>NC_092568.1:8195000-8795000 GCF_037975245.1 Apostichopus japonicus
GTCATGACTTGAGTGACACAATTTGAAGAGTAGAAGTGGCTTGGAATAATTTTCATAAACTTGTTTAGGTTGATCAGGAAATTAATAAAAGAAAAACTAGCACAATATATATATATGTATATTTAGTCAACAAGTGAGTTGGTCTTGATTATACTTAATAATGCATCTCACCAATAACTGTTTAAAAAAGATTTAAACAAAAAAGATTTAAACAAAAAGGAAGAAGTTTATCTAGAGTTGAAAATGTTATCTTTCATTATTCACAGTCAAAATAACATACTTTTGGTGAAAACACCTGAAGGTTAATCCTGTTAGGTACGAAATCACTGTTGACTTGACTTAAAATATGTATATAAAATTACAATAACCGTACTACTACTTGGTAAGCTGCTTTCAGTCAGAGAAGTTAGTGACAGGATCTCCATACCATAAATATTTCATGGTGATCACTCCCTCGTGACTCGTACTGGTGCCCGGTTTGGAAGACAAGGGAAAAACACCATCTTTATCAGCCAGGAATAAGGCACTAACATAAGCTGGCAAATGTAAGATTTAAAAAAAAGTGTTGTTTATTGGTGGAAGACACTCTTTTTTAACCATTTTTGTGTTTTTGTAGATTAAAAGTGATTTTAAAATTGCCAAAGATATGTAAAATGAGTATCTATGGTGTTTTGAAATTGACAGACCTTTGGGAAAGGGCTGACCATGACATTACTGAGAACATGAACCAAACCATTGTAAAAAAGAGGTAGGCATAAGTTTGGCAAACTTGATGTATCTACAGAACAAAAGAGTAAGTTATGAAATTATAATCATCTTGCATGACATTTTCTGAGTCTTACAAAGTGCCAAGAAACAGCCATGCAAGTGGAATCAGAAGAAAGTCCAGTACTAGAGTTTTTGTAGCCTATAGAAGAAGAAAAAAACAGCTTGAAAGTATTCATATTTAATAGAAACATTTATACACGGCCACCAATTTAATGGTACACAATGGCTACCGTAGCAAAAGGTAATTACTCGTGAATATTCATCTCATATGAAAGTCATGCAAATTAACCCATATGTAGGCCCACCCAAGTTGGGATTTTTTTTTAATTCATTCTTTTATATCCTGCACTTTCATGTTAGCTTCAACGCAATTGTACTGAGAGAATGAATATCCTGTTTCTGTTAGACTAAGGTTAGTACCTGCTAATACTGTCAGTATGATTGCTTTGAAGGATGTGGCCAGTATATAAAGTGTTGACAGCATTAGTCAATTGTCCCAACTGACTGATTAGGCCACCATTTCTACAAATTACAAGCACAGATTGGCTAGACTTATTCCACACCACTACTAACTTTCAAGTACCATATTTTCATACTTCATCTGACAGACATATTTTCATACTTGATCTGACAAATCCCTGTTTGGATGTGAACAGTTTCCCTAACTTAGGTATGTGTAATAGCAAGCAACATGGTATGAAAAGATAAAGAGTACACTTAATATGTGGGCACACATCATTTATGTATAGCGCCATCTATTTGTTGGAAGAGGTGCAGATACATCCATCATATGTGACAATCTTTAAAGGATCATTAGTATTCATTTCAACAGTAAATTAGCTAAACTTACATCAATTCTTCTAAAGCACTTCCCTGGGAAGAGACTGCCCCTCTAAAATATTTCAAGACTTACAGGAATGTTTTAGATAGACAATTCAAATTGACCCAAAATTCTTTGAAGTAAAATAATTTTCTGGTGGCAATAAAAGTGCTTCTTGAAAGCTCAAGTATGCAAAACTTTTTGATTATCTTGCATAATATGTAGGGGCAATTCTACTAACCTTTGAGAGGACATACCTTTCCTACCATAAAATGAGAAAAAAAATTAGAGCTGCTGAGATCACGTTCTTGAAATTGTTGTCTTCAACATTAACAGAATGGAATGTTTTTACATAGCTTATTACAAATTCCTTATAAAAGAGAAATAGAGAGAAAAAAACCTGACAACTTGGAAATTTTGTGACTTGTTTGAAAAAAAAAAGAAACCAAAATACAGGGTAAACTTTATACTAACTTGTGGATTCCAAACTGCAACGGAAGTTGCAAGAATGACACCTTTTGACCTTTTAAAAATACACTTTTGCTTTTCTTTTCGTTACAGAGGTGAATTTTGATATGAAGTAAACTCAATGAGGTATATATAAGCCACAAGTTTGGAAGAGAACATAACAAATATTTGTTATTAAAAACATAACTGAATATAGGCATAAAATTTCAAATTGAAATGTAGTAAGATTACAAAGAGTCACAGATTTTAATGTAGTACTCGTGTTATAAAGAGTTTGTTTCAAATATACAAAGTTTCCAGCTATTTACAGTGGAAATACGAAGTGCTATATAATTAATTGATAAAATCAATTAAAAAATTATTATTATGTAATTATCAAAGACAAAGAAGGATATAGCATTTTTTTTTTATAATTTCATGTTAATGTGATATACAGAAGGCAAGCATGGATTAGAAGTGGATAATATTGTTACATGAACCAAAAGTGTTTAACATTCATTATTTGTTGAAATTAAAAAAAAAAAAATGGAGAAAAAATATAAGTTAATTAATTCATGATGAATAAAGTATATCAGGTTAAAACCCTTGTCACTGCTTCAGTTGTCCAACTCATTACCATATCTCTCTTTATATATATATATATATATACATATATATATATATATATATACATAAATACATATAAATACATATATATTTGACAGATACATTTGACAGAAATACATATATATGTATATATATATATATTTATATATATATTTATATATATATATATATATATATATATATATATATATATATATATATATTTCACAGAAATTTTGGGTTTGTTGTGAGCAATATGCCATGAATCAACCAGGAGACCTTTATATACATATTCGGGTATTCAAGCCTTGAACTCAAGAATGATGAGTATGTTTGTAGAGAAATGCAAGAAAGGAAGGGGGGAGACTAATGAAAAACAAAATCATTCATACCTTACAAGCTAAAGAGGGCCCTAGCAGAAAATAAAAATCTTTAATAAAAACAAGTTTTTTAATCAGTTTTTAAAGGTATAATATCCTGGTGACAGACAAGCTGACAATTTTTTGTCAAAAAATCTCATTTTCATATTTTGTTCGGAACTCTAGAAACAAATTCCAGATATGGTTGTTTGAAGGTAATGTACTGTTTTTCCAGATAAAGGGCTTGTTATGACAAACATAAATGGTGAACAGTGGGTGGTATGTGATGTCATCAAAGGACATATTTTTGAAAATCATTTTACTTCCTTTTGCTTTGTCGCCAGTTACGTTCATAAACTTCATAAAAGTTTGCCAAAAAAAACAAACTTGTACCTTCATTAACGTATAACCTATAAGGATGTGGTTTTCACCAACTCATGCAGAAGTATGACAGTAATGTTTTGTTGACATTGTTGTTGCTCAATTTGTTGTTATTGTTGCTGTTGAAAAAGCTGACTTTGACCACTGACAATGAACAATTTTTCTGTTAAAAAATTTGACCTCAAGGAAAGGAACCAAAGGGAACAGGGAAATGCAATTATCTTTAGATGGTATAAATTCTAAAACTTTCCTCATTCCCCCACCCCTACCCCCACCCTCCTACTGACCCATGTCCCCCCTCCCTTCTTAAAATTAACCACCCAGTGATATAAACCAAATAAACGACATGTATCCATAAGTTTGCAGTTTTCTACTTATGTTAACCATAATCATGAAGGGTATTTCAATATCCATAACTCCCTACCTTCATCTCTGGTTTTCTCTGGACAATTAAATCATTCATTCTTATAACCTTGTCAATTTACATAAATAAGAGGGTACTTTCTCATTTGATTGTGAAGAAGCTTCTTGAGAGATAAAAACAAGAATAGTCAAAATACATCTTCTCTTAAGTTGAATTATTCCAAGAAGGAGACAGTTACCATTTTCATGTACTAGACTGACTTTGTAAGTACTCTCAGCACAAAGAAAACCTCTTAAAGATTCTAACTTGTTCTATTTCCGATGTATTTTATGGAATACTTTCAAATTCGGATTTTGGTTTTGTTTTCTTGTTGCTATTACTCAAACCAATGCCAAGAGAGCTATGTATGTACTTCTGTTGATATGTGTTACAAGACAATCTTTGATAAAACATAGCCCGTGCTTACAGTCATGATCAAAACCTTATGATCATACCTTAGCCTGCCTCAGTTTCTGGGAAGCAGTCGGATATTGGTTGCTAAAAAAATTTACACCACCTGCCTCGTAATTCTCTGAACATTAATAAAGAGAAGGCTTTTGAAAATATGCAAAAGCTTTCCAACTCCCTGGATGCACTGAAAACTCAGTCCATAAAAAAATAAAAAATAAAAAAAAGGAGAATTGTGGGTAATATTGATAAATTGTACTTGCCCTCCCATCTAATGCATTCTCATGCAGGATTATTATCACATAATTTTCCCTCCCAGAAGTTTGTGGTGTTCAATCGCATATGGTAACTTTAAAAACTGAAGCTAATCCTCAATTATACAATCTCAGGTAACTTGTGGGTATACAATATTACCCACAAGTTGGTAACTTTTGAAGTGGAGAATTTTTCAAATAGATATTAGAAACAGAGTCACGCAAATCTACTACCAACATTACTATTCTCTTGTCAAATTCCACTCAACAGCAGAACAACATCCTAATGTTCCTAAATATATTAAACCAGATGCCAAGGATAAAAAAAAATTTCTGTACTGATCCATATGTTCCACCAGAGATATATTTACTTTGAAATATTTTACTACTAATAATCAAGTTTATAATTGCTGCTACTTTTACTACTACTTGGTGCTCTATTCATGGTATTAAAGGCATTTTCTATAGCTATAAGTATTATTGAAGGAAAACATTTGAAAGCACCAGCTTATTTCAAGTAATATGAAACAGATTTGATATATTCACATTGCCTACCCCCCCCCCTTTCCAAACCCAAACCACCCACTCCTGACCACCAACAAATGTCTACCTAAGGAAGCCCAATTTTGTACTCTTTTATCAATTTTGCTGATTTATGGAAGATCTGTTTTTTGTTAATATTTTTGTATATTGCTGAGGAAGTATTATATACATTAGAAAGGCACTTATCTTCAACTAGTCTCAATTTGTCCATGAACCTCTTAGAAGCTGTTGCAATAAAAATGATAAACTTTCTCAAAAGTAGAGTATTAATCAGATTAAAAAGTTACAAATATTAATCCCTACTACCAATGTTCACACCACGATCAATCAGCCGAGTACACAATTGCCCTGTCAACATTTGACACATATCCATAAAATGTTGTGGGACAAAAATCGACAAAAATTGGCAAAAATTGACAATAACAGACAAAAATTTGGTTAGATCCATCTGACAGGAGAATTTTTAACTGAAACCCCCCCAAAAAATGATTTCATTGTTAGAAAAGTTGTCAGTCATATGTGAGAGCATTAGGTATTAAGTTGATGTTGATTTTAAGTTATTTCTGTACCTTTAACAGTATTTGTTGTTCAGCATGACCCTATCAAAGTAAAATTAAAGTCTTTAAATCTGTTATTATATTTTTATTTCCATATTTTTGATCAAAAATCATAAAGCCCTAACACAGAAACCTGGGCCAAAAAAAATTAAAACGTTTCCAAATAATTTAGTATTTCGTCTTGCTATATAATTATAAAATTCAATTAAATATTACTTCTGATATTCCCTGAAATTTCGAGGCTAAACGATACTTTCTCCAATTGAGTTGCACGTATATGTACCAGTGTGTGCACCTGTTTTAAATTTTTACGAGCTGCAACTTCCCACAACAGGGATGGGCAGCGAATGACGAAAGAAAAGTAAAAAAAAAAAAAAAAAATTGGAGAAACTTATTTAGCAGAGATTGCACATGAACAAAGCAAAAAAATAAAAACAGACTGAATTAAAGTAACCAAAGATTGTTAGAATATTATCATCATCATCATCCCTGAAGTAGGTCCAAGCAGTTTGTTGATCTGAAGAAGGAGGGTATAGGCTCATCTAACTTGCTGATCACCTTGTAGATTGATTTCTTCCACGAGGCTTCGGAATCTCGGCCGTTTTGTACTGCCATGAAGAATTCACGAAGAGTTGTGGTCGAAACCGTGAGAAAGCTGTCTGGTGCCTGTTGTAAACAATGAGAGGGAAAAAGAAAAAAAAAATTATACACCAAGAAATAATGGCAAAAGTTGTACACATACTTAACGGCAATAGGGAACACAGGGTTATCGCCGATTACAACCCCGTTTTAAGACGGATTGAAACCGATTAGAATCTCCGATTACAACCCACCCTAATCGTCACCTTGTCACCCTCCTGTCTTTGTTTTGGATAAAAAGTGTTAAATATTCCAAAAACTGTGGCCACATCTAGATGATCAAAAATGGTTAGCTGATTTTTCGGTATTTTTGGATAAAATTCTCCTTTCCAAACACATCTGCCAACCACTCCCCCCCTTGTGCCCCTCGCCCACCAACTTTGCTCAACATGCTCCAATTATTAACAAGGTTCACATATCCGTTAAATAATCTGCCTCTTTGTCAATTTCGAGGGCATGAAAATTAACCCCTTTTCTCTCCTCTTTTTCTCGTCCGTAAACACAGCTATACGGATTCGATCAGTCATTTTCCCCGATCCTCATAATAATTATTAATTATCCATCTCTGCCTTTCTTTTTCACAACTTGAATTTCTCTGAGTTCAGATTGATCCCCCCCTTAAATCTGTTAGTATACTCTGCAGACATATCATGTCAAAATCAGGTACTTGAAAAATCTGGGTGAGATTCCTATAAATTGAGAAGGGTTTGGCAGTAAAAAAAGATGAGAAAATTCATTGTGAGCAGCTGAACTAAAACAAGCATATTTGCCAGACACTTTGTTTGCTCAATATTTTTAAAGCTAATTTATTCTCCCTCCAGATTTGGCTTCTGAAGGCGGATGAAAGTTGCGGGAATAATGCTTCAGATGGATGGTGAAGTACTCGCAGGTGGGTGTTTCTGTCTATATCCAGAAACAGATGTTCCAATTTTTTAAATATTATTATTGTTTTTTTTTTTTTCAAATCTTTATTCCCTATTATGCTCGACTGTGATTTTGAGATAGGACAAAGAAATAACGATGCATATCCAAAAAAAATTTTTCCCAGGAAAATAAAAGCTGTTTACTTTACATCACCTGTTTGAAAATTGATCTAAGGAAAGCAACATGCCTTCCCCAAAATGGATGGACTTTGGCTACATCCAAGTTTATTCTTTAAATACAAACATCAAGTGGACGTAACAATGCACACACTTCATACCGCACTGATTACATTGAATAAACTATCAAGTGTGTAAAGACTGCCTTTTAATATATCACCAGCCCTGAGAGGATAGGCAGAGAGTTTAACATGTCATTTTAACCCGCACAGAACATCAGATTTGTTTCATATATACAGGAAACAGTTGGAATTGATTGAAAGAAAGAAATGGGATTCAAGCAAAGATAAAGAGAGAGAGGCAGGGGCAGGGGGAGGGGGGGGAGGGGGGATGGAAGGGTTGGGGATGTAGATGGAATGTGAAGTATGCTTCCATAATTCCATCGTGTATCCCTGACGAGTCAGTGAAAGTGTCGTGACTTACAATTGCTGTATTTCACATCAGATAGTTGTTATAGGAAGCAGTTGGAAATGTTTGAGAAGGAAACAGGAGACAGAGAGGGATGGGGGGGGGGACAAGGACAAAGAGGTGAGGGTACTAGGGATGGGATGGGATGGGGTGTGAATCATATTTTCACTCTTAAATCCTTTTTTAGTGAATGTTTTGTAACATACTTGAGCAGACTGAGTCTCACATCCCTACATAACTTAATCAAGTAAACTTGAGGACATATCACTGTTTATTGCTTGCTATGATTAAATTAATTTTTGAATGTCCAAAAAACAAAAACAAAAAAAAAACCCTTAAAGACTGTTCATGGCTGCATTACTCAGGTATCTATGCACAATTTTTTCGCTGTGTTTTAGCCGATGACATCGTTCTTAAGGATCAACAGACACTTCCTCTATTTCTGTGAATACTATAATGGGGCGGAGTTGATTATTGTTTGGCTAACAAGTAGCGCTGTTATGTTTCCTTGATGCACTGGTTTACATTGTCTGTTCCTTTCTCACAAGTCACAATTGGAAAAACAATGAAAGATAAATATGGAGAACAACTTTTGTCACTCTCTCATGACCGGTTTTAATGGAAATCCCTTTGACATCACGGAAATTACTTTAATACACACCCATTTAATACTGCTAAATTGTAATGCAAATTTATTTGTAGAGCATCAACATTATTGTTGGGACTTAATGAACAACCCCAATTAGTATAGTAGTGTTCTTATTTACAGGTGGGTGAGACAGAAAACAAAGCCAGAGTTCCCATGATGTCTCAGTCGGCTTAAACCTACTGAAAAGGTTTGTCACAAATTGAGTTTTGATGTCTTTCTTGTTATTTAGGGTAAAACCCAGAAACTCTCAGGGTTTCAAACCATTCATGATTGATTTTCACTGCTCTGAAAGCTATTCTTTTCCTCTTGGTTCTTCCACTACCCTCTAGAAAATCCACTTTCCCTCAGTGTTAGGGCTTGATTTGCCCACATGTCCCCTGTACTATCCACTTATTATAAAAGTACTGCAAAATGTAGCCCACATTCACACACTGACTTGGAGATTTACTGAAGGATGAAATATTGGTCATAATAAACAAATTTCTGACTTTTTCAACTTTAACTTTTAATATTTAAGTTTTATGTTTATATCCATTCAATGCAATGTTCATAATCAATGAATATTTTGAACATATCCGAAGAAAAAAATCATGAGCTTTGTTTTTGTAAATAAATACTAAATTTGATGCGCACCCAAACTGGACTATAATACTAAGGTCACTGTTCATTTCCTGTACCATATAAAATACCCTCTTTTCTGCTTTTTTATTTAAAAACCAGTAGACTCTTTACAGAGGTTCAGAGTGAGTTTTCGATACTTATATTAAAAAACAGCCTCCGATACATTACGTCAAGGGTGGGGCGCTCAAGCGATGCAAACAATTATCCCATTATTTTTAAAAATACCGAGTTCTTTTCCCCCCTCCGATCCCAGTCTACTGCTACTAAACGACAGTCTCTCAAATTGTTTTTGCTGGGAATTACTCGTAAACGGGTAAATCTACCAATCGATGCCCACAATAGACTTTCACTCAGGAAGTGATCGCTCACGCTTAAAAGGAAGATGATTAACAGGTTTTCTTTTACAACAGACCCGCTTGAATTATCCACAATCACACCACACAAAATATTGATAGAAAAACAAGGCCTGACAATGATCGTGATCCCAACATCCTTCCACGGCAGTCCCGAACCGCAACGGTATAGAAGTAGGTCTTACTAGAGACTTCAAAGTGCAGTTCTCGGAAGTCTTGTGGGTAGTACAGTGAACTTTTTTTTTTGGTTGGATTTTTTTTGTTGCCGTGAGACAGAAGTAATCACTGTGGCTCCCACTCAAATGAATAACATCTTTATTCAATGAACAATAAGGACGCAATGCAGGAAGGCAGCTGACCCTTGAAGGAACCAAGTTGGCACGCAAAGGGGAAGTGACAACAGTGTGTTTTTGCGACTTTTCTTTCCTTGGAAAACAGAACTTTTAGTCGTCACAGGGATGAGAAAATGAATTAAAAAAAAAAGAAAAAAAAAAGACTGAAACTCACTTTCTCTCTTGATTGTTTTTTGTTTTTTTTTGCTTTTGAGGCTGCGATATAAGTTGTGCGACAGCCAATCAGGGAAGAGATAAATGTCGTTTGTCATGTGAATCAACAATACAGAAGCCAAACCTGATTTTCTCATGGTTTCATTTGATTGTTTTACTTACAAACAAAAGTGCAGATTGTATATTTTTGCGTTTTATCATCAGAGCTCTTTCACTTTCACAAGGTATTCATTTGCTAGAAAAGGTTTCTTCTAAATTAAATTCCAATGACCTTAAAGAAAATTTGATTTGTCACCGCACGCACCGAGTGGTGTAAAGCGGTTGACGACACCTTATCGGGTTACGCTGCAGTTTACTATATGTTGAATATACACATATAGGCAATCTAATTGCTGAGGAGGAGTTCCTTCAATGTTGTGCATGCAACGATATGCACAGTACAGGCAACATAACATAATAATTTCAAGTTACCCGCTTACTCACTAATCCCTCCCTCCCTCACCACCACCCCCCTCGTTCCTTTGCCTAAGATAGATGGAGAAAAATAAAAAGAGATATAATTTCTTACCCTATACTCGTTACTTTTATTGTAATGTAGATTCAGAGCTCTGAAGAGTTCGGACTCGCGAGTGACTTCCAGCGACTCCGGTTCCGAAACCCCGCTGCTCAACGCCTGACGAGAGAACTTCTCCATCTGGATGTAGAAGAATTCCCTGAAGTTGCTGAACCACTTGATCATCTGAGAGGTATTGTGGCGATTAAACTTGACATCTGGGAAATACTGGCGCAGGATCGCCGAGCTGGGGTATCGGCAGAAGAAAAACATCAGTTTGGCTTTACGCAGGTGGGTCGGAGTCAGAGTGAGAGTGAAGTTGTGCGAGAGGATCGTTAAGGAAGAATGGTAGAGAAAGGGAAGCTGCTGTCGTATTTAAAACAAGTGTTGGTACTTTTTTTAAAACACTATTTTCGTTGCTTATTGTTAGCCAATAGACTTGATGGACCATCCTTTGACAGTACAGTATTTGTTTGCAGCCAGAAAACTTAATACATAGATTTATCTACAATATATCCTTCTTCGGATGCTAACAAAACTTGCGAACAGCATTTTTATTGTTCAATAAAAAGCATACTTCTATCTGCATACATTGACCTGATGAATTCGGTTTCATTAATTTTTTTTTTTTTTTTTTTTTTTTGTAGTCGTAAATCATCATCAGAAGTGAAACTGATCTATGTTGACCGTGAATATATAAAATTTACATAACCATATGTGCATTTATGAATACTTTCATCTAATCATTCATACAAAGGTTTTTTTCGCCCTCTCTGCATTTCTTTTTTAAAACTCTAGGCTACTCTAACTGGAAGTATAAAACTTTAAAACACTTGAAGACTGCTATAAGATTCTTTATAAATATTTTTTTTGGCTTCGCCTTTGTTGCTATTTTAGCTGTTCTATATATCTTAGTCCTTTTGAAATATTTTGGCTGCTTTTTTGGTTAAGGTCATTTGCATATTTAAATAAACCCTTAACCTTTTCGAGGAGGATTAAACAAGAAAGGAATCTCTCCACTTGGTTAAACGAGATTCATACGTCCACTGTTAATACTATCTCCCCTCCCCCCCCCCAAAAAAAGAAGAATAAACCATTTGCATACACACACATACGCACATATACATAGGTTCGCATACAGAAATGGAGTAGACGCAAATAGTTATAATTTATCCAAAGTAATTAGTTTTTAATATAAACCACATACCTTCTATAACTTTATCAGATGTATGGAACAAAGACATATTTGGTTTGCGCATTACTCAAATGTGGGTGAGTACACAGCGATTTTTTCAATTTCGGCTACTGAACAAAGTTTCCAGAAGGGTACTTGACATGTAGCCAGCCCATAAGAAGAATTAGAAGAAATTCATAAAAGCCATGCTGGTCTGACAATCCCAGCGACTTGCACAGCTAATTAATCCTGCTTGTTTTCGTGGGCTGATTTCTTTGGAAATATTTGGAGACGATCAAAAACAAACAGGTAATGAGAGATATGCTGGCATCACAAAAGACACATTATAAGGATTCCCCAAAAAAGCGGCTTAATATCAAGGATGCCTCTGTGTAGAATTTATCAGAGTCGTTGTGTAATACCTTTATGTATAACTGTAGCGATGAAAATTAATTATGATAAAAAAAATTTTTTTTTTTAAATTTTTAATTATGAAAGTGGATTTATATGAAAAAAATTGTATTCTAAGAATCATGTCTCCTGAAGAGAGAGATGATTTGAAATTGTGTCCGTACAAATAATGTTTGCGTGATGCTACAAGGATTGTTCCTAGTTTTATTCAGACATTGGCGATGATTTTTCTCTAGTCCTGTGTTTTGATTTTGAGATTACAATGTGACTTTAAAGTAAGCCTATTACAGTCGATCAATGACCACCCCCTCCCCCCCCCCCCACCATTGCTATAGAAAAATGAAAAGATATATATATATATATATATATATATATATATATATATTTGTTTGATATTTTCACCAAATTTTCACGACAGGCCAAAAATTAATACGTTATCAATAAAATTTGACTGAAAATGGAAAAGGATATTGTCCCTGAGATTCCTGAGTACTCTGAGAGGTCTGGAGGGGCCATGGGCGGTGAGGAATCACTGCAGTCAGACTTGAACGAGGAATAGCTATCTGCGATGGATGGCGGTGTTGTACGGGGTGAATTGTGGTGGTTAGCCTCGCTCATTACCATGGCACTCATTTGGGAGGCCATCCCACCAAAACCCAACAGAGGACTGGTCACAAATCTGCAAATTAAACACGAGAGACGGTGAAAGAAGTTTTGCATAATTAGAAGGACGGGGTGTGACTAAAATCATGTCAAAGTTAATCGGTATAGCCCCAAATATGCTAGATAAATGGCCACTGATGGTCGGGATCTCAACTTTCAATTTTTACTGCCCACCCTCCAAAGTATTTTTCCATGATCAGTTGGACATTACCTGTCTAATTGAACACTTCATAATCTCTGGTTATCATTTGTAGAGTAAGAACCTCCAGGAAAAGCACTTTTTAATTTTATCAAATTTTTATTTTAAGCTTACCGCATGCTAAATTTGGGGGCTATCCTGTTAACATTTAACCTCTGAAGAAGATCCTGCTAGGATAGAAACGTCAGGCCAACTTACTTTTACACATTCTATTACACAGGCTCTCTAGTGGATAAGCAGTTTTCTAACAGTTTTATTTTATTTTTATTTTTATTTTGACATTTAAAAGGTGAAAAGGGTAATCAAGATATATAGGTAATGTCATATTCAGGAAATATTTGAGATGGAATTAAAGTCTATCCTCGTAGATAACTATTTTATATATGTTTTCAAAAAATTTGCATAAAGTTCATTACACAAAGGGTAACAGCCGTAAACACGTAAACATTTACTTTCATTTCATGTTTTGAAATAATTTTTTTTATACCCGTCATGAACAAAAAGATTAACTGAAAGATGATGTAGAAAAAGTCTGACATAATTTGTGGAAAGAGTATAAAAAAGAGAGAAGAATAGAGAGAAAAAGAAGTGTAAAAATAGAAATTTAAGATAAAAGAGACTGCTGTATAGTATACTGTTAAAATTGTGTACTACATTCATTACATTGTCGCTTACCTGTACTCCTCTAGGTGATGGTCATAACCGTTTGAAAGAGCAGGAAGGAATGCGGTTCTAGCAAAAGGATGATGCAGGCTAGGATTAGGAATAGCTACACTGGTGGCCAATCGGTGAGCATCCTTTGATGGAAGATGACAATTGGCAGCAGAAGTCGGCGACTTGTTATTATTATTTCGGACGACCGGCGAGGGCATCTTTCGAGATGGAACCACCAAGGAGAGAGCCTCCGTCTGTTCCGTGTGTGCAGGACTGTGACCGCTGAAGATGGACTGAACACTGTTTAGACTACCTACGCTCCCGGGACCGGGTGCCACCGAGGAGGCTGGCGACGCCGATTTGGAATTGGTATGGAGGGAAGGCGGTTCTGTGGGCTGCTTCTTGACTCTGGGGGGGTTGATGATGATATTGTCCACTAAGGAATCGACGGCATTCAGCAGAGCCTCAGAGAGCTTAGCTTTGAGGTAACTCCTGAGCTGCTTGGCTTTGTCATGCGGAATCCCAATGTTCTTCTCCGTCACCTTGGAACGGGAGGACGGATTCCTCCCGTTCAACATCTCCGACTTACGGATGGCCTGAGACGTGTCGACCGGTTCGTTGAGGTCGTCCAGATCGGCCGAATCCGCCGAATCGCTGTGCGTCTCCTCGTCGTAGAGGTCCTGGTACCTCTCCTGCAGGACGTCTAACTGCTGTTGCAAGTGATGTAATAGGCTCTGAAGATGTCGCTTCTCCTCCTTCTTATTGCCGGGTTTCTTCTTCGTCTCTGGCTCGACGTCTCTCTGGGGCTGGGGCTGGTACTGTTTCCTCTTCCTCCGCAGCGAGTCCGTCTCTTTGCCGTTCGCATGCATGGGTCCCGCCGTGGGTGTGTGCTGCATCGTGGAGATGATGTTCTCCACCCGGGCCTTCTTGGCCTGCAGGCTCTCGACCGCGGCGCCAACGTCGAAGCAGGCCACCTTCTCCGCGGCTTCGCCGTCGCTCCACGCTCCGCTCTCTATGCTAGGCATATCCGTGGAGTTACCGATTCCGACTAGATCGGACGACTTTGCTGGTGACAGGCTCTGCTCCCGCGCGCTGTCCACCTCCTCTGGGTCGACTGTTCTCTCTTGTTTCACGGTAAGAAGAGAGGGTTCTTGGATCTTGAGATTTTCCGGTGCGACTGTTTCTTGTCCCAGCGACATCTGTTACATGTGTTTCTCCGGTGATCGAATGATAATAGAAGGAAAGATCGTGTGGATTGCACGGACGAGTGTCGAGGAAGTATTCCTGGGAGGAGATCGTCACTGGTTCAAAACGCACTTCCTGATGTGATTGTAAATCTGCAATGGAATACAAATTATTGTTGGTTTTTGTTACTTTGTTTACAAGTGTTGACTTTCTCATAAACGATAGAAATGCTTAATGGCAGCTCCAATGAATCAATACAAACCTTTAATACAAGCTTATCAGAAAGGAAATTTCCAAGGTAAACAAAGAGACAAGAAATATCTTTGGAAATCAGTCTAGCGCTGAATCAGATCTTTGTCAAACAGAATACAAAAGGGGATTTCAAGCCGACATCTGTAGTACTTTTGGCGTACTGTACAACCATGAATGTCACCTTCGGTAGAATTCCTGTTTGCCAAAACTGCCTGACAGACGTTCAGTCAAATTTACTGTTGTGAAAGTCGCACAGACAATACATCTAACTTGACACTCACAAAAAAAGTCTTCTACGAATGTAATGTCGGTACCTGGGACAATTTATGGCTACTATATAACATGGTCTAACCCTCGACCAACTCTTGCTGTAACCTGTAGAGCAACTATGAATGTAACGATACCTTAATAATTAGTTTGGCTGTGTTAAGTAGATTAAGCGCAATACCCAGACAATGCAAAGAGACCTTAACCATCGCAATAAATTCTTAGCTGGTTCCTAGAATTGCAGCTAAGGTTATTTGACCATATTAAACGTCAAATATAGACTGCTTATTGAAATCTGCTGTGCAGTCTCCAAGGTATACTGTCAATGATCTAAAAACTGTACAGACTTAATTATATTAAAACTGTTATCATTATAGTTACAATAGATTGCAATAAAGACCACATTACGAGCTGTACGAACTCGTAATTATGAGCTCGAACCCTCGTAGAAACATTCAAAGAATAAATTTACAACCATCCACAAATTAATTTTCATCATTCACTTGGTTTGTGCTGAGAGATACAGATGGGTGGGGCTGGATGGGTGTGGGGGGGGAGGCCTGGAGGGGAGGTGGTTAAGCATGCATGCACAGTGAGTGAGCTTGCACACTGTATTACATAGTCAGGGCTTCACTTTTGCGGTTTCGCTGGCAAAAATTTTTGTTTTATTTTATGCAAATCACAAGTAAATGTGCTTAATACAATTATTTGCTTGACTTGAAACCTTGGATACAATTTGTTTCCAGACAACTCGACTACCATATAGAACTCGACTACTGCAGGTGATAAACCCATGGTACCACACCCTACTGATGGTGAATCAATGTTAACTGTACCAAAACTCCATGGTAGCAACATTGTCAAGTTGTGCATATATAGGAATGATATGACAACACCCTCTTTGTTTGTGGTTGGCCGGATTATCTAGTGATTAGGATCAACAATTAACTACTACAGATATAGAGTACGGCCCAAATTTCCAGGTTAAGCAACATTGTCAGACAAAAAATGCTGAATTTACAATAATAAATTAGAGATTTTCAAGTACCTCTGAGCAAATAACTTTTATCTCTGTACAAAGTTAAAATTGTTTTAACAGTATTGTCGTGAAAGAACTCTGAAAGACATATCTACAATATTCACCATTTTGTTGAGTTTAATTTTCGCCGAGGCTTTGAAATATTCAACAGGCAGAGTATATCTCAAAACTTTCACAAATCTTTTCCACACATCTTGCTGGGCTTTGAGTCTTCCAAAATTCCTTTTCTAGTTAACTATGAGATAAGGTAAGTTCATAAAAAGCAATAAAATTTGCCCATCTTTCTATTTTACTCTAGGAACTCTTGGATAATCAGCTCTTTGCTTTCAATTAAATGACAATGCAGTGATGAGCAACACCACAGTGTGACAATACACTTACTGTTATAATAGGTAACATTAAAACATTACAATGACATTTGGCTAAAGATGTTAAAATACCACCCACAGATATATGTAAGCAAGAAAAGAAAAGAAGACAGAAAAAGGAAAAGACAAAAAAAAAAAACAAGAAAAGAAAAGATGAACAACAGAAATAAAAAATAATTTTTCATGGAAAAATGTTGCTGAAGAAAACAGATGTAAGAAGTTAACTTTCCCTGTATCACTAGTCATCTATCTTACTATTATTATTAGAATGAAATACCTTGACAGTTGAAAAGAACTTCCACTGATGGACTATTAACAGACAGACAGACTGACTGATGGATGTAAGATCCCACTCTTCTTAATATTCATGAATATGTTGATCAATATCCACTTTTAACATTCAGCTGCACTATGTATATTCTTCTTGTCATGCCAAAATCCGATGTCAAATGATGAAAGTAAATCGCCCGATCGACGACGTCTCTTATGCACAACCCTATAATGTAACCGTGCGACAATGTCTCTGCAAACTGATAAAGATACACACATTTATATCCTAGTCATAAACATCTTTGGGTTTGAGTTTGATTTAATGCCTATCTTGGTGTCTGACATCAGCAATCGAGGCAAAGTTTCCCACAACAATACACGACAAAAGGCTGTCGCTGTTAACTGCTCTGCAGCAATATAACTGTTATGCTGATCTTATCAACGCAAGAATATAGCTGCTTTTCAACAACACACCCCTCCACTCCAGCTCTAAGCCATCTGAAGGGATAAGATTAATCGTATATGGAGAAAATTTGTTTGCAAAGGAACATCTGCATAAAAAAATTCACCTGCACTGGTTGATTGTACAAATATTGGGTGAGAAGGTAAAAAAAAAAAAGATAAAAAAATTCTCTCTCAGTTTTTGGCAAATGGAAGCCACTCTAGATAAAATTGTTTGTCTGTACAGTAAAGTCAAATATATTGCGCTGCAGGTCTATTCTTTCTCTGCAACGTGCCACAAAGTGGATTTTAACTGGTCCTGGAATATCACCACAGCAGTTTGAGAAGCTGGAAAAACTAGTTGCTTCAGTAAATTATGTCACAGGATTAACCATAAAGTGAAAATTAATGGGTATGGAGGGTTTGGGAATGCTTCATCTACTGTAGGTATACAGTATGAAGAAATTTACGAAGAGGTCTCTCACAGCGCACATACATACACATACACCGACATGCAAACAGATATATATGTGTTGACTAAGGTACACAAAGCTTAAATGGTTCTTCATATCACAGAATATACACAGATGTTTCTAGTGTACAGCTTTAGTACCTATATATATGTAGTATCCATTTCTGTTCTTGAACAGTTTTATTATTATTTATTATTATTTTTTGGACAAGGACAAATATCAAAGGACCCTTGGATATTAGACTTTCGTTTGAGGGAGCATAGCAACTCAAAATGTCCCAAAAAAATGACCTTCTGTGTATTCAATATCTAAAATTCCAGTATTTGAATGTTTTTTATTTTAAACAAAAACCACACCTTTTAATAACATTTTGTTGTAATTCCTTCTTAATACTTTTTTCTTAATTTCTCTACAAAATTGTTGTTTTTCATTACAAAATTGGGGAAATGTACTTTTCATTAACACAAAGGACACTTCTAATATTTGATAAGGGTCCTTTTAGGGACAACTGCCAACCACAAACCCCCCTGCCCCCCTTGTTTCTGAACAAAATATCCTCCCTAAAAACTCTACTCAATTTTGTTTGACTTTTGACAGCTTACCATGAATTGACACTGTGGTAAACTAATATTAAGCTCTCAGGAATTCCTCTTCTCCGCAGTTTACCAAATTTTGTAGATTTGAACAATTTTGAAATGTACTCTTGTTAAATAAATCAATGTAGTAACATTCATGTAACATTCCTAGTAACTGCCACTTACAGCAGTTTATTAACCTCTGTTTCTGCATTTCTTTCAACCTCAACCTCAATTGATTATTGAAAATAAGACTACAGTTTGTTGTAAAACTACTTAAAACATCCTTTCATAGATTGGTAAAAGTTGTTCACTTCAAAATGTCATCATTATTCGATGACATTCATTTTTAATTCTAACTATTTCATACAAAATATTACAATTTCCAAATCAGAATTGTAACCACATGATATTTAATTTTTTTTTTTGGAGACATTACCTTTCTTATTTAAATGCAAATGTAGCTGTATTCATACTAATGACCTAAATTACAATTGTATTATTAAAGGACTGAATAATAACGTTCGTTATATACCTATAATTCACGTAAGCTGAAAGAAACCCTCATATAGTAATGTAATATAAGTACAATGATACATACGCAACAACCATGTCACAACAATTATATAGTCGGTAATCGACGTTGTTTCCTGTAAAATTATTCTTGAATTAAACAAACTTGGCTGCTGCAACAAATGAATGAAATGGGATTCAACACAATAGACTTCAACTCATTGAACAATAAATACGTAAGAAATAATTAACTTTTACTTTAGCGGCATGCATGGACTCTGTAACAGAAATTTAAATAAAACTTACCTGTCTTAAAAAAAAAAAAAGAACTTAATTTGTTTTATATAGAAATAGAAAGAGAGAAAGAGAGAGAATGAACAACTGAAGAGAAATACCGACCTGACAAGAAGAAGAAGAAGGAAAGAATCCAAACTCCATTACTAAAAACAAACGATGCTACGACTGGCCAAATAAATTACGACGGTTATGACTACTGTTAAGTTTACACAGTTTCACACTAGACAGCCGCTAGGGGATGAGTGTGATCGCCAGCAGATTAGTACGACTGGATATTCAATTCTCTCACAAAAGGCCAAATTGGAAGGTTTCCTTCAGAGGAAAAACAAAGCAGGGTTTAAGATGCCACTTCCTTCCTGCATGGCCAAACATAGGCCTCTTGCGTGCATCTTAGGAAAGTGCAACTACCCAGGAAGCGTATGGGGTCACAACAATAGCTGTGGCAGGAACTTTTTCGGCTGATTGCGAAAAAGAACAGTAGCGATGACGGTAGTTAAATACTCGAGTCGAAATTCGCACGAGAGAGGGATATTCAACAAAAAAAGAACTCGAGCGGCGAGACGTCGAATGAGGGATGCCGGTTAAGGGAACGACAGGAATTTTGGAAAATTGTCTGGTTCCAACAAACGTGGGAAAATATCGGTTCTGAACAATCAAAGTTATATTGGTCATACAGGCCTGGTCTTCCTTTGATGAGATAATAGGAAAAACAATCAAAGGCTGTTATTGCAAGCTAATGTTTCTTTCTGAGGATTCTCAAAGCAGACTTTCACTTTTAGTCACATTTTTCTTTTCTTTTTTTGCACTGCCAAAAAGAGAGTGTAAAATGTAGCATATATTTTTTCTTTTTTTTCCCCCCTTCCCCAATCTTTTCCACTCTACATTTTGGGCAAACTTTTTCTCAGGGAAAAAGAGAACAGGTGATGAAAACTTACAAAGCAAAAAATATTCTTCCAGCAGGTGTTAGAATAGTACATGGCTGTATGTAGACTGGTAATGAAGAAGTAACACCTTGTGTGACTAAATTTGTCAATGATGGTATATTGAAAGCCTCAGTAGGGTGGGTGGGAGGGCTCACACCCTCCCTACCTGGGAAGTTACTTTTAATACTAAATGCATAGTTTAAAACTAAATTTGGGTAAGATAAATGTTTCCATATATCCATATACTGTTATTCACCAGATAAAGGTAATTCTCTTTTGCAACTGTGGATAGGGTGAAAACGAAAGGGGAGGAGAGGGGAGGGGAGAGAGAGGGGAGGAGAGGGGGAGGGGAGGAGAGAGGAGGGAGAAACAGGGAGGAGAGGGGAGAGGAGAGGGGAGGTGAGGGTAGGCAAGAGGAGGAGGTTTAGCTACCATTATGAGCATATTCTTCTCCTGATTTTTATTGACCCTCTAAACTAATTTCTAATTTTTTTTAAGTGGCACTGTCCATGACAGTGAGTGAAAGTACTGCTAACAAAGTCCGAATATGAATACCAGTATAGACTAACTGCAAGTCTGACCGCAGTTGACCGTTTGTCTATTTTTTAACAGAACTTAAAAGAGTATAGAAACGACAAAAATAAATCCCCTAAATGTGGTTGGTCTGAGTATAACTACACATGAATGGCAACATGTTATTACATTCTTCACTGATGAAGTGGGTGCACAGTGAGAATGAAGTGGGTGCACAGTGAGAATGAAGTGGGTGCAGTGAGAATGAAGTGGGTGCACAGTGAGAATGAAGTGGGTGCACAGTGAGGATGTAGTGGGTGCACAGTGAGGACGAAGTGGGTGCACCGTGAAGACAAAGTGGGTGCACCGTTAGGACGAAGTGTGTTTGTTGTAAGAATGAAGTGGGTGCATAGTGAGGGTGAAGTGGGTTCGTAGTGAGGATGAAGTGGGTTTACAGTGGGAATGAAGTGCTATAAACTGTTGTAACCAAATTCTACAGACCACCTAGGATGGAATGTGCATTCATTGAATGGAGACAGCTAAGAGAGAAAGAGGAGTTTAGCAAAACTTGGGGACGCAGTGCAAGAATGTTACCAGTTAATAGGCTAGGGTAATTATGTGTGCGAAGGTTAGGGAGACAGGTAAGAGAGAAGGTGTAACAGAAATGATACATTCATGTCATTTCATGCTGCATGTTTACATGAAATTGATTTATGCACAGTTAAAGCAAGGGTTTAACATGTTTATGAACCAAAATTTTGGTTTAAAGATTTTATAAAAAGTTATACAAAAGGCCTGATGAGATTTTTGAATACTAGCAGGTTACTTCCTCAACAGCAATATGAGATGAATAGAGATAGGATAAATGTATTAAAAACAGATCGATAGATTGATTAGATATCAACTAATTGGAACATTGACGAATAAAAGTAGTAAAATCGGGTGGAACGAAGGGTAGTGAGATGAATGGAAGCGAGGCATGTGAGGTGCTGCAAGAGATATAAGCTACAGCCCAAAACATCTGGTTCTTATGACTGTTTTACATATATATATATATATACCCTACACAAGTTTTCTTTTTTAGCAGATAAGCAGATTGTTGATTGTTTTTTTTTGTTCTCTTTGTCTCTTTGGTTTTGAAAGTTCTGCAGTGAAAACTAAAAACTCGTATCAGATGTTAAAACTAGAAAACAACTGCGTCAACAACATGTAACCGAAATGACCTATGCTTATATACTGTTTTCATGATCTCCTCAGTTTTTTATTGATTTCACAAAAAAAAAAAAAAAAAAAAAAAATGTCAAGACACCTCTTCATGATATGAGCACAAGAACTGAAAGGAAAAGAGATAACAGAATTGGTCACATCTTCACTTCCTGGTTGATAAAAGAAGCCCTAGTAATGAGAGAAAGAACATAAAAAAATGCACAACTTGTTGTGATACTGTAATGACATGCAGAGATGCCTGTGAGGAAAATCAATTGTCCTTGACAGTGAGTCTCTGAGAATCGACGACTGACAGAAAGAGAAACTCGGGGGTGTTTAAGAGGTTTATAAGCTTTTGTCTCCCTTTAGATCTTGGGTTTTGAGAGCGTGCGTAAACAAAACTGAGTCAAGGAACCGACAGACTTTAGAAACTACTTGATTGCACTTATGAAACTTAAACACCTTGCCAACAGAAAGTGAAATGGGACGACTAAATTTAAAAAAATCCATTTCGACTAGGCTGCTGGCAAAAAAACTTCAGTCTGATGGCCGAGTCTGATGTTCAAGATTATGTACTGCTGATATTAAAAAGGGGAATCCCTGAGAAGGCAAAAAGACACTACAGAGTTTTGTTTGTCGCTTTACGTACTATATACCTTGTGGTGAAAGCTGAAATTTGACGCTTGCAAAAGCATTTAAGAAAAGGTGCCTGGTTGTTACATACGAAACTATGAGGAGATTCATTAGAAAGAGAGAAGTCAAAGAAAACAATGCTGAAAACTTCCGGACTTAATCTGACTGTTTATGTAAGAATGAGGAGAACCCGATATCTTTTATTCTGCTGAAGGGGTCACTTTAAACTTCCTTAATGGACAGTTTTCAGTGCAAGAGTACAGCAAAAGAAGCTATAAGGAAGCTGTAACGATCTGATAAGGCCTCAAGGGTGTGTACAGTACAGTGATACGCGTGAACGAAACACAGGCTGATAAAAGGTCAAGCCTCCATATCAAGTCAAACTGCTGCCCATATCAAGTCATATGTTGAATATCAAGTAATGCCCATATCGAGTCATATGTTGAATATGAAGTCATGCACATATCAAGTCCCAAGGAATCATCTTTGCTCAAAATAGTTTACTTTCTTTCTTGCCTTTTCTTGTTTGTTTGAGTGATAGGGAATTTGGAGGGCGGAGTCGAGAGAGAGAGCGTATACAGGGAATGTATGTTGAGAAAGGTGGTCATAGGAGTGGGTTGGGGATTGGGGGGGGAAGTAATAAGCCATTTCATGGTCCCAAGCAAAAACAAATGCACCAAGTGATATCATAGGTGAATTAATCTGAAAACCCGTCTACACAGATATTCAGTGTTACCATGGGGACTTGAATCTCTAAATACATGGAAAAAAGTGTGAAACTTGAAAAAAGGAAATGTATAATGTAGGATTTGTGAGAAACTATCAGCACATAATCCCAGTGTAATATAACTTTTTCATTTTAATGACTTATTATAACGACTTGATTTGACTTGATTAGCCTTGACTTGATTTGACTTGATGCATTTGTTAAATAGTCTGTGATGTCTAACATGGACTACAACCTTAGTTGCCTTTTAAATACTTTTCTATAAAAGCAGACACAATTGTATCGTAACTGGAATGGAACTTTACTTTATTATTCGTATCAAAAGCACCATTGAGGGACATCATCAAAGTTAACAAGTACACCTTTTCAATGGTACAAAGGTTCTTACCAGCTAAAAACAAATAAACAGTTTCATGTCTTGTCCATGTGTGACATTGATGATTGTAAATTCTATCTACATGAATAATGTTGGAAACATTTCAAATTATAAACATCTCAGCAACTTAGGTCCCTTTAGGTCCCTTAAGGTCCCCGGTTCGAGTCATGAACTCCAAGATTAATGTATGTCGTCCAGACAAAGAGTTGTTGACAATTGACAATTATTATTCATAATCATGGACGTTAAATATGAATGTAAGAGACTGACTGCGGTCAGTTTGCACCTTTGATTAGCCAATAAGGCTTCTTCGCGAGTTCCTGCTTGCAGGAGGATCTAAAATACATACAAATACATACAACTTTGGAACAGGCATTTATCGAGACGGGGAGGACTTTGGACAATTAATTATGTTTCTCATGCTTCTTCTGTGTAGTATTACTTTTATAAATATCTCTGCCTCTTGTTCTCCTTTGTTCATGCTATATTCCATCTGACAGAAAATCAAGCAATCAATCAAATCAATCAAATCAAATCAATAGTATTAATGATACAAAATCAACCAAATTGCTCATATAAGAACAAGGAACTGATGTGCGACCGCTCGCCATTTAATATCTTTCGTAGGTGTCATGACACACAGCAGCAGCCAATGAAACAAAATCTAGTGTATAAGTAGTTAAGATTTTATTGCACTCAGTTTTATTCGCCACAGGGGACTGCTGTTGTGTATACTACTGTACAGTGTGGTATATGGGGGAGAATATATAAATGTTACAACATACCTTCAGTGGATATGTGACTAAGTTTATGAAGATATTTGTTGTGTATAGTTTGGATGAGGGTTGATGTTTGTTCAATTCTAAACTTATTTAAAGCAGTTTTTCAGTGATTACCTTTGTTCCTTTGCAATTTGCTACTAAAGTCTATAATGTAGGATACTACATATGACTTGCAAATTTTGATTTCAAATAATGAATTCAAATTCAAAAGTTTGGAAAATGTCCAATTCACATGTTACATGAGTTTCTACGTACTAGGGATATGAGAAACTGGTATTCAGGTGACAAAATCTTGAATGTATTAAAAAGTCTGCAAAATATAAAACCTCAATTCATGAGAACATCTCTGTAACATGACTGATAATCTTCGGTTGCTGACATGTACTAAAGAGATGGAAGCTGCAAGAACCCGCCTCTCTCTTCCTCTCCTAATTAAAGACCCCCCCACATTGATATAGCAGATGTCAGAATAAGATCCTCAGTTGAGAGAATTCCAAAAACATTCCCTAAGAGTCACCCAAGTTAACAACAAATGTAAAATGCTGCTAACATCCTTAATAATTCCTTGCTGTTATAATATCACCCAATATGACCAATGTCCATAGCAGCTGTTGAGCACCCTCAAATAACAGGTTGATAGAAGTTACAAGCACCACCCCCCCCCCTCCACCTACTACGCTGCATCACGATTTGTCATTATACGTAATTCATCAAGGGAAATAAAAGGAGACTTGCTAAAACTTGTGACCTTGAATTATGAAAGTTTTAAATTTGACAATGATTCTTTCATTTACATATTCAAAAAGGATATGCATGCCCCAAGATCTATAAACATAATAAGGTGAGAAGGGATGGAGGTGGTGTTTGAGAGGGATGGGAGGGGGAGGGGGGAGGGAGAAGAGTACATGAGAAGAGTGTTTGTACAGGGAGTTAGTACGGAGGTTAGAAAGCTTGTGGTATTGATGATACTATAAGGTCACATTGGTTACTTGAAGGTTATAAATAGCTATCAATGCAAAATCAGTTTTGGCCCTCTTAGAATGATTTCCTGGTTCTGTAATCACCTGATGTAGTCTAGTATCGTTAACAATGACTGAAGGAACAAACAGTCACCAACGGCAAACAGCGTTTGCCATCTCCTTACCATTGGCTATACATAAAGGTCATTCATAGTTTGTTCAAATCTTCTTGGGAAGTTAAAAAAAAAATTCACCTGGTCACTTATGCTCAAATTTCAACAACAAAAATGTCATTGACCCCCTCGCAAACACATTTTTAAATTTTTTTTTAAAGAGACATTAAACTATCCAAATTAACATTTATCAATGAACAAAACATATAGGAAAGTCATTTTTGAAATTTTTAAAGAAATTTCAGCACACTAAAATGTTCAACTATATGTACTCAAGTGTTTAGATCTCACATTGAGGAACAGCAAAAAGGATTGAGTATTCAGATACAAAATTCTAAAGAAGGATAACCAAGTAACATATCATGATAGGCTATTTAAACCTACCCTACCCTTTCCTCCTCTCCCTATTTCTCTATATCAAGCCAGATAAACACCCTCTGCACGGGGGCCACAAGACATCATGCATTCAACCGCCGTTACCCTTATTAAACTTGGTATACCTGGATTGTTTCATTCACAGAGGCCCAGTGACCTTGAGGGCCCCACTCGACCTTGTGGTCCACTGTGCATCTCATACGTCGATTGAATAATCCCGCACTGTCTCAACGTCAAAATCTAATGTTACGACATGCCCCCTCTCTGGTCTACATAGAAGACTGCAGTGGATTAGTAAATACAAATAGTTTGAAAACTTTGTTTAAAAATACATAGTAATTACAAAAGTCTTGTTAATTGTACAGAGTAATTTACATGTCAGTGTTTACCGTGCAAGCATATGTATTTACCGAGCAGACACTGCAGTCGTTAAGCAGACGTATACAGAGAAGTACAAGACCGACAATGACTAAATAACTTAAATAGATGGAACCACACTGTGTGAAATACAGAGACCTATTAAATTCACATCTATTACAAATACACTTTCTTCCGAGAGAAATAAAGTTTTACTTACCAATACTTGACACAGACCAGTGGCAAGTTAAAATTTTTCGACTACTTTCAGGACTGTCTTCAAGGTTTTTTCCTTCTATATTTTATATACATGTATGGAGAGATGGAACTTATATCATGAGAAAACTCCCTTCTGTATCATGAGTTGACTAGAAGCAAGGAAATGATCTTTTGAACTAGATTCCTGAAATGAGATTCTCAGTATAAAGTGATTCAATTGAAACTTTAGAAACACTTCCTTGCTTTTATAACTTTCCAACTTAAAGACTTCTGGAGGTGATATTACTTACAAGGGAGGGTTTTTGTATTTAAGTATATATATAGATATAGATATTGTTATGTAGAGATTTACAGAAAAAAAAGCCAGGACATATCAACCAGCTGTGCATATATATATATTGCACTTGTCCTGGCCACTTGGCACAGCCTAGTTCACGACCTCCTGTATTAACTCTCATCTTTGTTTCTCTATTCCAAGGTTGACATACTTTTCATTTTTTATCTTTTTCCTTGGGTGTTGTAACTTTCTTGGGGGATAATAAATACCTTCAAGACTGAAGCTAGGGAATCGGAAAGGTCATCGGTAAGGCATCCTTATTACTACTTTGGGACAGATACCGAGGGGGGGGGATGGGGGGGAGGAACTGAATAATATATGGTAGGTGGATGGAAGTACTAAGGAGTGAAGGAAATGCAGGTATGAATTTTTGAAGGGTATTCATTTCCAAGTAAAACCTCAACATATTTGATAAAGGCTGAATTCTTAAAAAACAGCTGTGCTGCTTTTCTCTCTGACAAACTGGACTAATTTCCTAGCAGAACATGATTTTTGCTATCATTATCTCAGATGACCTAAATGAAAATTGGTATTGCCTGGATATTATGATGTATGTATTTACTCTTTGTGTTTTTTTTGGGGGTGGGGGGTGGAGGTGTTTTGGGGGGAGGGGGGGTGGGGTTAGGGAGAATTGGGAGACTGTAGAATAGTCAAATATGGAATTGTGCTTCATTTACAATTTGATGCAGACCCTATGGAGACTATTGTGCGCCCTCTCTGGTACCTTAGGCACTGCCCCAGTGCCTGACTGGGCAGTCAGCCAGTTATTTTGTGTCACTGAGGGCAGTATTCCCATATTCTTAATAAATTCTTCAATCTAGTCAGAATACTTCATCAAGCATTCAGACATAGCTTGTAACATTCTGTTACCCTTTTCTCTATTCTTTTTTCTTTGGGGGGGGGGTAGATATTCTTTTCTTTTAAAGGTTGCCAGGCAACAGAAACAACTTGGTCAAGGACACTTACAAAACTCACACAAAGAAACTGACGAAAAGGAATCAACAAGCAATCAAGAAATCTCAGATTGAAAATGTTACTGGTACTAACATAGTTCTATACATCCTGCTTTATAATTTCATATGGTCTGTGCTTGTCATGGGTGGATAAACTAATCAGCTTTTATGCACTTTTACAGAGGCAAAATGACTAAGATACACATCAATTCTAGTTCTAGAACAGTATAGACCCCATCGGTTGGCCTGGTTACAGTCTGTTTTACAGTAAACTGATTATTGATGACAAGTAATTTGTCACTGACTCTGTGCTCAAACTCGGGTCTTTACAGAAAACCGACCACCTCTAAAATTGACCATAACTGATATCTAATTTCTATTTCTGTGGATGGTATTTAATTATCAGTTTAATTAAAGGAATTAACTGAAAACAGGATGACCACGTTATTGCTCACACTCTGGGAAAGAACATGAGCCGACGCCCAAAAGCCACTGTACATAGTAGTCTATGATAAACAAGTGTTTCTATAATTTGGTTTTGAGGACTGATCGATAGTAAACCAACCCATTGATGAATCTTGAATAAATTCTAATCACAAATAAAGATTAAGACATAAGACATTGTTATATCCCAAACTCACAAGGATGGCTTGTCCTTATGTACATGAACATTACAAGTTGCTGGTGGGCAAACATAGAATGCTACAGTATGGTCAGTTTTTAGAATATTGACATTAATGTTATTATTTGTTTTTTAAATCAGCTTTGGATTTTCAACCATAAAAGAAGAACAATAACAAAATTCTACTGAATTGATTGTCCTGACAAAACATGCATCCACCAACAAAAGACAGCCTGATGGAATTTATTTCCCTCTTTGTATGTTTCTAAAACTTTGGTTATAACAATAAAGACAGGAAAATATCTAAAATTAATAATGAACACTTTATAAACGAGATCTACCTTAAACTCGATTGTTTGATCTGTTATACAACCCTACTCTACCATTACTCAATTCAAATGTTTTTTGTTTGCTTATAAATTACTGCAGGAGTTGCTAGAACAATACAACATATGCAAATTTAACCCCAAAGACTTTTTGAGGGTATATATTAAAAACGGTAGGATTTTTTCTTTCACATATTGCATAGTACCGCATGGTGAGCGATGTGCAGATGATAATATCTTTATTTGATAATTAATATATGGGTTAATATAATCAGGATTGCCCAAATGCATAAATGACAGGAAAAGTCATTAACTCTGAAAAATTCAACATAAGTTGTCATTTCCCATATTTAAGATAATCCTTATAATTTCAAAACAGTTGTTGCATGGAGTATATATATATCATCGGGATTGATCCAGTTTTGCGTCTTGGTAATTAAGTTTAAAAAATTTTGTCTAGAAGATCTCCTGGAATATTAAAGCTTGTAAATAAACATACAGATTAAAAATTAATGGTGTGAATGTGAACATTAAAGAGGTCTAATTCGGATTAAATAATTGTATGACGCATCACTCGCAGGATGGCAATGAAAGACTGCCCTCGTCGAAGCAGTTCACATCACCTACTAAAACTTGTGAAAACAGTCATTGTAGCCTATTCTAATGCTGAGATAAGAGTTTAGATCAAATCTTTAAACTTGGAAGGGAGGGAGGGAGGGGGGAGGGAGGAGGGAAGAGAAGAAAGGGATGAAGGATGGGTGGAAGGGGTTGGAGAGAGGGAAGGAGGGAGGGGCATGGTATAGCAGGCAGTCATCTTAACAATGTTTAGCAGACATATTCTGAGTACAAGACTATATACTGAACACAAAATGCTTGTTAGACTGAAGACTTCTTCGAACGTGAACTGTATTTATACGAGTGAAACAAAAGCAACCAATGTAGAAAAGATGCAGAGAATACCACAATATATTGCAGTAAATACAAAAGAGGAATTTTGTCCACTGACCAGCTTGGACAGAATTGACCTTACTTACTGTATGTTATAGATCCCGCAAAACAATTTCCATCAGGCCAGGTGACATTTCTATAACAGTTTTTGAGTTTTTGAAATATGGTCCTCCAAACCCATTTAAAAGAGGTTCATCAATCAAAGTGACTGAACCACTTAGTCTACCACACAAACAGACACACACACCAATTGGTCAACTCCTTAATAGGCAAAACAAAAGTTAACAAACAGGAAAACATAAGACTATCATGACACTCAACGACATGACATATTTATTACAAAACTTGTGCAGGTGTCGATTTACGTTATTCAGTGTTTTGTTATAAAATGTTTACATGAAAGTAAGAAGAAATGCACTTTTTCTGGGTGGAGTTATATGAGACTAAATTATAAACTATACAATGAAGTACAATGAGCAATTATGCAGACTACATAAATATTAAGATGACTAAATTTTCCGTCTAAAGTCATCCTTCAATATGGACACTTTGCTAAATGCATGATTTCAGTCTCTGTATTCAGTCTCTGTATGATTTCTACACATGCCTATGGAGATTGCAAGGTCAGGGATATCTATATGGAGTGAAAGATTAGGGACGCACGTACATGAAATCTTTGAATCCTGTACGGAATATTAAATACATGCATGTAAACTCCCATGACGGAGACACAAAAACTGTAAACCTAAAATCTTACATTCTGTGTTAAAAACAGTATCAGCACATATCTTTACATGGTTTCAAACACAAGTTACGTTTCCATGATGTAAAGAATGTAATTTACATTCTAATATTCCACTGTAACTATATATCCTGTATTAAACGTTTAATACAAACAGAACAGGTGACAAGTTATATGTACTTTAATAAAACAATTAAGTTGACTGAAATATTTCTACCATGGATATTAGGGAATATAATGAACAGGGGAAATTAACATTATTCAATGACCACACAATGGATTAATTTATGTAAAAAAAAAAAAATTGAAAAAAAGAAATTATGTTTTCACTACATACCAGTTTTCTACTGCTGTGTATATCAAGCTCACACATTCGTTAAAACTTGGAAAATTTTGACAGAGATTTAACTGAAAGGTCCATTGTTCAACAAACCCTGGTCAAAAACTTCACAGACATTTTCTACTGAAACAATCCGGTCTGCACAAAGCTGCTAAGTCTACCTTCAGTAGTGAACATTAGTCAGTGTAGGTTTTGAACAAAAATCTTCTTCAAGCTAGCTAGCTGGCTAGCTTACATATGAGATTGATGTGAATGCATCTCTATAGACATCTTTTTGATCGATAAGAATGGAAAGTGAAAATGGAAACAAAATGGAAAAGAGATTAAAATATATCCTCAAGTGGGAGGAGAAGCCACTTAGACTGAGCCACTTTAACCACTAAAACTTAACTTAAACTTAAACTTAGGAGTGCCTGAACTGAAACTGAGGGCGGTATACAACAATAAAAAATGTCAAATGTTGAAGCAGAGCTTCACAGGTTTTCAGGATTTGGTAATTTTTTATTTTTTTATGCTGGATGATGAACAGAGGGAAATCAAATAATAAACTACCAATGCTTGATATTGCCCCTGTGAAAAAATAGCATATATACATTTTTGCACTTTGTTAATATTCTTCAATTGTACACAGCTTTAATGTACACTTTTTAGTTGCTGCTGCACATATTCAGCACACCTTAATTAATTGGCTTAATTTGCAATGTAAATCTGATAATTTATTTTAAGATCACCACCCGTCTGGTTAGAGGAGAAACTGGCTACTTGGTAATACACCTACCTGAGTGGACAACTTGATTGTGCATTTATATACCACCCCCCACCACCCCCCTAAGTAAGTACTGAAGGTTAGGTATCAAGCCTTAAATTGAACCCCGGCCCAGCCCCTACGGTTATATAGATATTTGAAGATTTGGCATAGCAGTTTGCTGTGCGATACCCCAGAAAAATTATCCCCCTGGAGATGTTACAAAAGGAGAAAATGTTTCCATCAATACCAACATTTTACTTGAGATGCCAAATGGAATCTACACTAATTTCAATATGAAACTCTCAAGAAAATTTGAGCTTTCAGACTACCAACTATGTGTGTCTCAAGACCAGCAACAAAATATTCTAAGGTCCATGTAGAGACTATACATAGGATTAAGATACCATTGATAGGACATGGGAAAGGAATATATATTACTTTTATGCACCCTCCTCTGTACCTGCATATTAAATGGCAGGCAGAGCATTGCATGGTACACTGAGAGGTTATTTACAATTTAGATCATGAAAGCGTGATTATCGTGATAAGGATATCTAAGAAATTTTACATTTCAGCCCCAACTCTGGGAAATGCCAGCAAAAAGACAATTATGCAAATATCTAGAGAATGATTAAAATTCCACAGTTTGCTCCAATATATGAAAACTTCCTCAATTTCTTGCATCTTTCTTTGATGTATGAAAAGCACACGGTATTTCATTCCCCCCCCCCCCCCCCGTTACACAAAGCCTGTGTAGATAATTGTAAAAAGTTGGAGGGCCTGATGTTTCACTAGTAGTAGGATCTTCTTCAGAGGCTTTAACTGAAGATCCTGCTAGGACCGCAACGTCAGACCCTCGAAATTTTAAATTATTACAGATTAATAATGTTGTGAAATAATGGTCTGTGTAAAAAATGTTGCAGAACCATCCAGAAATGTACAAGGCACAAGGCAAGCAGGCTTTAGTAGTGGTGCCTATATTGTCGAGTGTGAAGTTTGTCAAAGTGTAGCTTGTGGAGTTATCATGTTCATAAGTTGTTCAGATACACATGACCTCGGTTGACCTTTGCCCTCCACAAAAATCAACAGGGCTACTCTACTCAACACAGTGGATTTACACAAAAAGAATGATGATGTTTTTACTGCACTTTTAAGTTTAGATGTACTATGTTCTAAAGTGTTTAGATGTTTATTTAACCTCTGTTGACCTCAACTGACTTTTGACCTCCAAAGAAACTGTAAAAGTACATATTTTCCAGTCTTCTCCCCCCCCCCCATCCCACACAGAAAAAATAAAAATTAATAACAAGTATCAAAATTTATTTGTTTACATGTAGTTAATTCTTTCTCTGTGAAAGTCACATGTCAATATAGATCTCAATCTTGACACTAAGGATAAAAAGCATTAAAACATTTAATGAAAAAAAAATGTTAAAAAAAAAGAGTGGGGAATGTGAGAACAAAAGGAAACATGAAACACTTGATATTGAATGGAGCCAGATGGAAAAGTACATGAAATTGAAACCATCTTAGCCAATCTACATTCCTAAAGTGAAAGTGTAGTAACAAAAGGAAAACAATTAAAATGGGAAAACTTTAAAATACAGATAAAGAAAAAAAAAATTCTATTAAAAGAAGGACAATTGAAGAAGAGGGGAGGTTGGCAATAAAAATGGTCACTTAAGTATTTTATGACCAATAAATGTTTCTAGTCGTTAAAAAGAAAAGAATGAAACACTTGTAAAACTATTATAATTTTAAATATTTTTTTTTTGAGGTCAGATGGGGGGAAGAATGGATTTAAAGAGTATAAACATATTTTATTTAGCTTCCAGAAAATTTAAATGGATATTCTGGGGGGGTGTTGGCATACAATGTGGATGAGTAAATACATTCCACACTGCTACTTATACCCCCCCCCCACCTTAGTATTTTACCCCTAACTAGAGCTATGCTTGATTGAATGTAACCTATTCTGACTGGGGGGAGGGGAGGGGGGGTCTGTCACCTGATAAAAATGTTCTTCAAAAGCTATATTTAGGCTGTTACAATCTTCCTGTTGAGTTATCCTAATTAATTTGGAATGTTTGATTAACTGTAAATATTTCTGCATCTCAAATGTCATCTATCCAAAATATGCAATCTTTAAGTCACTCACTATTTGATAAATTTCTTTATCGATTACAGGCTCGAGTTTTGATGAAGATTTTTTTTGACATGAATGTGTAATAGAGTGTGAGCTTGATGGACGAGGCAACGACATGCGCTCTTTAAATATGATATTCCCAGATATACTCAATCTTTAATATATTTGCAGCACTTGCTGAACACTTTGCAGATATCAATGACAAAAGTCACCTGCTCAATCCTGGAGGACTGAACATATATCGGCCCTTATCTGGTTTTCACTTTTTGGTTTCACATTGTTTTGTTTTAGTAAGGATTTAAAAAGTCACGGAAGAGATTGTTTCAGCAGTGGCAAAGACAATGTCATCTCAAGTAGAAAGTTAAACCTTGAAGTGGACTCACTCAAGGAAATTAATCTCATTACAAGGAAATAGAAGCAAGTAATTAATAACTTCACAGCATTAGCCTACTGCAAGACAATCAATTCCCTTGGCTTTATAACTTATATAATATAATGTTCATATATATATATATGCATGTGAAAGTCATTGAACATTCTTGTATATATATATATATATATATATATATATATATATATATATATATATATATATATATATATATATATACATATACAAAACCTGTCACAGTGGCAGGCAGATTTAAGAAGTTCTATGGTCCATTTGACAAGTCGCTAGCCATCGAAAAAAAATCTGTGAATAGTTAAAATTTTGCAGGCCAATTTTATAAAAGCAAAAATATATATAGTCACTTTGCATCGGTGGCTACGTGATCAAAAAATATGACAAATAATCCTTTGTTATTTACCTTAAAACTATCGCCCGTCTAGAAATATTGCTGGCAGGGTATCGCGTGAGCTGCACGATCAGGCTCTAGCTCCTTGACGATCTGAAGCACCGCATGTGGCCTACGATACGGCACGCAAAGCATCTAGCGTTTCGCTCATAATATTAGATACTCAAAAAGTGATTTAAAATAGAAAAAGATCTATATGTTCATTGCGTTAGATCGTCACTCCTTTTACTTTATATATCCAGGCTGGTCATTTTATGAGGGAAAGGAAGGCAAGAATATTACCTTACCCTCATATTTCCCAAAATCATGATCCATCTTGAATTATATCGTTAAGTTATCTCCCCCGACACAAAATACAAGGACGACACCCTCAGATATTCTTAACAACTTCTGCCCGTAACCATAAAGTTTTGCTCCAAAAAAACTGGAGTCGAACAAAGTACATTCACTGGAGGCGAACGAAGTAGAACACAAATCCTCCCGAGGGCAAACAGTTCCAGCAAAATTTTGCCACAGATTTTCTGCAAGTGTATTATAAATATGCAAGTCCTGCCATCAAAAACCCAAAATCTAGAGATCGTTCTCTGATATCGGGAGATAACAAATTTTTCATTTCTTTCGCCTTGGATTTCGATGGTTTTAAACCCTCAAGTTTGCAGGTCTGGCTGTGTATATGATTGATTAGAATAGAATATGCCCTCATATTGTCGTTATCGGCATTCCTTATTTACTTCTGAGAGATTATCCAGCATCTTCATTTCGATTCCGGGAACAAATAAACAATTCCACGATATGACACCGAAAATGACGATGACAACAACAACCAAAGACAAAAACAGGAATAAAAACTAATCATAATAATACTAATCATAATCAGAGAAAATATCACCTTATACTAGTTACAATTTTTGTATCATTTATTCTGAACATCCAGTCACTGCATTTTAGAGAGAATCAGTATAAATTTGTCAACTTCAACAAACTAATGCTTGTCGAGTCTATAATGCTTTGAAATGCTTCAAACGTAGCCCTATATTGGCCTGTTCTCACTCCAAACAGTAAATGTTAATATTCTACTTTGATTTTTGTATGACTTATTAGTGATGCGAACCGTCCAAAAACTGTTTTTCTCCCCGGTACCCTGTTCGCTAACTCCAGTCGGTTCCCCCCGGTAACCGCTCATTACCCATTCATCCTAAAACCGTACTCAGCCTATACTATACAGTGGCGGATCCAGGATTTCGCCGAAGGGGGGGCCCAGATGGGAAATGCCTAATCGTCGTCCTGGGGGAGGGGTCTAAGGGGAGTGGGTGCCCCCCTCCCCTTTGGAAAATTTCACAAAATATGGAGGTCCTTGGTGCAATCTGGTGCTACTTTTCGTGAAAGTTTTGAGTAAAATTTATTTCCAATAAATCATGTATTCATGGTTTGCCGGGCATATATTTGCAATTTCGAGCAATGAGCTGGGATTTACGTCTTTGGGGAGTAGGTGGTGATGCAAACTACTTTTTACCAGGCTACTCCAGGCCATTTCATCTTGGATGCCCCCTTCCAGATGGAGACTATTGATGCAGTCAGAGTGCCCCTCTCACCTTCACTTTATCAGAATGATGGTGTACTCTTTTTGCAAATTTATTTTACAAAAAATTACACGCACAGTGGCGTAGCTAGGATTTTTTGAGTGGGGGCCATGGGGGGCTGTTCTTTCTTGTGGGGGGGCGGAGTTTACTATCTAAGCGGAGCGCCACCTTGGTTGGCGCGGAGCGTACAGAGAAAATTTGAGATTTCAGCACCCCCCAGATCGCAGGAGATGGCACCTGTGAGGCAAAATAGCAACCAAAAAGATGTGCAACTTTGGTGACAGAAATGCAAAAAAGTTTTTTCTCTTTCATGCTGACTGGCCTTGCCAACTCAGCCAGACTTTTAACTTGAGGGAAGTTGGCATCATTTGTCGTTTCAAGCTGTCAAGGCCTTTCTCCCAACTCAAACCCCTGTGGGCTACCGGTAGATTTGCAGGATATGCCCACATGTGGACTTAAATAGCATTAGAGGAAGGGGGTGGAAGACTAACACGCATCGATGTTTCGGTAATGGTCCACATTGGTGGCTCGGTGCTTATTAGGCCATTTATTGGGTTTCTTGAGGCAGCTGTCATCAGAATCTGGCTTTTTGTGCCAATCGATGACCGATAACATGTATTGGTATGTAAATTTCTTCTTCATATATCTAGCAACACTCTAAAAACAAATGAGTGGATTTCATTCCATTGGAGTGATCACTCGGCGCACTTCAAATTAAGAGTGAAATTTAACTCTATTGGAGTTAACCCTCACTCCTAATATGAGTGAATATAACTCTATTAGGAGTTAAGATTTACTCCAATGGAGTGGAAATTCACTCTTATACCGGAATGTGCTCAGTGATCACTCCCATGGAGTGAAATTCACCTATGTTTTTATCAGTACAGTACAGTGCATATCATCATAGACGTACGTACGTACGTACTACTACGTACGTTCGTATATCAGACGCACTCGATACCCACGATACGATATGGTCCTGGAGAAACTATTTCCACTCATCATTTTTTAAGGCGATACAGTAGTGAGTATTGAACAGGCACAGCCGCATGTTTGCAGGAAATTCAGAATTCCCAATATTTTATATCTCTACCAGTAGTGAAAATCATGTTTTTCGACAGTTTCGTGGACATAAAAAGTTGTTTTGTGGAATATTCAATGACATATCAGGGGCTGATGCAGGATTTGTGACAGGGGGGGGTCTGACTGGTCCAGCCGCGCCTGAACGTAAGACTATCTAAGCGGAGCGCCATCATCGGTTGGCGCGGAGCGTCCAAGAAAATTTTTGGCTTTACAAACCCCCAGATGGCCGAAAACGGCACTTCCCGAGTATTCTAAGCAGCATGTACCTAGCCTGAAAATATGGATCTCATGTCTGCAATTTCAGGCCCCCCGTAGCTACGCCACTGATCACGCATGGGGCCCTTTCCCTCGAACGCGGTAAAAAAAAAAAAAAAAAAAAAAAAAAATCAGGATTTTCAAAAAGGGGGGGCCCGGGCCCCCCGGGCCCCCCCCTGGATCCGCCCCTGCTATAGGGCCATACAATAGTATAATGTTACTACGTATATATGGCTATGCACGCCTCCAGTCACATAATGGTAAGACTGTGTAAACAGACTGTTCGTGGTAACCTGTGAACTGATTTATACGGTAAGGCTGCATATTTATATTTATTATTTCTATACTAACATTACTTTTAAACAGCAACACATGCGATGGTTTACTCCAACAATGTTTTGTAGAGATCTATGAAAATGTTGCATAACTTGCCAGTGTGCAACTCTACACATTTCAAGCCTGACAGTGTAATGCCCCATTGACCGAACTACTCGTGAAAATATGCTTTTCATGATGGAAAAATTTCCTTTAAGCATTTGCCGAGGTATATTTGCATAAAATTTGCTAAAATTAGTCAACTGGAGACAGTTAACAGAATATTTTGCAACCAAAACTTTTCTTTCAAGAAAGTTACAGCAGTTATTATGGCACAGTGCGATATCATACTTGCTCTAGGCCTATCCAACCTGTTCTTTCATTGCTGTGCACTATAAGGCTAATGCTTCAGGAGGTCCCGGTTATTTATAGATTAGTTGGAAAGTCCATAGAAACTATATAAACCAACCCTTATTATTAAATTATTATTATTAGATGTCCGATTGTGTAATTATGGAGCGATCAGGTGTTGCTTGATTCTTTATGGTAAAGTATGGAAAAGATCTGTTCATCTTTTGTGGGACCATTCCAATAAATTTGAGACATGGGTCAATGGTCAACTTATGAGCTGCCCAAGAGTAAAAAGGTCAAGTTTTGTTTCATTGAAAGTGTGCAAGATTGCTTAATAGGCTATAAAATACAGTGTGTACATGTAACAGTCAACAAATGCAGTTGATCAAAGCATTCTCGGGCAGGAATAGTGACAAATTTTAGCCAAATTTTACACTGAAAACAAATCAAAATAGAAGGGAATATCACCAAATGATGAATAATAAGGAAGAATGTTCATGAATTTCTTCCCTCCCTTTCATTAATTTGAAATTAAAGTGTAAGTGAAAAATGGAGATTTATGTCAGTGATTTTACAAATTTTTAGAGATGGCTTGGTTTTTCGATCAGCCCACCGGGTCCCATCACTGTAACCTGTGCTGAAATACACGCATTCACTTCAGTTTGGAGTTCGAGTCTAGTCGATATAATTGTCAACGTCGACAGACTACTCTCCTTGTTGAGTCTGTGCTTCAAAAAATGCTTTCAAAGTACATCTACTTTCAGCAATTTCAACAAAGATACTACATGATCGTTTCTTTGAATTATTAAGGAAGTCACGTTCTGGAGATTTTCACATTTTCAAGCTAGATGAAAAAAAAGCAACTAATATTATTTGCAAAATAAAGTTGATCAAATCTATACAGAATACTTGCGAGACAGTACAAATGTATAAAATAAACTAAACTAAAATGAAATGTAGAATAAAATGATTATATGTCAACATGGAAAAAAAAAAGAGTAGAACTGAGCCTTGGGGTTTTAAGTTTTATAACATATACCATGCAGTCTACCTATAATCTAAATAGATTGCTTTTTTTCAAGAAATTGACAAATCTGATTGTCTTTTATATTCAAATTAATTAACGGCATACTCCAATTAAAAATGAGAAAGTTTCAGTGCCGGTAATTATGTTTCAGTTTCTATATAGCTACTCTGGAATGTTCATTTAAGGCTAAATGTTAATTAACGTTAAACCATCATTTTCGTAAATCGTAATAATGGAAACCAAAACATGATCTTTTGGCCTGAAAAATGACAGTGCACCCTTTAGATGATACTCTATTTGCATAAATTGTTCTTGTAAAATTTGTAATACATTGTAAAAAGAGTTAATATCCTTAAATTTACTTACATTTTGCCTACTGACTGTTGTCTTGCATTTGAGGAACTGTTCTAATTGTCTGTGGTTTAGACTACTAGTAAACTAGCCCAGCCACTTTAATAAATGAGCCTCAGGTGTTTAATTTAGGGTCGTTTCTCAAAAGTTAAAAAGCGATATAGAGATATGTACAACCCCCCACCCCCCCACCTGATAACAGCGTTGTTTATAACAGCAGTCTACAACATATCAACAATTAATTTGGTAACTTAAGTCACAAATCCTGTAATTTAACCACCACGATAAATTCCTCTCCCTAAGTACAAGAAGTAGCAGGGTTTCTTCCCTGGAGATCATCTGTTTTGTCTAAAAGACAGGCAGGAAGAAGGTCTATACGGTATCTTACTGTCAAAAAGTACACCAAAACTTATTACCAACAAGACTAGTATGTGTATTAATAGGGCATTAGTTATGAGTCAGGACATTAAGTTCCTGCTTTCACACATACGTGGCAAGACAATAAAAACACATGCAATGCATATAAAAGCCATACAAAATTGTTCTTGCAAGTCACGGAGAACTTTTTCATCAAAACCTGTGGGCCGCAACAAAGCTACGATTGTACCATATTTATAATCAAGTGACAAGATTTCCAAAGTTTATGAAGTAAATATTTGGAATTTGAACTCAATTGCTGGTTACAAGAAATTCTTAATTTAAGACCAAAAATGAAAACAGGCAATGGAAGATGAAAAGTTAACTAGCAAACCAACTTGGTTAAATTGACTTGTTCATCAAACTTAAAGAAGGTGGATTCAAAATCCAGGATAGAGATCTAAGCTTTGAGCAAAAACTTGGTTCAGATACTATAGTTCTCTAGATTCTCTATAGTTCTCAAAAATGAAGCAAGTTTACCTCTTGAAGTCACATATCAAAACTTGCTAGTAATTTTTGGGGAGATATAAATAAGCCATATACATATATACATATATATATATAGTATAAAAGTATTTTAAAGTGGGACACAAATCCAACCATCATGTTAACTTTATGACAGGGACCACTGTGAAGAACCACTCCCAGCCAGAGGTAAGCAAAAAGTTGCCCCTTTTTTGTGGGGGGGGGGGGGGATATTGTAATTCAAAAGCTATCTGGCAGCTCCGCTATTTTGTAAAATCTGTGATGTCATAGTCACACTAGTTAACATGAAACCTTTTACTTTCTCTTTGTTTTGGTGTTGCTATTTTCAAAATAGAATGTTAAACAATGTTGACACTGAAAGAACCAATGATATTCATAAGGTCATGTAAATTGCTTCAGATATGTTTAGACGCAGCATTCGCAAAACTTGTCTGCACTACATAAAATAAACATCGCAATAAATCCACACACAAAAAAAAAAACACATGAAAACAAAAATTGAAGCACATGTGGCTCTATGATATGATATTTAGACTTGATAAAGTCTTCAGCTTTGCTTGCGAAGTAGCATTAAATCTGAGATATCTCCCATAGATTTTTCTTGAAGTTGTTAATGGCAGTTATCTCTATCACATAGATATCCATGGTGGGGTTTGTGTTTCCTTTTAAAGCAGATAGCAGATAGTCTGATCTTCTTCCTGTTGTGCTGCTGTTTTATTTACAATCCTACGGTACACTTATTAAACATTGATGCCTCACATATCACAAGTCTTGACAACAAGATAAGTAATTGCCTAATGAGTAAAATAATCTCAAGCACATAAAATTAGTGTGACTTTTGTAATTACAAACAATGGCTGCAGTGTTTGTAATGCACCTAGCAGCAAAAATTTGCCACAAGGTCACTGCAAAACCACCATCTCTGTAGACAGATGTATTTCTATTAATAGAGAGAAATTTCTTGAGATGACACAAAGTTTCATACTTACTTCAGGTGTAGAAATGCAGGAGGTCGGGGGGGGGGGGTTGGTCAGTCTGTATGAGATAGGGGAAGGGGAGTGTATGGGATTTTAACCCATTTACTACTGTCTGTAAAAGTGTATGAAATGCAGTTGCATTCCAGTTTAGCGGAACAACAAAACACCTATTGTCGGCAATGATACTACCGATTATGTTAAATTTGTTTGTGGTTCATTACACTACTGCTGTAAGAAAAGACAACCGATACCTTAGTAAACATCACCGGGCATACACCTAAAAGGTTTGCAAACGAAGGGAACCGTACAGTAAATGTGTGGGACACAAAAAAAAACTCTCCCCGTGCCCCTGGATTGAATGATGGTTTGAATCCCTCACCAGGAGCAATCGCACGGTTTGTGACCAGAAAGATCTCTTAGTTAGGGTGAGGGGTAGCTTAACATGTTTGGATGTTACACGGTTTGAAAGTGGATGATTCCCTTCGTACGGGAGTTGGGGACCGTCCCCCCACCAAACAAGAATTGAATTGCATTCTGAGGCATATAACTTAAATTATAAATTATGTCTATAATTTATAGGTCAAACAGCAATTCTGTGCTAACATACATTGTTGAATAGTAAACCCCTCCATTGAATACTCAAAACTGGCCATGACCTGACCCTGCCCCCCCCCCCCACCCACACCCACTCCCTTTTGCTGACACCGTTATACGGCTATAGGTCAGGGTGAGGCACGTTTACAAACAGATGCATTATACAGAGCCTGTGATAGCTAGGAATCATGGTTGGCTGATATGGGAACGCACTTGTTTACACAAGTTTGTTATCTTCAACATGACCATAAATCAAAACCTGTCCTGAAGTATACACGGCAGGTTTCAATGATTATAACTTTGGGGTAAACTCAATATAAAAATATTAGTCATCCTTTAAAGTATAGCATAATTTTAAATTTGCTTTAGACTTTTTCCAAAAATAGCTAATTTGCTGAGCAATTAATAATGCCATTTCAATCCAAAGCCTGTACTTCTTATATGGACATAATACCAGGGGTAGGTCTAGACTTTGTTTTAGAAACAATTAGCTGGTATATGGCCCTGGAGATGTTGAAGCTAGCTACCATATACAGCAGGCAGGTCTGGGACTCTTCCCCCAGGCACAAAAAAAATGCAGTACATTCTGAAGCATATTTTGGCTAGATTTTATGTCTACAACTATAGAGGTACATGCAAGGTTGCGGTAACAACATCTTTATATTTTTCTTTATTTGTTGATTTGAAAGGGAGGGGATGGGGGGGAGGTGGTGTACACCCCCACAACCCCAGGACCTTTGCCTAGTTAATACAACCCAACATATAATACATCTTGATATAAGTCTTGTATTGCTAAGATCAATATGCATGTTTACCCTCCCCCCCCCGAAACCCACCCCCTCCCTGTCTTCAATCTCTTCACCATGAAGGTAAATCAAATCTGTTAGGGAATTACAAGCAGTCCTGTTTTAATGAGGACATTTACTTTGGGGCAACCCAGTGAGTAGATCATACTTTATTTAAATCCCAAAGAGGGAAGTGCACGATAGTTACAGAATACAAAAGGTACAGACAGAAAACTCCAATGGATTGAAAATACAAAACCGCATTCTAATAAACACTTGTAATATAAGGTAAACAGTGCAACAAAATAATAAACTTGATGGTAATTGACGTAATGCTATAACAGAAATATTCAGATTCAAAGTAAAAAGACTGTGATGATGTCGCTAAGAATACATTTAAGTCTATAGTTTTAGAGGTATTGTACATGTATGAATATATATATATATATATATATATATATATATATATATATATATATATTTATATATATATATATATATATATATATATATATATATATATATATATATATATATATATATATACATATATATATAGGGAATTACAAGCAGTCCTGTTTTAATGAGGACATTTACTTTGGGGCAACCCAGTGAGTAGGTCATACTTTATTTATATATATATATATATATATATATATATATATATATATACAAACTGAAAACTTGTACCATAAGGAATTGGTAAGAAATGAACATGAATGGTAAAATCTTTTTGGAATAAAATACACTTGTTTCATATGAAAAAGCAGTCAACAAGCTCGGCAACTATCCTTAACAACACAAAAACGTAAGACAAGAAAGATAGATAAGTAAATAATAGCAAAAACATTCGATACAGAAGTTCACAAAGTTATGCTCACCTTGCCCAAAGACTTCGGAAGAAGAAAAAATGGTACAAAGCAAGATATGGTTCCAAACTTGGCCCCACTCGATCTGCGAGGAATGAAAAAAAACCGAAGGATCTACACTTGACTTCTGGAGTCCAAAGAATCTGAGAAGATTATACTATCTGCTGTGAGTAAACAAAATGTCGACTTGAACTTTGAGCTCAGACAGTCTTAAGGAACTGGCAGTAGAAGAGACTTTAACATGTAGCATATTAGATTGATGGGGTTAAGTTAAACTGAGTCAACAAACCCAAAGAACAACTCTACTTTAAGCCGAGACTTCACACAGACTGAACCAAGAGAATCTTGACTTGCTTGAATACAATCAAAGCGGATTACATCAGACAAACACGTTCTCCTGTCTAAAGTGGGTTAAAAAGCGGCTCACCCTGAACTTGAAGAGTATTGTGAATTGTGCAAATATCAGAAAAGGCTGAAGGCTCTATTGATAAAACCATTATAGCAAAACGAAAAAAACACTTTTTTATTTCTATCGAATACTCTGTTATGACGATAGAAGGCCAAGTTCAAAGGAACTTTACTAAACAATGGTATCTCAAAGTCTTTTCTTTTCTTGGTTTTTCTTACAGAAGGTATTTATCTACAAATGGACAAAAGCTTTGATTCGCTTCAATTCTCAAACACTTTGAGAAAACTCCTTTTGCTGGCGATCCAGTCTGAAGCGTGAGGCCGACTGCATTCTTCAAGAAGCAACAAACCGTACCCAATCAACAAAGAAATATTGTAACCTTGAAAAATATATATCAACTTATGTCATTTGTTCTGATAATTCTATTCATTTTAATAATTATTCCTTTATTTTGCCAAGGGTCCAAACCCTTAGATGTATTCAGCTTCTATGACCCGAGAAGGTGTAAGTTAAATGCAACTCCCCCCAAAAGAATTCTGACTGGTTTTTTTAACTTCTTTATGCTAAAACAGCCAAAGAAAAAAAGCAAAAGAAATAAAAAACCAAATGGATAGAATCAAGACGACTTCCTTCCTTTTCAAACTTGTACAAAGTGACTCAGCAGTGTTTGAAGTGACTGTTAACAAATGTAGAAATTATTGAGTAGATACACAATATCATCAAGACTATATATATATACTATATATATATATACGTGTAAAACACAGAATTGGAAAATGCACTTATAAGGACAAAAAATACACTTTCAGCCTCCCACGGTATTTGGAACCCAGCCCATTTTGTTCTTGATGGGCTACGGGTGCTGATGTCATGTCACATGTTCCAAAAACCAGTACAAAGTATGCCGCCCTCTATCGAACAGTGTAAGGTGTATGATGTATTTGCCGCGCCACATAGTTCAATCATATGTTTCAACCTTAAAGTCTTTTCCATCCCTTGGTCAAACTATAAGGAAGAGATACTGAAATAGAAACATTTATGAAGGGACTGCAGGGCAAAATCAATTGGTGAAATAGAAAGGGGGAAATGGGGAGGAAGAAGGGGGCATGGAGAAAAATAAAATGTATATTATGTGGTCATAATGGCTAATTTTACACTAGAGATGTGGAGTGACACATATTTGTTGGTTGATGCTCCATCAAGACAACATTGCTTATACGGTTTTAAGCATGTTCAGAAATTTGTTTTGGTATGTGTCTTAAAAGGGTTAAAGTTTGTAGGTTATGTCCATGTGATCGCCATGGAATCGTATTACGTCTTAAACTCTGTGGTGTGCATTGCAGGTTGTAACTCTGTTTTTAATGCAAAATATTTTCACAGATAATTGGATGATCCTTTTCCAATATTTAAACTATATGGGATATTTTCATATACACTGTCACAGCACCTTTGATTTCTCCTTTAAGCTACCAAGTCCAAAATGTTGTGTCCAAAAATTTACTGTAAATGTCTATTTTGTTATATTCTTTGACGAGGTTTGTCGCAAATTAATCAATGCTAAATGCAGCCTTAATGAGTGGGGCAAACAAGCAATGTGGGTTAGGGAGGGGGAGGAGGGATTGGGGAGGGGGAGGGGAGGGATTGTGGAGGGTAGGAAATTTTTTACTTAAATGCAACTGTATAAAATGCACATCATGAGCAAATTTATGTGGCAGAGTGGCTGTAGTTTTGTGTCTCAACAGAGCTCACTAGGGGGAGAGATGGGGAGCAGGATGGAAGAGCCAAGCATCACAATGGGAGGGGGGTGAGGAGGGGGGACCTTAATATCCCTTGGTTAAGAGTTGACTATGGTACCACATAGATTTACAACAAAAATGAAAACACAAAATGAAGCTTTCAGCTTTGAGAAGTGAAATCGTCTTTCCATTACATACACACCAAAGGAAACATAAAAAAAAAATTGTGGGATTTTGCGCATGAAAACCAACACTTGCTGCATTCATGAATATATCCTTAGAACTTTAACAATCTGTTCGGCATCAGAAAACACCTGCTTGATTTTTTTTTTTTTAAACAAATCAAGAGGTGTCTGTTTTTTTGTTTTAATATTTTTTTGTTTTCTCTTCACGAAGTAAATAGTTAAGTGGGGAAAAAAAAGAGAGAGAAAAAAAAAGGGGGAGAACATCTTGCATGAAACGAATCTATTGATTTTTTTTTTCCTTTTGATTACGTGACGATTCTCAGAGCAGGACTTCTCCCTCCTGTTTGCTGTGCATTACGCGAGTAAATGAAAGTTACGAAGAGAGAGAAAGACCATCTGATGTCGTATTGATTAAAACAGCAGGAAAGGAAAAATCTCGGCAAGTGTGAATAAAATTAGAACCAGACAGCTGTTGTACATATATCTATATAAACTATAAAGTATTAAGTGTTACAGAGCTAGGGTAAGAACTATCTGAGGGTAATTTACTCTTCTGAATATACCTCTAGTTAAAACAGCCATTGTAAGCCAGATCAATTTTATGGTATTATTCACAGTCAAATCATTTACATAGGCAATTTTTAATGTTTTTTTCTTTAATTTTTTTTTAATAAAGCTTATTAATTCATGAAATATGGAGTAGTTAATATAACTTGCAAGATCTAACAACCTTTTTTCATTTATTGTTTGAAATTTTTATTTATTGTTTGTCTGTATTTCTCCTGTATAAGAAACAGGCGATTAGGTAAATTACTATCGATACGATTTGGATTCAAGCTTCACAGTAATAAATACATAGAGTAAAATTCCCGGCCTATTTTGCTGATCAGGTAGAACGTTAAATTATGAATCAGCAGTGTTCATGCATGTCCAAGTTAAAATGCATGACCTATCTCAAGTCAAGCACTATAATGAGAGAAGATATGTATAAATTTGGATTTGGTCAACAATTTGTGGGAAAGTTTAACAAATTATACCTACCAGATATTCCCTCAAAATCAAATTCACAATTCATCAAATCTAAGTAATAATTTGTAATAATTTTTTTTTTCTTCTTCACTAAAATGTGAGATTTAGTTTATAGCAAATAGTTTATGATATTAATTTTCAATTCCAATTTGTTGCTGGGAATTATGCATTTTCTTCCATTCTTGTAATATTAATTATCATCATTAACAACAAAATCTAAAAACTTCTTTCAAGTCTTTCTACATAATAACAAAATACAACTTGATTGGTCAAGTTATAAAGAAAGGTACACTGCTTAGTGCTACAGACCTTAATGCATCAAAATCTTGTATCAAATTTACAATTTTTTTGCAGTATTATGAAAATGGTATAAGTTGTAACATGTTTAACTGTAAAGACATGCTTACAGAGGTATGTGTGTGCAGGATGGGGGCGGGGTGGGGGTGGTGTGGGAGGAGTGTGGATGAGAATAATGCTTCACATTTATCTATTAATCTATTAAGCATTGTACGCCCTCTATGACCAGACCCTCCGGGTTAATAACCTTCCCTCTCATTTCTACCACCCAAGGTGCCTAGAACGTGTCTTTAAATTACTCAGCAGTTTACCTGTTCGATATTTTCAAGAACTGTTTGTAATCAAGACTTCGTTTGGTGGTTTTTACTTAGAGTTTTTGGAATTCAGATCACCTTTTGCGAACAGGTAGCTAATGGCCTTCAAAACTGGGAAAAAAGAAACAAAACCAAAGAGGCAAAAACCAAAACACACCCAAAAACTCCCCAAATGGGAAAAGGGATTACCTTTATCTGGTAAAGTGTCAAAAAGATTACCACTTCACTCTAGGCACGGTAGAACAAGAGTGCTGAAGTTGTGAGGAGCCAGGTAAGCCAGGAGCAAAGTAAATAGTGCAAACGGAGCAAGAATGCACCTTTAAATATCGTAGACTGTGTTAACATGTCCTACCCCATCTTCAAAACTAACCGGGAAAGGATTACTTCAGCATACAAAATGAACTTTGAATAGTTTTGAGGTCGTTATACAAAAAATACCAGCTCCTTCATTAGCGAACCAATTTTTCTTCAAAAAACTTTAGTCAGCATAAAGGCCTATCAATCAAAGTGGCTGAACTTGTTCGTCTAGTACACAACATTTTGTCAGATCTCGTCAGGAAGAAATAAACCATTGAATAGATTCATTTTTGCCTCTGGCAAAGAATCAATAACACAGGCTAACAATGTAAAACACAAATTACAACCAAAGGAACAGCTTCAAAATTTACAGATGTGATATGGCAATTCCATAATATCATATATCTCATAATAGAAGTGATATGGCATTCCTTAATATCATTATTGACGACGTGAAGCTGAAGAGAGAAGTTAGTACGTGATCATCAACGTTGCCTTGAAGAAGCAACCGTTTACGTATTTGAAAGGCTAATTACAAAAAGATGAACATTATATCTGAGGGCAGATCCAGAGAGAAGGCCATGGGGGGCTGCATGCATGGCCGGAACCCCCTTCTGAAAGTTTGTTGTCAATAACATGAAATAGCTACAAATGTAAATTTTGACACACCCGATTAACGGTCAATTTCTTTGCATGCTATTTTAGTAAATAATTTGAGCATCTGTTGATATTGCTGTCCACCACCCCATCTGCCCACCAGCATACACCTACCCCCCCACCCTCCCCCTCCCTCAAACACCTCCAACCTCCTGATTGTAAAAGCCCTGGAATCCATCAAGGTTTACATGGCAATATAACCTGCTGGGAAAATTAGTCTCATATAGTCATCATAGGAGCATCTCAATAAAAAACACATCAAAATTCAATATCTGAAGTCATTTTATCAATACATATATCTACTTCACAGCATTTTCCTCACACTTTCCTGTCTTTTGCCTTCTGCAGTTTATTCCCTACCCTCTTCCCTTAATCTTCTCTTTGTCCCTCTACAGTTTATCTCCTACCTCTCCTCTTCCCCCTTGTTGGTTTCCTTTCTTCTCTCCACCGTTTCTCAACTATTCCTCTTACATCTATCTCGTTTGTGTTCACCCTGCTCATTAAACCTATCTGTATTCTGTGCTTGTATTTTGTCCCTTGTAGTTTCTGTTACTTGTCATTCAGCCTCTGAAGAAGATCCTGCTGGGATCGAAACGTCAGGCCCTCTTACTTTTACACATACTTCGCAGCATGAGTGATAGAGAGACGGTTCAAGCTCTGATCTCTGACGAGCCATCTCTTCAATTCATTGAATGCAAATTTACACTGCACTCTGATGGACAGCTCAGAAATTCAGAAACAAAACCAAAGGAGAATACATACAAAAGTAAAAAAAAATTTTAAAAAAAAAATTTAAAAAAAGGTCTGAATATATTAATAATATAAAAAACTGATATACTTACTACAGGTGATAGTTGCTGCATATCTTGAACATTTTTACTCCCAAACAATTCACGTTTCCTTTTCGCTTTTCAAAATGGCCATAAGATTATTTCACCACTTTATATAGTCATATTTATATACAAAATTGGTACTCTGCTGTTCTTTGGACAAAAAACCCCAATGTGCCTACATGATGTGCACTGCAGGTATACTGCAACTGCACACAAAGGAAGAACAAAAATAAAAAAAGAAAAGAAAATCGCGACTTTATTTTATTTGTCTCTGAATCCGAAGGATAAGACTATAATCTCCAGCCGAGAATAATTTGAGATTTTAAAAAGTCCAGGCAGTTTCGGCTAGTCAGAGCATATTTAGTTTATATTGCCTCGGAATCGTATAAATTTCAACTCTGTTTTTTAACACTATTCTTTATTTCTTGCCCAACCGTCGACAATGCAAGTTTTTTGCAATATATATATATCCCAGTGATACAAACAAGCAATGAATCATGATAGCTTAATACCAGTAACAAACAGTGTGTCTGAAGATTTTCAAATCTCCAGTCTCCAAGGAATCTGAAATTTATAAGACATATATACCAGCAGATTTGATCCCACTGCGTCTTCGTGCGTGGTTATAGGCTTACCACTGACAGAGTTAATAGGTTTTGGCATCTGCGAATGCAGTTGTTAAGTAAACCTTGTATCAATGGGTGGAGTAAAATCTCTCTCCACCTCTACATATATCTATCTCTCACCTTACCGATATCAAATAAAAGGCACTTAAAGTATAATTTATTGCTTTGAGCCTTTTTTATTCTTTCCCCAGCTCGCCCAAAACTCTAGACATATGGATCGGCAATGATATTTAAAAACATAATCCATATTTTTCTTCTTTTATTAAAAGAAAGAGAGAGGGAGAGAGAGTAGTGATATGAAACATATAGTGAGAGGATTGAACAAGTTCAATTGTTTCTTGAATGCAAACAGCAATTCTTTAACTCAACGGGCAGAATCTTTTATGTAACTTTTTAATACCTGAAGGCACCATGTGAGTTGGCTTCGTGGTGAAACTGAAATTGGCTGTTGTTAAACAGTTATAAGGAAATGTGGTGTGGTTTGCTTTAAAAAAGGATGTCGTAGCATAATTAAAATTAAATAAATAAATAGTAAAGAAGAAACCTCTAACTCACTGAAGCCATCATATATGAATAATAGCTTGGTGGTTTTAATTAAATTGACTGCATGGTACAAGTTGAAAGTGTTTTACATGCAGTCACAACCTTTCGATAAAACCAATCAGTTCAAAATATTGTATGCAATGACGAAACAGACTTTAAAATAGATAAGAGCTCTATTGTAAACTGAAAAAGTTATTGAAGCAAATCCTACATAAGTTTATAACAATAGCCTCTACCTAAGACCTCTGTAAAAAGGCTTTTTCTATGGGGGGGGACTTTTTTTGGGGGGGGAAAGAGAAGAGATAGAGGAGGAGAGACAAAGGGGGAGGGAGGGGGAGAGGTGAGGGTGAGGGTGAGGGTGAGGGAGGAAAAATGATGGGAAAATAGATGAGAAATCTACTGTAAGCTCAAAATGTTTAGGAAGCAACTCTTCTAAAATAACTGGGTTAGCCTTTGACCCTTATGACTGCATTTCCCCCTTTGACCCTATGGATTTCATTTTAATTCCACTACCAATTACTGTATCAAAAACAAAGATCCAACAATGAATAATATAATTTCACATTTTGGCCAAATTATGCAGACCTATAGAGCTCTTTAAAACAACCTTTGACCTCTCGTCATCAATTAGTACAATGTATCTTTATCCCTCAACCAACTGACCGTCTTCCTTCCCAATTTTTCATCCGTATTTGACTAAATCCCTTACCTGAAAGGCTTTTGAGGTTGGAACTTGAAATTTACGTAAGATGCGTTTTGATGGTCAGTCTTAGACTTGATGAAGTCTTCATTCTTGTGCATGTGGGAAGAAACTTTTCAACCAATCAGCTCCATTTAAAGCGCTTTGTACGGGAGAGCTGCCAAACTTAAGATGCCAAACTTAAGATGATCATTTTGTATGATGCCACGTATGAAGTTGAACCACCGTGTATCATACTTTTTGAGTCATAGAACTTACCAGCCAAGATGTCACACACACATACACACAGATACATACACGCATACACACATACATATGCACATACATACTTACACATACACACGCACACACACACACACCTACACGAACACGCAATCTACGTCGCATAGATTCCTAAATTGCCTCAGGCAGTGAATGAAAAATGAAAGACACCAAAGTTTCTTCTAGTCTGCTAGACAATTTTCTATGAGTTTATATATTTATAAACTTATAATTCTTTAAGGCATGCCAGTACCAGAGGTCAAAACTATTATTGCAGTCTCTTTGTTTCAAACACAATTATCTTCTCACTTAACCTTCAGCCATTATTAAGTAGACTAACCAAACAATTTATTTAAGATATAATGGATTCGTTGATATGAATCCAACGACATGACGAACACAGTTTATAACCATATTTTGCATATATGTATGTATATGATGTAAGTATATGTATATGTATATATATATTTATATGTATATATATATATATATATATGTATATATATATATATATATATATATATATATTCACTGTTCTGGATTTTCCAACTCATAACTATTTCAATAATATATATATATATATATATAGATATATATATATATATACTGTATATGTATAGTCATTCATTGGGCCATTCTCTGGAAAATGAAACTGGCATGAAAAAACTAAAGTGTTCATCAGGACCGAATGCTATACTTTTTGTTTTAGAGGGATTCCTCAAGTTTTCTGTTTCATATTTTTTTCATTAAAATTACAACCATAACATATTAATTTGCATAAATTTGCATTATTGTAAGTTTTAGCCAAAATTTGTAGTTTTTAACTGTATATTTGTTTTTTCTACATGAGTATCTAGAAATAATATTTCAGTTATCAACTATCACATGGAGGCAGTTATACATGGGTTCATTTATTTCATTCCTAAAGCAGAGGTTTCTGATCTTCAATTCTTCGTTAATAATGGGTGCTAATTAGCGTAATTTTGATGTCACACACGTGACCAAAATAACGCAAAAGTTTTCGTAAAAAGTAACTGATGTGCCTTATGATGTCCACACTTGATATGCAACCGTTCTTGGTACAGACTGTTAGTTCTGCAAAATATCCAGTCAAACAATTATTCCTTCCAATTATTAATAGCCTCTAATTAGTCGTCACACACGTGACCGATGGTCACGTGTGTGACATTTTACCATGGAAATGCAGAATGTCACACACGTGACCAAAAAATGTCACACACGTGACCCTCCAAATCATGGCAGTAAAACTGTTTTAAAGTAATTCCTATGGAATATCAACATCAGTGCTGTTCTTTGGTCATTACTAGAGTCACATTTGCACTGCAAAAATTGCATACTATGGACTGAAAATTCAGAATGTCACACACGTGACCCAACAATGTCACACACGTGACCGGATTTTTTTAGCTTATGTAGTATTATGCTAATTTTAAGAAGTGAAATCATGAGGTGAAATGTCTTGTTAGAATGGAAACACATTAAGGTAGAAACATGAGAAATTAGGGGTATCCAGCCCTGTTAGAAACTGAGGAATTTGCCCATATTTTTTTGTGCAAAAAAGCCAGTTTCATTTCACGTCACACACGTGACCGACCTTTATATGACCTCTGCCAGCACATGAATGTTCTGAATTTGGCTAAGCTATATGGTTTTGTAAAAGAGACCCCTAGTGCATACTTAAGTACTACAATCAACCCAACTTTCTTTACCTAAAAGTAGTTACTTAGTGGTAAAGTGCAAATCTCCCCATTTTTTCGTCACACACGTGACCGAGAATGGCCCCATTTCACCTATAAAAATCCACCACTAGTTAGATCAGAAAGCCACTGGGATAATAGAATCAACCTAGAATCAGTAAATACCATTATATAAGGAAGTACCAACCCCTTTCCACAACAACACAAATACACAGTATTTATAATTTAAAAATAAACTGATTATACCTCCCTCTCTCTCTCCCCCTTTCTTATACAATCCTTGGATGCACATAATTCACTTCAGTACCAGCATACATTTCAATCATTATATATGAAAGCCACAAAAGTAAGGAAGCGCTACCGTTAAAGGTGAGAAGGAACGGTAATGATATGAGTTATTTCAGAAAAGTGTTAAATAACGTGGGCCTAATGTTTCATGACTGCTCCCCCCCCCCAAAAAAACCTGGAGAATTTCAAAAACAGAGATATCTATGAAATTATTGTTCCCTCATCTTTCGGTTGAGGAGAAGGAGAGAGGGGGGGAGGGGGAGGGAAGAGAGAACTGTTCTTAATACTTAATGGACTCTTGGAAATGCAGGTATGCGGATATGTTTAGTTTGAGAAAAGCTCAAAGCATTGAAGTGAAACTGCTGGTTGCTAACATGTAAATTTAATGATAATGAGCACATATTCTATAGTGTTTGCAGGGTAACGTTGCAATATCAGATTTTCCATACCCATAGGAGTTTTCGTTCTCTCCTTCACAATCAATATATTGAGATCCTACGATCAGTGTAGCGATGAATGCTCGGACATGCCGCATGCTGGATCTAACTTTGACAAAATATCAGTTTCAATATTTCAGACAATCGTATTCCACCTCAGTTTCTTACTTCTGACAATCCATTTTCCAACCAATTTTATAGAGGTAAAGGAACAACAACAACACTTGCGATAAATTTAAACATCACAACCAATACAACCGGAAATTATGACCCCATCTTATGCCCCCCCCCTCCCTCCCTCCAACCTACAAATAGATAATGACAAAGTTTCATTTTGTTACTAGAAAAACCTGTGACTCATAACTCGATTTATTATGAAAGTTAAAATATTGCAATATCGTTACTTCTGCATTTGTCAAATGATATCGGGAGCAAAAGCTTGCATCCATATATTTTGCCTATATTGTAATATTTATCCTAGCAATACTAATTGTTTGTTTACAACACAAGGAAAAATTTTCTTCTGGACCTAAACCTTCCCCGCACACACCTTCGTAAACTATGAATCCGACCGGTTTACTTAAAATTTGCATGTCGAAGAATCAGGCTAAGTTTTTCTACCGACATGACATGCATAGAATATTTATGTACTGCTTGAAAGATCTGAGCTGAAAATCTGATATTCCAATTATTCATCAACGGAACATATGCTGTTATTAAAGTCTTGCATAATTTTACCCTTGTATGTTTATTTAATTGTAATATGATAGATTTATGTTAAAAGCTTAATTAGCAAAGTCTGTTGTAACCTTTTCACATAACAATTAACTTTACTGTATAACCTATAACTCTATCAACATCATGCACACACTTTTATGCGACCGTCCTACTTTGACAAATGAAGAATCAGGCTTGGCATTTCTACTGACATGCAAATTGCAAGTGATATGAACAGAATATATATACACTGCTCAGACTTGCATTATTTACCCTTGCTACTTTTCATGAGCGGTTTTATGTTAGAAAAACCAAAGCTGAGCTTAAATGTTTCTTTCAATATCAGTGCTTTATGGCCTATTAGATCTATCTATAATATTCTCACCAAACAATGTACGGTACCACCTGACCTGGTCTACCTCGATAAATTAGAAAAATCAGGCTAACTTTTTATCCTTTGCATGCTTAGTTACCAGCTCATTGAACATTATTAATAGGACAAGATAAAAAAGGATCAGAATTTTTTTGGGCAGGATACTATCAATAAACAGAGATAAATTTAAGTAATATTATGAGAAAAGGATTAAAGTTGTTCAGGCAAAAAGTATAACCATGACTACTACCGATTAGATTTACAAAAGTCTCGAGGTTTACAAATAAATTAGAAGTAATAATTGCTTCTAGTATGTTGCTATACCATTGTCCTCCATAACAATCAGAATGAAAGTTATTTGATGTAATCATATAAAATGCTTTGAATGATGTAACCATGACAACAAACGAATGGCTAAAGGGATTTGCTATACAACTACAAACCATATACCACATTGTGATGTGTTACCTAACATAGTAAAAGGCAGCAGAATCATGTACTATATAAAGAGCTGTAGCAAACACATATTAAAAGGGATTCCCTATATATAACTGCAAAGTGCAAACCAAACATTGCTTGGGATAGTTACCAAACATAGTCAAAGGCAACATAACCATGTACTGTATCAAGTGCTATGTCAGCAAACAAATAGTTAAAGGGATTTACTATTTATAATTGCAAACCGTATAATGCACTGTGATGTGTTACCTAACATAGCCAAAGGCAACATAACCATGTACTATATCAAGTGCTATATCAGCAAAAAAATAGTTAAAGGGATTTACTATATATAACTGCAAACCGTATAATGCACTGTGATGTGTTAATACCTAACATAGTGAAAGGCAACATAACCATGTACTATATAAAGTGCTACAGCAAACAAATAGTTAATGGGATTCCCTATTATAACTGCAAGCCAATTTCTACATTGTGATGTGTTACCTAACATCGTAAAAGGCAGCACTATCATGATGTACTATATAAAGTGTTGCAGCAAACAAATAGTTAAAGGAATTTGCTATATATAACTACCAATCATAAAGCACTTTGATCTGTGCACCAAAAAATAGTAAAATATTAATAAACCACAGAAATACACCAACAATAGCAAAGGGAAGTTATACTGCATATCTATATCTATATATATATATACCGCAATTCTTAATTAACCATTACACAATAGGTCCTCAAACAAATAGTTAAAAGCTATAGGCAAGCTATATATGAATACAAATCTATTACATTGTAGGATACTTTTGTCAAAGCTGATAAGCTTCATTAACTTTAGGTTCTAAATTAAATGTACCTTGCTAAAAAAGAGCAAATAGTCAAAGGAGAGCTACTTTCAATAAGATACACTACTGTACATTGTATGGTGCCCCAGACAAACACTGACATTAAGGCAAGCATGTAAGAAAGCCTACCCTATATATACATACATTGTACTGCACACAAAACAAATATGAGAAGCATAATTAGACAAGTTATTGTTGAGATGTGTTCAAGTACACACCCTCTGTATCATTCCAAGCAATTATATTTCAAAAATTACAAATATTGTTCATATACGTGATTTTTTTTTAAACTTCTTCTTTTTACCTTACATTTAATGCCAAAGTGTCAGCTTTCTGCATGTTAACATGTGAATTGAAACATGTGTAATAAATATATATGTAGGTAAAAAATTTGTGTCAAGTTTCCGTCAAAGTACTAACATGATCGGATATATAACTACAAGAAAACAAAACTTGTTAATTACGTACAGTAGGCCTTGATATAGATAAACATATCTTCCATAAACAGAGCATAATATTATTGGATCGTTTATTTTACCTGACAAAATGCCGATTACATTTATAGTGTTACTATGTCAAAACACTTCTGTTTGCTTTAAGTTCACTTTGTTTACAACATACATAAAACTTCAAATGAACATATGTCCAAAAAGAAGAAGAGAAAAAATGCAATGAACTGGAATTTATGAGCTATGACACTTACCTGTCTCCAACCTACTTCTGCACTTTTCCATCTCCCTGACCTACTGAAATTGATCATGTTTCAATACTGTGCCACCTAATCCCACATTATGGGCTTGACTATTAATAATTTGTTCTCCTATTGGATCTACCATCCAGTACTAATGTTAAACTTAACGTGTTCTTCGCAGAATTTTCAATCCAGGAAGATCCGCTTGGTTTTTCTACCACGCTAAGATTATAAATTCCTCTTTATCACGCCAAACATAAATCAACCTCCAAACTAGTTTATATTATTAGAATATATGTTTTTCTTGTGTTTTCTAAGTTTTTGGAATGTGTCTGTCATGATTTCTTAATTTATCCTACAGAATTATGAATTAATAAATCTTGCAAACATGAAAACTCTGCTCTTAGAGCTACCAAATTCTTGAATGCAATCTCAAAATCAAGCAAACAAGCAAACAAGCAAACAACAAACAAGCAAGCAACTAGATCTAACTCTTCTAAATAAGAGATTTGATCAAAATTTAATATCAAGAAGAACGTTTTACAGAAATTGAAAAACAAGAGGAAAATTAAAGTAGTTGGAATCAATCTGAAAAGACTCTTCTTAAACCTACTCTGTTATAGTTAGGGTGAAGGCAAAATGGCATCAAATAATTGATTGGCATTCAGAAATTTCAGTGCTTCTATACTTCACCATGTAAATTAAATATCAGACAAAAATTAAGCAGAGCTAAATATGGCAAAATATCCAGCATAAACAAACAAACTTACCGTATAGGTTAGAATAACATCTACAGCCAAAAGAGAAAAATTGTCAAAATTGTCAAACTTTACCTTATTTTAAATAGCAATGCTGCATCATGCATCATCTCCAACTAATGAAGCTTGCCGGAATTACTCACAAGTTAAGGTCGGAAACTCAGCTGTTAATTTATTACGATTACAAAATCAAAATTGAAAAATCAAACTTCATATTGCAAAATTTGTGCAGGCAGTCAAGGAAGCAGATCTCTTGCAATAGATACAGCTTGGACCCCAAAACACAAAAATTTCAACCCTTACTTTTTTAACGATATTACGCCGACCAAATTAATTTTTGGCAGTTCTGTAAGGAGAAGCTATCGCATCTTGTTACACGAACACACCTCATTGGTTAGCAAAATTATTTGGGCGCTGATGTTGTGGTATTAGAAATGATAGAGAGTAAGAATATAAAAAAAAAAAAATCATAAAAAAAAAAAGTGCAGCTTGCAAGGATTAAACTGCGAAAACATCAGTGTCCATAAATTTTACGAGATGTGAAACTATAACGAAGTAAATTGTATAATTGTATGCACATGTCATGAACCAAGGTTGTTTACTGTACTGTATCTAGTTAAGCAGGGACTTTAGAATTGACTAAAATACCAGCATTTGGCTCAACTTCAATAGTATAACCTAGATTGTAAGAGACTATACTGCTGTATATTTTAGAAATCTAACAATGGCCAGAAATGACAGGAAGTATTATGATAAATCCACATAACAACTTTTGTGGCCCGGGTTGAAAAAAAGAAGTTTGGAGTGGAGGAGGGATATGGATTTACATTAATACCATTTTTGGGCTTCTTCTTAGTCAATCAAAAGAATTAAGAGCTTCAATTCCCCTTCCAGAAAGAGAACGGGACTTGACCGGCTGCCAGGGAGCACCCTACAAGACTTGTGAGTTGGTTAAATACAGAAGTAGCTCAGTTTGTTAATTTTGAACTTCTGTCGATAAGTCATCATGTGATCACACGGGTCAAAATTCCCCAGCTGAGCTCTTTTCAAAGTCGTGATAAGTTTATATACCCCAATCCAATCCCTGTCTGTTCCTTCTCCAGGAACCTCCCACCCTCCAATCAGAGGCATGCCAAACAAAAACAAAAATACAGACTATAGTTTGTAACAAGCACAATGAATACTGCAATATGACATCATTATAGTAATAGGTGAGCCAGCTTCATATGTCTGATTGTAGCTTTTGTGAAAGGGTCACACTCGACCAAGGTGGGCCTTATTCCACATTCGATCCCAAAAGCCAGAAGCAATCAATATGGGATGGAAGGGGTTCTTTATGAAGCTTCCTTCTCTCGCATCGCAACCCCAAGCCCCCCCTCCCCCCTCCCCCCTCCCCCCAAAAATTTAATATCCCTATACGACTTCACTGACAGGTCCCGCTTCGTTAGACTGACTTGTAGCATTTGTGAAAGGGTCACACTAGACCAAGCCTGCATCTACATTATCCTTCATAGTCCCAAGATAAGCAATCAATTTTCCCGAGGGATGGAAGCGGTCGTTTGAGATGCAGAACTTGCACAATCATAGTAAAGGCTATTCTTCCTGCAGGCCACAAAATATTCCTTCAACATTCCTCTATTAACGTGATATATTTTGGTTGACAAATTAGAGAATATTGTGAATGTGAAAGCTAGACTATATGGGCTTATACTTTATGGTTTAGAAGGAAGTATCACTTGATACATACTACCAGTGTGTTCAATGAATGATGTGCTTCTTCATAGCATATATACACAGGGTTCTAGTCGGATAGAGTTCAATAAAATTACTCCTCCATAATGCATTATAAGCATTGATTCCTAGGAGTGGATGGGGGAGAAAGAAGGATGTGTGGCAAAAGTAACATATCTACAGAGGTTGGGATTTATAATGTAATATTCCTTCAAATGCATAATTACAAACCCTTTGCCCATGTGATAACTGAACAGATTTTGATCAGTTTCTTGATGCACTAAAACAGTTTCTGAAAGACTGATATTTATGTCTTGTGTAATTTCACACGGTAGTGCAATACCTTCTAGCAATACCCACATAGCTAAAATGTTATTTATCTTGTAACTATATATGTAGGCACTTTTGCCACTTGAAGTTAGAATTGTTTATTCAAAAACATATCTTGGACGCATTTCGATTTCACTTTCCTTTCTTGAAATGAGTGAAGACATTAATTTAATGATGATCGAACAAAGTGAAAAAAACAAAACAGTCAGCTATTGTTATCTGATACTGCCTCACATACTCAGTATACAGATAAACATGAAGAAGAAAAAAACACAGCTGTATAGATGACCATATCAAAATGATATTTGAAAGGTTTTACAGCAAGAACTACTAGTATAAGATATAGACATAGTAACTTTCTGAGATTGATATTTTGGGCATTTTTTTCAACATTTCAATCTATTGGAAAAAATTGTTTTCCCCCTGCCATAAGTCTGTAAAAAAGACGTTACTATGGGCAACTTTCAAGAATATTTCAAATAATTTTGAAACACAATGACTGACTTTCAAAAGCGGCATCAGAAGCTCAAATTGCGTTTACATCTTTCCCAGTGTATTTGTCATGTTTCATATCACATATTCTTCCTTTTCCTGCAAATCCTGACACTTTTTGTTAAATAATGCTTATGTTCCCTAAGAAAATGAAGTATGCTACTTAGTAACTAGAAGTAGTTTTTTTTAACTTTGGCTTCTGCCTGATATCTTTTGTGATAGAGATATCTCATGTCAGACAAAAGTAAAACACACCACAGTTCAAAGGGGGGGTGTGGTACTCTCTGTCATTCTTTGAGGAAGCAAGTATTAAGTTAATGATGTCAGCGAGTATTACATTAATGATGTCAGCGAGTATTAAGTAAATGATGTCAGCGAATATTAAGTTAATGATGTCAGCGAGTATTAAGTTAATGATATCAGCGAGTATTAAGTTAATAATGTCAGCGAGTATCAAGTTTATGATGTCAGCGAGTATTAAGTTAATGATGTCAGCTGGTATTAAGTTAATGATGTCACAAGTATTAAGTTAATGTCAGCGAGTATTAAGTTAATGATGTCAGTGAGTATTAAGTTAATGATGTCAGCGAGACTATTAAGTTAATGACGTCAGCGAGACTATTAAGTTAATGATGTCAGCGAGTATCAAGTTAATGATGTCAGAGAGTATTAAGTTAATGATGTCAGCAAGTGTTAAGCTAATGATGTCAGCTAGTATTAAGTTAATGATGTCAGCGAGTTTTAAGTTAATGATGTCAGCGAGTATTAAGTTAATGTCAGCGAGTATTAAGTTAATGATGTCAGCGAGTAGTAAGTTAATGATGCCCGAAGGTAAAATCCAGCTATCAAAGAACAAATTTTAGTATCAAGAATTCTTCTCAACCAATAATAATTCTAAAGAAATAGTACAAATATATAATATCTTATTTAGTATGATATAAGTCCTAAATATTAACCAATAACAATTGATAATTCACATTTAATCCTTAAATTTGTAACAAATGAACTGAACTTCTTAGATTTCAGACCACTCAGTGCATAACAAACCAGAACTTCCCTAGTGTGAATTGGAGTAACACTTAGCACCTACTATACATATTTAGAAAGTATCTGTTAATTTCAAACAACTCAAAAACAACTGCATTGGGTAAGCTGATTAAAATCACACTGCTTTTGTTATTTGAACTCACCTAAGTTTGTCACAAAAGGCACCACTTTTTAAACCCAAATATTTACATTTCGTGTGCAGTGCCACTCTCCAAAAAGAAGGAATTCATCCTGTATTAAATTCTTCAGTTTAGCTTCACATAGTTTTAACACCTCTTATGACACATCACACAACCATATGTAATTAAGTAACATTATATTGTATGCAAGGTTTGTTAATATAGCATGTTGAAAGATTTCATACATTTATTTTGTTGGTTTAAGTCAGAGCTGGAAGTAATAAGAGATTTTTCAACTTCTCATGTTCAAAGTGATTTTCTGAGCACTCTGCTGCATAAATGTAAAAACAACTCACACGTTGAAAAAATACATCCATTAGTGACTGTACATACATCGTGTGTACTGGACTACAATACATACCCATACATAGTGTGTCCTGGACTACAATACATTGCCATACATAGTGTGTATTTTACTACCACACATAGCCATACATAGTGTGTACTGGACTACAACACATAGCCATACATAGTGTGTACTGGGGTACAATACATACCCATACATAGTGTGTACTGGACTATGGTACATAGCCATACAGTGTGAACTGGACTACAATATATACCCATACGTAGTGTGTACTGGACTACAATACATAGCCATACATAGTGTGAACTGGACTACAATACATACCCATACATAGTGTGTACTGGACTACAATACATAGCCATACATAGTGTGTACTGGACTACAATACATACCCATACATAGTGTGTACTGGACTACAATATATAGACATACATAGCTTGTACTGGACTACTATATATACCCATTCATAGTGTGTACTTGACTACCATACATAGCCATACATAGTGTATATGTATATATATATATATATATATATATATATAAATATATATATATATATATATACATATACATATATATACATATACAGATATTTCCATTCTGTACCTTTGAGTTTATAAGGAGTTGTTATATCTTTGTTACTGTACATGTTTCCAATGCATATGCAGCACCCCATGATTTTCAAACTTATTCATTGTTAAGTGACAAGTAACAACTTTTGTATTTGTATTTACAAAATGTTATGTCCCTTACACTCACTCACCCTCCTTCTCATCCCCCTCCCCCCCCCCCCACCTGGGTCTACTTCTCTTAGAATATACAGACATAAGTAGACACAAAAAAAAACATATACAGAAGTATACACTTCTTCTCACTTTAAGTACTTCCTAACTTACTTGTTCATTAACAATCTGACAACAATAACTGTTAGAACAATGCATGACTGGTATGTATATATGCTCACCCCTCCCCCCCCCCTTATCCATAAAAAAAAGATATTTACAAATTAATTATACAAAGAAAAATCAAATAACTTGTTATGCTTAAAATTAATTTAAAAAATAACTATAAGATCCTAACGAGCTAACAGGATGAAACAAGCAAAGAAACACACAAACAGACAGAAAGCACAAGAACTAGTACACAAAGAAAGAGATAATAACTCTCCCACCCCCACCCACCCCCCACCCCCACCACCCACCCCACCACCCACCCCCAAAGAAATTAAGATGAAAATTATACAAAATATCAAACTTACTTGTTTCCTCCTTTTAGGTACATCTGCTTAACAAGGAAGCCTTTGAGCAACTGATTATGGTCAACAAAATCTCCTAAAGATATTTTTTGTCTTTCATTCTCTGAAAATACAAGAGTGGGAAAAAAAAAATAATCAGCACCACAATAATCACGCAGCTAGATCCTTTAGAAAATCTTTCCAGATGACGACAAAGTACAAACACCAGGGCTTTGATCCTTTTCCCTGCCCAGAAATCTTTACAGTTTTTTGACTGAATAAATCAATACTTAACACAACATGTCTACAGCACACCCCTTCGTATTGACCTTGTAACATCTGTTACAGCTCTCATAGTGTTTACTGGATCAGTCTTACAAGATCTGAAACATGTCCCTCAATACAAAAATACAAAAAACATCAATATCACAGCACAGCACTCATTTACGTTCAAACAAAAAAGGAAGAACAGCAGAAAAAAAAAAAAATTCATGTGTGTTTTTCTCACTGTCCATTTTTTTTACAAGTTTTCTATTCGTTAGAGTAAAAACTGTCCTTTTTGTTTCAATCAGAAATTTCTCCCCCCTCGTATCAGAAAGAGCTTGTTAATATGGTTCAATGATTCCTTGTGTTATAAGAGGCCTCCTCGGAAGGCTGGATTTTTTTTTTCACAGAAAAAAAAAACGAAAGAAAAAAAAAATGAAACTAAAAGATACCACAATTTAATTAAGAAGAGACAAACAATAGATCTCATATTAAGAAAGAATATTGGAATAAGATTTAAGGGGCTATTGAGAACAGTGAAGGCTATTTCAATGGTCTACTGAAGTAGGTAAGTGTATCGAAAAATACATGATTTTTTTTTATTATATGAGATTGACATTATATGAGACTCTTTTCCCCCCCCGAGTATTAGAAAAACAAATGCATTCACACAAATTACTTCTGCCATGCAGGCTACTTGAGTCTATACATTACTACAGCTTGAGATTGGAAAAGATCCAAAAGTTAATTTTGGTTTCATTGCAGAAGGAAATGTAAAATAAAGGCATTGGCATTGAATATATATTTACATATACATATATATATATATATAAATATATATAGATATATATATATGTATACATATATATACATTATATATATATATATATATATATAAATATATATATATATTTATATATATATAGTTATATATATAGTTATATATATATATATATATATATTTAGTGATATATATGTATATGTATATATATATAAATATATATATATATAGATATAGTTTTATATATATATATATATATATATATATAGTTATATATATAGTTATATATATATATAGTTATATATATATATATATATAGTTATATATATATATATAGATATATATCTTAGCCGTGATGCAATAAACAGATGCCATTCTGTATCGTTCATCTCCTCCTTTTTTTCTTTTTTTTTTTTGATCGAAAGAAAATTGTGTCCATGCTACGAAGATGTGTTTGTTAGTTGTGAAATACTCTCCTAAATGTAGGGTAATCAAGTATATATATGAAATGACACACTTTTATCGTGAGTAGCTATTATTGGACTGATGTTGATGCAGTGTGCATGGCTGTCTGTATAATGTGTGTGTATAACTTCCTTTTCAGCAGAAGGTGTGAAGACACATTCAAAAGTGTTACTTCTCACACGGTCTTATTAAAGTGAAATGCAAGCATTTATTACTTTGGGGAGGGATCGTTGGTTTAATTTGTAAACAGTTGGACAAAGGATTGTGCCGTCACAGTGTTTGTTGCCTTGATATTACTATATAGACATATCTATATATATATTTATATATACCTGTTTTCACCTAAATTGTGATGTGCACATGTTCAACTTGATTGACCAAAGAGGGGTCCTATGCTCTGTACTCTATAAAGATTCTTTGTTACACCTTGTACTTGTTGTATGCATAGAAAACAAATTTACATACTATTGTGTGTGCAAGTCACACATATATTATGGGTTGCAGTCGAGATAGTGGGATGGGCGGGGTGAAAATTGACATAAAGGTGTCTGGGTTCAAATTAGTTAAAAGCAGACTAGTTACATCACCTGAAGGGCATAAGTTTCTAGGTTTGGAGGCCAACAGTATATAGACCAAAAGTTTGCTAGAATATGTCAAATCGAGGTCATTCAATGTTCAAAAAACTTCTTCCTCAATCATCTTTCGGCTATCTCAATTTCCATCAAATTTCTGGATATAAGCTTTCTCAACATGTGGTATGGACAAATCAAGGGGGGAGGGAAGGTCTAGTGTGAAAGATGGGTCCATAACAGGTGCCTCAGCTAACGTTTAGTTGCCTTAAAGATATGTTGTCACAACAGTCATATTTGCTGCCAGGAACAAGTCTGAAAGGCCAGCCATCTTGGGCAAGGATAGTGGACATACTCTTGATCTCAGTGCCAACCATCGTAGGGCTAAAGTTTTGGTGAAAATCCCTACGTCTGGGGGTACGTTGTAACTTTCTTTATTATCATAGCGGGCTCCGTGGACAGAACAAAAAGTTGAGACCCTAGGGTCAAAATTATGAAGAAAGCAAATGGGTAAGCATTACTCAAATTTGGAGAGAACATGCACAACTAACCTTTACAGGTAACCACTAATGCCTCTCCCCTCCCCAACCCATCCACACCACTCCCCACCCAAATATGGTCACTATTCTAAATTCAATCAGCATTTTACTGTGGTGGGACAGTTTTCCCCTTTAACTGAACCATTTAAATTTCCTATTTAACTCTTGGCCATTGCCTTGAAATATTTCAGAGAGGGGGAGGGGGAGGATGGGGGAGGGGGTAGGAATAATGAAGATCTTGAAATCAAGTTGTGTTTGTAGTGTACTATACAGAAGTTATTTTCAGTAAAAGCTGAATGAGATAAAAAAGAGGCAGAAAGCCAACAGGCTTAGAAATTCCTTGCCATATTTTAGTAGACCTTTGATCTACGACCTCTCCTGACCTCTCCCACAGAAAACATTTAACTTCTTGTAAACAGGAAGATAGATCCACATAGCTACCAAAGTTGAAGTTCATCCAAGCTTTATACTCTGCTGACCCTTAAAACTCGATTTCAGTCAGGTTTTTGAATTACACACAACGTTGTTGCTCTTTCATTAGTGACTTGTTTGTGATTGATTGAAAAAAAATAATTAATGTTAACTTATTGTATTATTGCAATTCACATCTTAACATACTATTTTACTTTCATGGTTGATGTGCTACCTATGAAACCTAATTACCAGTAGTGATTTAAGTTTAAAGAAAGATCTTATGCATTCACTTTGATGTAGCACTGCCAAGGGGGTGGGGAGGGGGGGGGTGGGGGAGAGCACATTAATTGAGGACTAGGTTACTATATTCATAACATGTGGACAAAACATCTGGAATAATACTGCAATTTGCACTTCTGTTATTCATAGAGTTCAACCGGAATGTATAAAAAAAGACAAGAACCTGTGGTGTCATTTTTTTTTCTTTTTTTTTTGTCAGAATTTTCAAAATTGATCACCAATACAAATGTCTTTACCACAGAATGCTTTATCCTGCAACTTTCACTTTCTACCAATTCAAGCAAGCAAGACTGTATTTTGATTTCATGGAGTAAAATTTCTTAATGGAATTGAGGGGGGGGGGGGGTAGAAGGAAAGACTAGTTACCATCTTGTGGCAATAAATATAGCTTCTACATCTCTGTTAAAAACTAATATTCTCAAATTTAATTTCTGACTTTAAATGAACCTAAGTTGTTCTCACATTTATATTGATGACTTGTAACAGAGGAAATAGAATACATGGCAATGAAAATCTCCTTAGGTTTTTCTACATATTTGTTTCTCAAAACCTTCTGAAGTAGTTCCCCCTAAACTAACCGGTTTTGGGATTTACAAATGAAGATACTAACCTGTCTCTATTCTACTTAGGCACTCAATCTACCCAGCCTACCCACAGTTGGTAAAATTTTAGCACTGTGACCCCACGGACCTACATTAGGGTCAACACCCTACTTTCTCTTCCTACTGATTCAACCATTCTCAAGGTGCTTACAAAGTCTGTTTTTCCAGTGCGATTTACATCAATTTTGTCAGCTAGGTAGATTGAGTGCATTAGTAGAGTGGGGTACAGGTAAGAGAGGAATGAAGTCAATACATTCTTTACCTTTCATCAATTTATAGCAAATACAAACACCCTACATGATTTATGAGTAATATCAAAGCCTTTTCACTTATTTCTCATTGGTCAAGTAGATGTATACTGTATTTACAATGCTTTCCTTGAGTTCCACTCTAATCCAGACACACTATCTTGAAGCGCAGACAGCAGATTTTCAATAGACTTACAAAACCAGTTTCCAGAGGTTACCGAAACACTTCAATCACTTTCTTTAAGTAGACTGCAAATCTGATTAACGTGTACATGATCGAAGACTTGGGGTTCCGATCTTGTCCACTGATGCATAGATGAAGGAATTTCCATTCATTCTTCCAAGCAAGGGAAGCACTCAAGCTGAAAACAGCACCATGATACAAAAGAGAAAGGAAACCGGACTAATTAAAAAAAGTCAAGAGCCCGTTACAAAGTGGAAGGAGTTTAGTGGTGAGTTGGCATAATTGATTTGTTATAAGCTTCTTTGGTTGGCTTGAGAGAAAAATATGGAAAAAAGAAAGAAAAAAAAAAAGCATCAAACAATACCATTTTTCAAGGCCGAGGAACAGAAAGAACGAAAACTGACAGGCACTCCTTCAGAATTCCAAAAAAAAACGGAGGAGGTTAATGTCTTTACCTCACTTCACAGATTGAGGATTTCTTACAAAATCATTTCTGCAAGAAAGAGTTGCCAACAGGGGTCATATTTCATAAACTTTATCACTGTCAGGCAGGGAAACAAGAAGAAAAAGAGAAATAGGCCACTATGACAATGTTGTTAAGGATTGCATAAATGAACCTTTCTTATGATTCTTATTTAACACACCCACATCTGCTCATGACGAAATTGACTTATTAATCTGATTAAATTATGTCGTATTGTAAAACAAGCCTTAAGAATATTACCGTTTCACTTTGTCTGAATACATGTACCAGTACAAACAACTCCATTTCTGAGTTAACTGTCGCTATTGACAACACTTTACCAAATTTTGCAAAGGCAAGTTTATCAGAAACTAATTAGATTAAGATTAGGGAATCGTTAGACCATCACCAAGTCTGGAAGAAAAACAATTCAAAGGATTTACGCTGTCGTTTTTTGGTCCTCCTTAAATTCCCCTCTATTTAAAATTATTTCATCCATATGATGATATACATGCAGGACCATCACTCTGACCAACCTATGGTAACTTTCTTAGAGCGGAGAGCTCGATACCTGCTGCATATTTGCACAGAGAATGGGGCGATGATACAAAATTGTTAGATATGAAATGGCCAACACGGAGAAACGCAATGCCGTTAAAATCTTTCATGATAACCAGTGATCAGAAACACAAATGCAGGCATGTATCTCTACACTATGCAAGGTAACGCCTGGTTTGTACTTGTGTGTGTGTTTTGCTTTTTTCATTTTCTTTCAATAAGAATTACTCCAGGAGTATACAGTGATACAAGTCCATGGTTTTGCTCTAGATATACTTGCAAATATCTAGTATAATTACCACTATAGCCGATCTGATTATTACAGTTTTAATTTTTTTTGGTGCTAATTTGGACACCTTTGTGGCACGTCAAATGCATCCATCCCACTTTTCTATCCCACTTCTCCCATCACTCTCATTCTGGCCTCAAAATGACCGACCATTCCTCATGTCTTTGAAGCCATCTAGGAACTTATGTAATTTTACTAAATACATAAATACATATATTACATAAATTATACTATTTTACAACATGACCAACATGACAATGGAAAAAACATCTATCGATGAATAGGAAAGTACTTTTGAGACAAGTCTGAAAACTGTCCTAAAAACTGTCGTAAATTGTGTTACGGTGATCCAGGCTGCCCTATATACCACAGCCATTAGCTCATAAGGACCTTTCTAATTAGGACCATTAGGCTATTTAGGACCATTCGTACATGGATTAAAAGTGAGAAGCAGATTGAAACTGATCAGCACCTGGCGTTAGCCTATTGTATGTACATTGTATGTACAATGGGCTTCGCCTATTGTATGTACAATGGGCTTAGCATTAGTATACATCAGATATATATATATCGTAGTACAAGTTTAACAGTATCAGTATGGGTACAACAAGAATTTTCTTTGATGGTATTAAGAGTGACAGACTCTAAGCACCTGTGAGAATACTTCATTTTACTTTCAAATTTCTACAGTCTAGATTTCCAAAGTGTCTCAAGGACCAGCACGAGTACAAATATACACTGGGCGAGTACTGGTTTGAGTGCAAGTTAAAGTCCCCTTAACGGTTTAAGTACAAGTCAAAGTCCCCTTACAGGTTTGAGTACAAGTCAAAGTCCCCTTAACGGTTTGAGTACAAGTCAAAGTCCCCTTACCGGTTTGAGTACAAGTCAAAGTTCCCCTAACGGTTTGAGTACAAGTCAAAGTCCCCTTAACGGTTTGGGTGCAAAGCTCTAAGAACCAGCCTAGTCAGAGTACTTAATCTTGATAAAGTTTACTCAAGTAGATTAACAAAGTGCCCCGACGGTTTGAGTACAAGTCAAAGTCCCCTTAATGGTCTGAGTACAAGTCAAAGTCCCCTTACCGGTTTGAGTGCAAGTCAAAGTCCCCTTACCGGTTTGGGTGCAAAGCTCTAAGCACCAGCCTAGTCAGAGTACTTAATCTTGATAAAGTTTACTCAAGTAGATTAACAAAGTGCCCTGAAGGTTTGAGTACAAGTCAAAGTCCCCTTAACAGTTTGAGTACAAGTCAAAGTCCCCTTAATGGTCTGAGTACAAGTCAAAGTCCCCTTACCGGTTTGAGTGCAAGTCAAAGTCCCCTTACCGGTTTGGGTGCAAAGCTCTAAGCACCAGCCTAGTCAGAGTACTTAATCTTGATAAAGTTTACTCAAGTAGATTAACAAAGTGCCCTGAAGGTTTGAGTACAAGTCAAAGTCCCCTTAACAGTTTGAGTACAAGTCAAAGTCCCCTTACCGGTTTGAGTACAAGTCAAAGTCCCCTTACCGGTTTGGGTGCAAAGCTCTAAGCACCAGCCTAGTCAGAGTACTTAATCTTGATAAAGTTTACTTAAGTAGATTAACAAAGTGCCCTGACGGTTTGAGTACAAGTCAATCCCCTTAACGGTTTGAGTACAAGTCAAAGTCCCCTTACCGGTTTGGGTGCAAAGCTCTAAGCACCAGCCTAGTCAGAGTACTTAATCTTTATAAAGTTTACTCAAGTAGATTAACAAAGTGCCCTGAAGGTTTGAGTACAAGTCAAAGTCCCCTTAACGGTTTGAGTACAAGTCAAAGTCCCCTTACCGGTTTGGGTGCAAAGCTCTAAGCACCAGCCTAGTCAGAGTACTTAATCTTTATAAAGTTTACTCAAGTAGATTAACAAAGTGCCCGATTACGAGTACAAGTACAGATACACGAGGGCAGGTACAAGTAATTCAGTTACAATATAAATATTATTGAAGGCCTCACTACACTAAAAGTCTGGTACTCATTATTCACACTAATCAAAACTTTAAAGAGATGTTAAAAAATTTGAATGAAATTTCAAAGGATTTATTTGTATGATCTTGCCAGCAGATGATTGCTACTGGAATTCAAAAAGCTTCTGTACTAAGAAACGTTAAGGAAAGCATACGATGAAATGAAATTAGAATAGATGGGTATACACCAAAATGACGTCAGGTGGCTACCAAAAAGAACAATTTCGTGCAACCTGGGTACCGTTGGATATGTGTCAAAGGTCACCTATTTCAGCTTGCTTGCAAAAGCACTTTTCAAAAGTACTTTTCTGGATGGACACTCTGAATTTATGATGAGGTGGGTTCAATTGGGCAGTTTTAATGTTTCACTATTAAACAGAAGTTTTTAAAGAGTGGCCATAAAATACTTGTTTAAACGTTTTGAGTGAATGCACTTTGTTTTCACTACCTGAAATACCTACGACAGTACTGTAACTTTCAAGCATCAAATGTGCTGATATATATGTATATATATATATATATAATTATTTTTTTTAGTGGGGGATGGGTGGATGGGGGTGGGGAAGAGGGGTGTCAGGTGTTTGCTTAATTGTAGTTCAGAATATCACTACGTACCACTAAGTCGTGTAAATGTTGCCATAACCAGACTATAATCCTCCCCGATGAACCACTCACATCTCAAACAAAGAGTCTAGATTGAGTATATCTCACCATTATTTTAGGAATGATTATTCACAACAAAAGATTTGCAACAAAACATCAAGTTCATGGTCACAAATGGCACATATGTATATATGTTACACATTATATACTATCATTGTTACAACTGGCTACATATGGCAGTTACACATGGCCGTACTCTGTATACATGGTTATACACATGCTTCTATTTATTCAAAACATCTCTACACGGACAAAAAATGATCATAAAAATTCTCACTTTACTGATGCATATTTCCACCATATGCACTTATCATATATTATACTTAATAAAGAACACATCGAGTTCTCATTGCATAAACAACCTTTAAAAATGTTCTCTTACAAAAACGCCAACTGTGCCGTATAGCTACAGTTAAATGTCATCCAAGTACTTTGAGAAGTTGAGTACTTCAAAACTTTCCGCTGGTTTTACAACATGTGACAAGACGATGACCTTCGTTTGCATAATGTTTAACGAGTGTCTAAATTACCATAACAATACATCACATGATCCAGGCTTTTAATCTCTGAAATTCATAAAGTAGTTACTGATTATCTCAAGGCCATGTTGTGCTCTCAGCTGAGTATTTCATTCTTTTTTTTACACACTTGATTGCGTTTGTTTTATGCTATTGTAACTATAAAACACTAAGTCATCGAGAGAAATCACTTGACTATGTTTAACAGTTTTCAACTAAGTGAAATAGCCCCATAAATCTGTTATGCTTGATTTTGTTGTTGTTGTAAGAATTGTTCAACACACATATATATATATATAATCTCTTCATAATATTTTCAGTATATTTTTATCTTTGACCTTCCACTTAGTTTCCATAAATAAGCAAGAAAAAAGGAAATATAACAAAATGCAGAATCTTAATGAAATATTGCGAATATTTTCTACAAATTTCAGATCAAAATAACTTTCAAAGAAAAAGATATCAGACAACAGTCTCTGCATACATGGTCAGAAATCCATTCATGAAGTCAAATGCATATAAAATAAAGTTGTTATAAGTACGCACGTTTTGTTTGGCAGTTTTGAGATTTATGAATTTTATAAAATACTGAAAATATTTCAATGCTGTCTTCACAAACATCTTCCCCATCTTTTTCATATGGATAGAACAAATTGATCAACTTAATATAATTTTGGCCATTTTTAGCATGTGTCCATATGTATATATGTTGGAACAGATAGGAAATTGGGCCATGAAATTGGGCCATGCTGACTTATGGAGAACTCTACAACAAACAGTAAATGATACAGTATCTTCCATAACAAAGCAGAAGAATAGACAAGTTACAGCAATGCGTTACATATGCTGTCAGCACCAGAGTAAATTTGTGGACAGGGTGGGGCTGGCAGGGTTCAGAAGGGGTGGGGGAAGGGGGAGGGATATACCCATTCCTGTGCTAATGGTTGTGAGTTGTAACCATCATGATGCTATGTATGTCGGCAAGTAGAGGGAGGCAGATCAATTGCAAGCAATGTTGACTCGCTATTAAAAGCCTGCTGAAAGGATTGTAGGACATCGATTCTCGGCCGTTTGCCTTTGAGAAGAACATTTGTGAACAGTACATAAACCTGATCATGTGAAGTATCTATTGCCTTTCCAAGTGGGGACACATGTTACTCATTGTACATTAACCTGACCATGAGAAGTATCTATTCCCTTTCCAAGTGGGACTCATGATACTCAATTGACATGTAACATCATCATCATGATCATACAGCTAGATTGATAAAGAATTAAGTTGTTGGGTTTTCATGCCCGGGATCTACCATTGGAGACTTTCTTCAAAAGTATTCCTCTGTAACTTCATGCTTTCTACATTTTCATGGCAAATCCAGCTTATTGTATGTGCAGCAATGTGGAATTCAAGGCAGCTCTATGGGTCAAGTGGGGTGGGCATGGATCGGGGGGGGGGGATGGGTAGTCACCAGGTGCACTGGTAAGAAAGGATCGTTACAGCAAGATCTCGTCGAACTACTTAACCACCCTATCGAATCATATGACTGTATGCAATTTGTAATTATCATGCTTACCTATCTCTCCCTCTCACTCCATTTCCCCTTTCCTTCCTTATAGTAGACAAGAGTATGTATGCAATGAACAACAAACTCTGAAACTGTCCACTACAAACTGGAACATGTTTCTTTTGTTGCACAATTTTGTTGATGTTGCCCATGTTACTTTTTGAAAAGCGCAAATATAAAATACAGGATGAAAAATGTCAAATGATAGGAGGAAATAGAAAACCATAATTCTAGTAGATAGATAGGTGATTACATTTATACATCTTGCATCAGAGCAAGTTTAATTCTAAGCCATAAAATCTTGATTAAGGAGAGCCACTAGGAAACTGATACCGGCCATTAAAGTTGTCGTATATATAAATGTACTAGGCCGAGTAAAAAAAAAAAAAAAGTTTCTCAATCAAACTTTTTTTCACAACGGCACAAGGAGTGCTTTTTTCTCTTTATTAGAGTATCACTTTGTGCACTCAGAATATAGGTGAGAGTTTAATTATTTGTGTTCTATTGTCTCTGGAACTTTTCCCTAGTTGAGTACAATCGACACCTATGGGGTTTCTTCTGTGGTGACTCCTTCAGATTAGCATGAAAGGAATTATAAATCAAATTAGTAACAATGGTTTTTTGGCCATTTGCCCCAAAAAAAGAAAGTGGTGAAGACAAAAAAAAAAACTGATTTTGCGTGTAGTGGACGAGAAGGTATCACCCCATGGGCAGGTTCTGGATTTTAAAAAGGCGGGTGTGTTGCCCTAAGGTCATTGAAGCGAGACTGTTATTAGGGGGTGGTCTGGGGGTCATCCCCATTAAGAGATTTAATTTTTAGAAATTTAGACGTATTTCCCATTTTAGGCAAATATAGACAAAAATTAGGTATAATAAAATCAGGTGCTAAGAAATCTAATATTTTGTGTGGTGTTGAAAGGGAGAAGGGGGGTGGGGCAGAGTTAATAATTCACTCTGGGACTGAGGAATAAGCTTATTATGAAAACACTCTTAATTGGAAGTAAAACAAAAACTTTAATAACTTAACATTCTTTTCTTCTATACATGTGACAGTTTACAAACGGTAGGGCAAGAAATCTCTTCAGCACCACAAGACCTTCCCGGGTAACCTTCTTGGAGATGATGAAATCCAAATCACCGCAGAAAAAGTAGTTTTGAAAACAAGCCTGATTCTGAATGTAGTAAAATTGCTACTGGAATCAGGCTTCTTTACTTTCAAATGGTTGCATTTGCAATGGGAGAGGTGAGGGGGCGTTGGCCCCCGAAGGAGGGTCATTAGAAGGAGCAGTGCTAAAGTATTAGCAGTTAATAATAGGCTAGGTAGATAGGAAAGGGTCACAGTAGAGTGGAGACAGGTAAGAGAGAGGTGTTCAGTGAATAGCTTAAAGTTTAACCACATGAACCAACTGCACTTTTATACTTCGCTCTTGGCTTTGTAATTAGTTTTTTCAATCAAAAGACGGGCTCGCTGGATGAAATGGATTCATCAAAGCTTTGAGATTAAGTGAAGCGTGATACTCAGAAAAGGTAAGGGTCGCTCCCCCAAAAAACAACTCTAGTCAAAAACAAGTTGATTTTCTTATCTCCAGATATATACACACAAAGCCATGATATCATCTCTGATATTCAAATTAATATTTTACTATCAAAGGCAAGAAATTATCAAACTGGTATTAATAAAAAATATCATAATAAAATAAAAATCAGTTGCTTAATCATATTAACCTAATTAAGATTTCAATTTTTTTTTTTTTTTTTCATGAGAGTGAAGATTATAATTAGAGCTAAACCTGAGGCTCATATCAAAAACCGATGATGAGGGATCAGCAAATGAAACTCTAAACTATCACAGATTAATCGAAATGCCTATGATTGAAAAAAACAATTTATGATTCCTGACAGTAATACTGTAATAAGTCATCTATGCTAGCTAGCGTTGCAAATAAGTCAGAATTTAAAAAATTGTCAACTATTTATTTATTTATTTATTTGTTTTATCGCCAATTGTGTACAATGGGAAAGGAAGTCTCCTATAAAGTCTTAAAAAGACTCAACAAGGTAGGAGACTCCCTGGGAGAAAAGAAAAGAAAAATGAACAAATATATATAATACAGAATATATGTAAGGATTAAATATACAGTAATAATATCCTAATGATGCTGAGATGAATATGTGAATAGATTATATAATACTAGTACGAGGCAAAGCAATGCAACTATGGCAAAGCTATTCCTAAGAACCCACCATAGGAGATTAATTTTGGAAACTTCTAGCCATCTAAAACTTTAGGGTGGGAATTGAGGAGGGGAGGGGAGGGAAGGGGAGGGGGCACAAAATACAGCTGCCTCATATGCCCAAGTTTTAACAATCCTTCAATTGCAAGTGAAAAGAACATAACAGCACCAGACATGAGGGAAGACAATTAAAGGCTGAAGCTCTCATTATTCGATGATACACAATCAGGGACTCAGGAAAGACAGAACATTAACCTAAATGCCGGACCAGAGAGCAGGCGAGGATCCGGGATTTTAAATGGATGTGTGGCCCTGATGTCATTGATGCTGACTCACATGTGGGCAGGCACAGGGGTGCTCCCCACAACCCTCCCCCCACCCCCCGCCCCACAAAAAAATAAAAAATTGTGAAATGGTGCATCCTGAGAATTAGGCCTATAATTAGGTCTACATGCAAGGTCGTGCTCATAACTACTTTTTAACTTTTGTGTGGGGGTTAAAGGGGTGGAGGGAGGAGGGATGGGAGAGGGTGGGGGAATGGAAGAAGCATACATACCCACTCCCACACACCTCCTGAATCCATGTGTTGAGAGTGGTGACAACTACTGATCTAAGTACAGTATCACCTCCCTGAATAAATTGACAACATCATATTTACAATCAGTGCAGTTATTTTTATGACGCTAAAGCGACCATAAATGTGGGAGAAACCCGCAAGGGCTTATGGATTACAACTTTCACTTCGGGTGGCTTCCAATTCAACATTTTAACTCAAATTTGGAATCGTTTCAATTTAGAGTCATTCCAGATGAGGAAAACCATAGATTGCTCTTGGGTGAAAAACCCACCTTACTATCACCCGGCCGGACATTGTACCCGGAACCTCCCGATTGTTATATCTTATTGCGTCAAATGCCACCTTTTATCCACTCTGCCACAGCACCGGTGTAACATAACAGTGTGTAGGAGACTTAAAGGAATTGAAGACTCGCCCCAAACCCTGTGCGGCTATCTGGAAAAGTTAACTTTCTGTTGCTTGCAGGTGACGTTTTGTTCGTGTCGCTACAAAATGCAGACAGTAATGAAACGTGATACCTTATTATCTTTAGCTGGACCTGAGATGTCCATCTCTGTATCGTTTGTATACTGTGCTGTGGGTATTGACCGCAGCTGTATGTGCTGACTGTACACTAGTGTCTAATTACCGACGTTAGCAAGCTGTGTGTGTTTTTTCTGGGATCGATGGTGGTGTCTAATACTTCTGTCACACCTCATTTGAAACTGAGTCAGATTACCGGCATTAGACGTTTCTTTTTGCGCGAGTCTTCACACCCTTTAAGGTTGATACTCTCCTTAGACATGGAAATCTTGTACTCTTCGTTCCATTTAATTGGATAGTTTCTGCCTTTATTCTGTGCTGTGCCTTTGACTGGTGCTGTGGCCGAGTGGATAAAGGCGGTGGCATTTGAAGCAATGAGGCTTAGCAATCAGGAGGGGTTCGATTCCCGGCCGGGTCATAGTAAGGTGGGTTTTTCGTCCAAGAGAAATCTACGGTTTTCCAATCTGAAATGACTTTCTAAATTGAAAAGATTTCAAAATTTGAGTTAAATGTTGAATTGGAAGCCACCCGACGTGTAAGTTGTAATCCATAAGCCCTTGCGGGCTTCTCCCACATTTGTGGTCGCTTAAGCGTTGTAAAAATAACTGCTGATTATTATTATTATTATTCTATCTGAATGACATTTAACCTACTTTTTTTTTCTTGGTAAAATATGGTTTGATGCTTTCCATTGATGAGTGTCATAAGCGTTGATCTAAATAAATAGAAATGACCAACACACACAAAAACAAAAAAAACCTTTGCCGAAGTTTTCATACTCAAACTCTCTTAATGTTTCAAGAATATTTTGTGGTTCTTACTATGTCCATATTTGTCACCGATGTTACCGACAAAGAAAATCAGATAAAAGTTCCTAGGAGAAGAAGCTCAAAGGAATCCCTGTCTTTTGCTATACATTGTGAAATTATAGGAAATAATAAACACGACTTCAGCGAGGAAAGATAAAATCTGCTGCAATGGATTTGATTGAAATACTTGGAAAAGAAAAAGAAAAGTCACAAGATAGCAAAGTAAGTCACACAAAACAGACAATTTTGCTGGCACTATTTTCAGTTGTTTGTAACTCTTTGTAATATTCAAACTCTGACTAACCTTTTTGATGGGTTCTTTTCTTTCTGGTGTTTGAAATTGATCGTGATTAAGATAAGGCCTGTGTTCTTGTTGCCAAGCATTATTCGGAATCAAAACTTGCATGGAATCATGTCATATTGTGCCAGTCATGTCAAATAGTATTTTGTGCATGTTTTTTGTGCATGTTTTTTGTGCATTTATTGTGCATGTATTGTGCATTGTGCATTTTTTTGTGCATGTATTTTGTGCAACTATTCACTACAGTATTTGGTGTACACTGACTCTGGAGATGACAGTGAGTGTAGGTGGTCTGAGGGATGACCCGATAATCCAATCCGATAATCCAATACAAGCTCTTTATCCTCAAGCGAAGGTGCCAAAAACGCACACACAAAAAATTCAGCGTCTATTATTCAACAATATAGCACTATTAAACTTCTTTCATCAGTTTTGACTTGTTTGTAAACTCAAAACAGGCAAACACCAAGTTTTGCTTTTTTCAGGAGGATGAGGTGAAGAATTTCATTTCGGGGGTTTCAACGGAAAAAACAGAATAGTCATTTCAAAATGGGAGATAAAAGACACAGAACCATAAGAGAAGTTGCTTGGATTAATCTTGGTACCATAGCCCAGCATCTGACAAGCCTTCTGAGATATGGAGGGAGGTTAGGACACCCTGTTCAACACCACTGCATTGTAGCCGTGGTGAACAATGTCATTTATTAAAAATCAATCACAGAACACAATCAAACAACATTTCCTTAACTCAAACACAGACACTGTAACTTATACACCATTCCTTCACCACAGTGTTTCAAGTATTAGCTGGTTTGAAACTAGAAATGTGATGATTTTGGGTCAGACACTGTACCTGCCACACCATTCCTGCACCATGGTTATTCCAAGTATGTTGGATTTCGAACCAGGAACCTGATGATTACAGGTCGGACATACTCTCTCCTGCACCACACATTCCCCACGATGTTCCAATTAGGTTGTCTTTGTAATGGGAACCTAACAAATGGTGCTAACACACCACTGTACTACCCCTTTAACATGGTATCCCAAGAGAGCTAACTTTGATGATGGAATCTAATGATTATGGTGAAAACACCCAGATTCACCATGTCTTCAACCTGGTGTTCTAAGCAGACTATTAATTGCCAGGTCCCCTCACATTTATTGCATAGTCGGTAAAAATGACTCCATAGGTCTCCCTTTCGCAAACCGCAAAAACAAAAAAAACAAAAAAACGGTCACCAGACACATCTGTTGCCATTTTGGAGACAACATCATCCTTACATTGTTTAATTGTTTACCCTAATTATTACACATTCTAATAAAAACAAATTATATCATAAAATGAAGATAATAGTTCCATACTCCCAGAATGAATCCTTTGTCCTCTTGTAGTCTTTCTGACGATAAATACCAGCATGTTCTTCTATGACATTCCAGAACTGGGAAAGAGACTGGCTATCTGAAATATAAATGAGACAAAAATAACACACATATTCTCAGAATGATTAATACTGTAATTAGCACTTGAATTCACACAGATGTCTGACTCAGGGGCTTACACATGACAGCTGCAGTATCTGACACAACCATTTTATTTTCATTTATCTTCTCGTCTGATGATATCAATTCAATATGCTGTTACCTTATATCATGCATATATAGCACATTGATTGCCCACCGCTTTGTTTTTCTTTCTTCTGAGCTGATTATATATGCACAAGACAAAATGATTTTTATAGTTTTGTGACTGGCTGTTACAGTAAATTATACTAATAATGTTGATACTTAATAGTAATAGCCCATTCATTCCAGTCATAACGTGTTTTAATTTCACTGTCTCTGATATATGGTGTTATCTTATATATATATTATCATATATATATATATATATATATATATATATATATATATATATATATATATATATAATATAAATAATACTTACCGTTGCAGTAATGGTATGGCTGAGATTACACATAGACATAAGGTAGTAATATGAAATCAAAAGTCAAAAACAAAGGTTTCCTGATTGCAATGAAGCAACAATCTAACTATCTGTTCATCATCTTATTAAACTGTCTTCATCTGGGTGTAATTCACTGTAAACCCCTCTCACTTTCACATGCATTTGCAAAGTAAAATAAAGGACATTCGAAGGGAGAAAGCCTGGAGTGAAAAACTGTTAAAGTCAATCTATAAGATTCTATATAGTTTGGGATGAATGGAGAATGACAATTACTTGTTTTAAAAGTTTTACAAGTTGGACATATCAGCCCAATTTCAGACTTGTCCTTAACACTGTGTTGACTACAGAGTAGCCATAGTATAGACACGTTTCAAGTTAAAGCTACAAAGCTTGTACATCATCTAAGGCGGTAATTAAAAACCTTTCATTTCACAAATCCAGTGGCTCAAGATTAATTCAATCCAGTGAAGCTTGAACAATGTGGGAACTCTTTCACATGTCTTTCCAATCATTCGTGCCTTGTCTACTGAAGCAAAGGATACTTTCTTACATACATGTCTGTGTTCTGACTAAAGAACTGAAGACACTTTTTCTATCAATTAAGGAGACAATGGATTCTCCATTGAAACTAAAACTAAAATGCTAAAAATATCTCTATTTTTATTTCTCCCTTTCAAGTATTCTTCAATGCCTTAGAAATGCAAACTTCATATGTTTCTCAGAAAACCACAAGTGGTTGAGAGAAAAAGTTTTTCATGAGGAAAATTGGTTCATGCATAATCTTTCAATGGGAAAGGTGTCATGAAGGTATTACTGCCTAGAACCAACAACTATCCCAACATTCAGCATGAAAAATGCCTGTCACCCGAGTGAGACAAAGAAATAAAGGTAAAATAAAAACACTGCCACTTTTCAACTAATTGCTCATCTGTCAAATTACCTCAAACGGACAGTTGGTCGTTAATGTGAGAGCTGAGTCAATCTCTTTCCTATAGTTTAAAATTGGGCCCCGTCGATTCTGTTTTGGAAGAGACCTTTTTGAAACTGGAAGATTGTTTTTGCTCGCTTTCATACAAACTTTGGTTTCCTACCATTCAGATATCAATCAATCAGAAGACATTTATATAGCGCCAAAATCAACAGAAATTGTTCAAAGGTGCTAAATGTACCATAGCGTCTACAACTTAGCCTTGGTCATTGGTAACTTGTCACACCTACATACCAAAGTGTGCGCAATTCAATCAATCTCTCCTGGGGCACCACATTGCACCACAATCACCTGTCCCCCGGGGAACTTCCCATAGGGTGCAGCCACAAACCGGCGCAAGGTTGCCACACTTTATCCAGACTTCCAGAATAAGAACTTGTTTAATTGTAGTTAGTTGCTTTAGGGTGGATGGTGGTAACGGGGGGGGGGGGGAGGGGGGAAGGAGGAGGAGGAGGAGGAGGAAAGAGCTATGTTTTTATAGTTATAAATGTTAGACAGCCTGACAATTTAAACCTAGCAGGATCTTTTACAGACGCAAACCTCAAGCCAGTTTGTCTCTCCATTGGATCCTGTGATCCAATCGTCAGGCCTTCCCAACTCTGGTACACTTTAATACCACACAGGCATATGTAGTACAACTACAGCTTGTACCGCCTGCTGTTTGCCTCTTATTTGAATAACATTTATTGAACATTCCTTTTAGGCGACATATTTGCTTTTCTAAACTAGCTATAAGAGTAACATTTTCTTTACCTTCACTTACCATTTCAACTCTACCCACAGGACCATCCATCTAGTTCATTTCTGAATACTCTGTCTATCATGTCAGATTCCATTCAAGCGACTAGCCATAGAGACAAAGAAAGTCACTAGCTGTGTTGATCAGTACGCCCAAGTGCAAACATCATTTGATACCTCCATGCCTCCAGCCGCTGTAGTATAATATTAAAGCCATTCGGTCATGCCCTCTTTCTCTCTTCAACCATAAGTTGGTTCTACGAGGGAGTTTGATGCTATGACTGTCCCCAATTTATGTCTCGTTGCACAAAGCAGCAAATTCCAGACTAAACACTCAGTCCAGAGAAAGTGGCTATAATGTGCATCCTCATCCATGCCTAGCACCGAATGCTGAAAAAAAAAAGATAAGAAAATAACTTTAAATAAAGGTGTGTGTCAAGAAAATTTATAAAGTTTGCCAGATAAGATTTTTAGCCAAAGAATTTACAGAGAATACTCATAAGCATTCATAAGGACATCCTCCTTATTCCACAATAATATAAAGTAAAAAAATTAAATAAATAAAATAACAAATATATATAACAAAATTAAAACAAAGCACAATACAAATTAACTTACAAATTCCTGCATTCACAACAACCCTGCAGACTCTACCCCCCCCCCCTTCTTCTCTTTTGCAATAACTTGTACATCGTAGTGTATGACAAGTTAAAAGTTCTGTTACCTTCATTTTGTTTTCTATTTTCTTGGCACATAAATTGTTGATTGCTTCTATCTTAAATACTATGCATTAAAAATTTACTTTTGTTTTACTAATTTTGTTTACATTTGTTTACGTGTACCATTTATTCCTGTAACCGTTTGTATTCCTCTTAAATCTATGACACGCTACGCCTAATTTCGGTTTAATTTACTGAATGATATAACTCAAGGTGCCCAAGAACTCCAAAGTACCAATTATGTGGGCATTTTTCTGTGAAATATTTAAACAGAGCTAATCAGGCTCAACTTAAAGATTGTTAAGACCCCACATAAGGCCTTCAGTGGCTGGATGGGTTTCTGCAAAGAGTACTAATATATGCTACATTACTTGTGATCACAGTGAATTGGGAAGTAGTTGACTTCTCCTTATCATGAAACAAAAAGATGATGTTTACAACATTTCCTGAGATTTCGATAAAATTTGGTGAGAGTAAAACCAAAATACTGCTTGATTAAATTTAGAGTGTTAGAGTGTGCATGCATTAAATGCTGCTAAGCGATGATCATATGCCTAAAACTTTTTTCCTGGAAGTTTTCAATAAGCAAACCAAGGAACTTGCTAACTCCTTCTTGTGATTTAAAAGATGTAAATTACACTTCAAATTCAACTTCCAGTAATTAAAAAGGAATGTTTATAAATTATCTGTAAGACAGTAATCCTTCACTTAGCCAAATCAAAGAAACACTCTATCCAGGATAAGTTTGCATGATTTGGTGAGGCCAATTTTCTATCTGCAGTTTTGGCCAGATGTCCTGAGTATGTATTAAACCCATCTATACTTAGACACACCTACAGTATGTGATTTCATTTAAAAATTATAAAGTATAATCCTCAGCTCAGGTGTATGAGCTATTTGTTTGGGCAAAGACAACCCTAAGTATTTCAATATCTGGTCTCAAGCTGTAATATTTCCCATTATTTTAATAATTGTGGCAATCAGTGTGACATTAATTGTTGGCATAATTGAGATCTGCATTTAAGTAGACAGAATATTCTAAATAATTCTTTCACTAACAGTAAGATACAACTTTTCTGTTGAAAGTTTGAAAATTAATTTTTTTAAGTTGTAACTGTTAGATTGTATTTTTATAATGCTTTTAAGTTTTGAGAAATGACACTTTAAGCAGCTGTGGTTCATCAACTAGACTGGTCTATTTAATCTACTTACACAGACTATTAGGTCGGCTCCTCGAATGCAATACAAAAACTCAATGGGAAAACGTAAGACTTCTATGTCTCAAATGAAATGTTTCGTGATGTGTTTCAAATTTGGAAAAGGGCAAAGAAATTTGTGGCTAGATTGGGATTCCACCCATTATTTTAACAGTCAGTTTTCTGTTGCTCATTAACTAGCTTTAAAATGTGTCAAGGATGAAAGACAAATCGTGTTGAATGTTACTAAGGCTGCTTTGTTGTTCATAATTCGTATGTAGTTAAAAGAACAGCTTTTGGTTGAGTTATTAGATTTTATAAAACAATTACATTCACATTTGGGACTGCACTATGGTGCCTCTTACTAAGCCTTAAAATGGAAGTTCAGTGATTTAGAATATACCTAGAGAAACATTATTGGTAAAAAAAAAATCATGACATATTAAAACTAAAATCAGAATGCTGAATAATGTCACCCTTTAAGAAACAGGGAAAGCCTGATAAAGAAGTGGTATAGATTCAACAAGCTGCTTGTTATGAGGAGTATGAAGGCTATTCCGGTCACAAAACTCAGTGATTGGGAACTACATCCAGTGCAAAGAAAGTTAAATATAATTTACACAAGAAAGAATAACATCACAGTTCCAAATCATCAAACAGCAGTAAAAAAGCTTTAGTCTATTTCTCATTTATCACATAGTACCCACATGCAGATGGCTAGTCGCAAAACTGATCTGTAGCACTGATACAGCTTTACCAAAATACCATTTGTAATCTACAAACTTGTACAAGTAGGCCTACCACAAATTGACAACTTTATCAATAGCAATAAATATATATTGGTTCATTGCAATAGAGTCCAGGAAGAATTTTACTTGAAATAAACTCATGTAAAAGTAAGTTGGCCTGACGTTTTGATCTTAACAGGATCTTCTTCTGAGGCTAAATGACAAGTGTGTCATTTAGCCTCTGAAGAAGATCCTGCTAGGATCGAAACTTCAGGCCAACTTACTTTTACACATTCTATTACACAGGCTCTCTAGTGGATAAGCAGTTTGCTAACAGTTTTATTTTATTTTGAAATAAACTCATAAATAATGAAAAGAATCAAGTCATTTCAGAAATGTTCGATGACAAATCTAATACTTTCATTCTCATGGCCTAGCCTCAGTCAAGTAGCCTAAATGCTCATCACCCCATTTGAAAAGGTCTACCAATCACAAAGCTGGAAGAGAGAAGTCAAAGATAAAGTTGTTATTGAACTAAAAACCCTGGATCAAAAGGACAATGGTACCAAACTTAGATTCCTAACAGATAACAGCTTCATACAACAAAGCTATTTGACAGAACTGGAACTTGGAAGCTGAAGAGGCAGTATACATTATAAAACTTAGGCTCAACATCAGGGGGGGGGGCAATTTGTTTCAAATATTGGGGGGGACATTTGCTTGGGTGCTGGGGCGTAGCAACTTTCATCCCCAAAATTGTGCGCGCGCTTCGTGATATTTTGTATATTACTATCTCGGCGCAGCGCCACCATCGGTTGGCGCACAGCGTACAAGAAAATTTCTGGTTTTGGTAGCCCCCCAGATCACCGGAAATGGCATTTCTCGGGCTTGAAAATGACCAACCAGATGTACACTTTTGCCTGAGAATCAAGTTTTTCCCAATAGTTTTTTTCATCCATAACCTTTTTCAAGATTTTCACCAGTCACACATCATGTTCCACCTCATTGCATCTCCTGTGGATAATTGCTTTTGAAGGTAATACTACGTAACGGCCCACAATACCCGTCAGCCCCACTTTTCAAATTATTTGTTCAGAATTTGAATAATAAATTCACTTCAAAACATGCCCATAATGTTGCACAAAATACCATCTATGGACAACCAATATAGAAGAAAAAAACCTTCAACCCCTAACAGACCGGTCAAAATTGCACGAGTAGAGGGAAGTATGATGAAGAATGTTGGTCAGGGAATTTTCGAAAATTCAGATACAGTTAATATATTGGTGTACAAATATTAAAACCTCTTATAACGGCTACTATAAAACTTCGATATCATAAAAAAAAATTTAAAAAAATGTGCTCGGGGGGGGGGGGTGGTCTCCCCCTTCGCCCACTGGCTACGAGCCTGCGGTTAGAAATCTTGTAGGAAACAGGCCAAATGGAAACACATTGAACCCATATCGATGTGGATCATATATATGATTGTACGTACTTACACTCATACACAAGAGATGTACAGACATTATGATAATAATCATGAGTGACAACATGCTATATGGTCACAGGTCACAGAAACGACTACGAAGCTCTGTCATTTACCTCATGCAGCATGTGTTGGATGAAGTTTTAGCCACCGCCAAATATGGATAAATAATCTCACACATTATTTTCTATTTATAGCCACACAAAAAGACTATATCACCAAATATTGGGGGGATATTAGATACTATATCCCCCCACCTAAAATATTGGGGGGACATGTCCCCCGTCCCCCCCCTCATGATCGCCGCCCATGCTCAACATGGTAAATGTCAAAGCTAATTATAAGAGCAAATATAATAACCTGATATGTGACTTTTGCTATGGCTATGAGGAAGAAACGAGCGAACTTATCTTAAATCGTAATTATTTTAGGAAAATTACAGGAGTGGACATGATGGAAACTGAGCTTACCGAATCAACGATCTACATAACACCCAAAGAAACTGTCAACTTTTTTGAGAGAATCAACGATATAAGGAGAGCTTTAATTGACGTAGATAGTCGAAATAATTACGGTACTAATTTAGAATCCGTACCAATCGACCCTACTTCCTAACCCCTAACCCTACTTCCTTACCCTACTCCCTAACCCCTAACCATATTCCCTACTTCCTAACCCTAATTCCTAACCCCTAACCCTACTCCTTAACCCTACTTTCTAACCCCAAACCTTATTCTGCCGATTCGAAGTAAGCTTTCCCATTCATATGGTACGGATTATAAAGTTAGGCCATAATTACTGTACCACGGGCAAGATGAAACATTTCCAAGTTGAAAATAAGAACAAAGAAAAAATTTCATACCACTGCTAATAATTTCTGAATGGCACCGAGTCTTATTATCGATTCGCGAAATTGGTACCTCTATAATCTATTTTAGTAAACACAACGTCGGGAACTCCTCGCAGCCATGCAGCTGCCCAGAGCTAGCGTTGTGAAAGTGAATGTGACAACCCGTCACTCACTTGCCTAACTTTGGTGGCAACACTGGCAAGCTCTCGTTTGGTCAGATAATAGTTGTGAACTTCAATAACTCACCAGTCTGAATGATAATACGTATCTATTAATATCATCGTCGTTTACACCTGACCAAGTCATGTTGTTTTTGTTAAAACAGAGAGTCTGTGAGAGGCAGTTTCGCTTGTCAAGGTTTAGAAAAGCCCTAGTCAGGGTTGACCAACCCTAACCATGCAATGTTCATAACCTATAAACTTCCATATATCTGAAGTACGACATGATAGGGCGTCATGGTCAACTTCTGATCTATATTACTCATGATATTACTATATATTACTACCGTTAGTAGATCTGTCTGGGCAAGTTCTATTGTTATCAGCTTCGATCCCTCTTTGAAACACGGGGCCCTGTATGATTACGAAGATTCACGATGAAATTCTGGTGGAAAATTCGATGTTTGCAAAAATAAAAAGGTTAATATCTTGGCTAATAATATAAGATATAAGAACAAGTCTACGTTCTGTTCATATATGTTGACTATCCAAGTTTAGTGCGACTGGTTGACGATATATGATTTTGGGTACACCTTAAGGCAGGGACGCAATGTATGAGTTTGTGGGGTGTACTAATACCCCCCTCCCCCGAAATGCGTCACGTCAACGCGGCTGTTAATATCACTCATAAATCGGCAATGTTAGCTAGGCCCTATACATATCATTTCTCTGCTCTGATGAGATCAAGATAACGATTCGAGTCAATATCACTAGCTGTAGTGCCGAATAATACGCGTTAGCATGTCTTGACCACGATTGATCATGGTAAGACCAAGTTTTTTTTTTATCTGCAGTAAAATACCGTTCATCCGAACGGATCAGGGCCAACGATAGTTTGTATCCTTTATAAATGTCCTTATTGAGCGCATTATGATGACATTTTCGCGGCATATTTTGACCACACCTAGCTGACACTGATCGTGTTGAGTTTAATATAATAAATAATAATAAATTACACTTATATAGCGCTTAATACAGCGTTTCAAAGCGCTTAAAAACGTTTTTCTCAATAAGTTGTGACATTTTATATCGAAAATTCAACGAAGCTTTGGACGAATTAGTCTCGAAATTTCGACATTTTATATCGAATTTTCAAGTTTTCTTTACCAAATTCTGGCGAGTTGTGTCCGATGTTTCAGCTCAAAGCTTTGTAGTTTCATCTAAAATATCGAATTTTCATTTCGAAATTTTAAGGTGTGATCATTCAATTTTGGAAGTTTCATCTAAACGTGAAGACTCGCCCAAACCGCGTGCCGCGCTCTGAAAAGTTAATTTTCCGTTGCTTGCAAGTGAAGTCTTTTCGGGTCGCTACAAAATGCAGACAGTAATGAAACGTGATACTTTTATCTATATGACATGAGATGTCCATCGCTGCTATGTGTGTGGGTATTGACCGTATCTGCATGTATTGACTGTGCACTAGTATACAAATAATAAATGGTTATGAGTGCAATAGTGCAAATATTTCATTCGTTGAAAGATGTAATTTGTTCCATTCAACGAGGCGCAGCCGAGTTGAATGGAACAAATTACATCTTTCAACGAATGAAATATTTGCACTATTGCACGAATGGAAACCATTCATTATTTGTTTTATACAACACCTTCAAATTTGGATATAATTGGATGACGGTAAAATGCACTCATGCAACAGATTGTTTTGAACAGACAGGTTTCTCTGCTCTCCTACCATTGAAAAAAGTGCTATCAAAAAAAGTATAACACATGGTTCTATTTCATAGAGTGCAATAGAGCGGATTTTGCATGAAATCGATGAGCAATTGACCAATCAAATGGCCGGAATATTATTAAGTGTTGCATAATGTCTAATTACCGACGGTAGCAAGCTATGTGTGTAATTTCTGGGATCGATGGTGGTGTCTAACACTTCTATTACACCTCATTCGAAAGGCTAAGTCAGATTACCGGCATGAGACGTTTCTATGTGCGCGAGTCTTCAATGCCTTTAAATTTCGATGTAACATCCCAAAAGTTCGTCATTTTATCTCTAAATTTTTATTTTGTTTTTAACATCACAAACAGTTCTATGTTATTAGCACAACCAATTGCGTGCACGTAGACCTAATTATAGACCTAGTTTATAGCCTAAGTATGCCTCAGAATGCACAATTTCACATCTAAAATTCTTATTTTATTTTTCTGGGGGGGGGACCCATGTCCCATCTACATCGGAGTCGGTTTCAGTATCCCGGCAATATCCGCAACCGGCCCTCCTTTAAAAATCCCGGAATCTTCCTTGAATTCTTTTTATCGCTGGTGGAATCTGATCAAAGCATCGATGAAATCATGCAGTTGAAGGAAATACAGTCCTAAACCACAGTGCAACATCAGAAGGATCATTATTAGTTGACCATTGTCTATTTTTTCATTAGCCTATAACATCTAATAGCAGATATATAGCTATTGAACACGTCTACCTAAAATGTGTATGCGCAGCAGTGCGGCAGAGTGAACCATGCATGTTTACGATAACACCAACCGATCTTTGGGTTACACATGATTTTCGAGGTCAGCACGTATGACCTGGATTTATCAAATTTGACCTCAAGTCGTAACCTACACCGCACTCAGCATAAACCACAGGTAGCAGCGGCCTAGACCGTAACAACTTAAAATAGGAAAAGTGTAACAGGTATTTGAGTACGTCCACACGTTCGAGTGGTACCTATCAGTGGTAGCCAAAACTCGTTGAAGAGGTGAACCAGTAACATTTTACTTGTTGAGAAGTAAGTCCAGATAGTTTTACTATCCTACTGTTGGATTGTGTGAAAAGCTGTTCTTGTTAATAATACACACATACAGGTGCATGCTCATTATTCTTGAGCACTGACTGACTGAGCTAACGTTGGGGCATATATATTACTATATGCCTACTGTCTGATTTTGGGCTTGGTATTCCGTGTGTTGTGTGTCATAGCAAATTGGCTTTCTGCGTATACCTATGGCCTGACTTTATCCTGGTAATTTAGATTTCCTCTTTAGATTATGACTAGTACATTATGAATGCTCAATCAACCATAGCTATCAAACCATCAGTGTTAGGCCATAAGGATTGGGGATACTGATGGTATGCATATGTACCAGGTTAGGGTCTAGGTGTCTACTAGGGATGCACCGGATCCAAATTTTTGGATCCGGCCGGAACCGGATTTTGCCGGATAGTACATGAAATCCGGCCGGATAAAATCCGGCCGGAACCGGATTTTTTCATTACACAAAAGAAAATCATCAATAAGAAGGAGAAGTATGAAACAAGGAGCAAATCTTAGTTCAGCTGCTAGACCATTGAGAAAATTAAATTAAACATGTTAAACCTAATTTTTCCTTTGAATATTTTTATTAATTTTTGGAAATAGTTACATTGATTTAAGTTAATACCAACACCTTTTTAAGGAATAATTCAGGCCAGATTTTGAAAAAGATCCGGCCGGATTTTGAAAAATATCCGGCCGGAACCAGATAATTGCTCACTATCCGGCCGGATAGTCTGGCCGGACCGGATATCTGGTGCATCCCTAGTGTCTACCACTTTTGAAAGTATATTGCCCTTCCTAAGATATACTGTATATAGGAAACTACACTTCTTTACAATATTTCAGAACTTGAAAGAAAATACAAATATGCTTGAATCCTTGATTAAACTTAAAATGAGTCTGTCTCTCTTAGGTTCTTCCAACTTTAGCGTCTCTTTCCTCAACTCACGCATCAATCTTTTCCAACTTACGCATCTAGCTATCGCTATATCAGTTCACCCGCCACTAATTATTATTGTTTTCTTTGCAGGTAATTTGTGCTTGTTCATTCCAGCTCCTTTAAATAACTTTTGAAAGTTACATTTCAAAATGCCAGAAGTTCCGGCGTTTGTACTAGTCTTTCAACTTGTACGTCCCACATGTTTCCAGATGCCCCGGAATGCCTACGTAGATATACTGTACCGGTATTCAACTTTTGTTCAATGTCTCAGTACACCCTGCTCTCAATGAGGGATGGTCATCGGTATCAGCTTTCTACAAACCACCAGACCTTAACTCCATCCCCTTCCCCTCGTCCTCTCAGCCCATTACAGGTTCCACATACACTGATATTTCAGCTGTCCATTTTGCTCTTCCATCATAACCCCTGTGATTACTCACTTTGTGCTTCATTTTCATTTCAGTCGAGCCCTCTCTGGAGTGAATCAAGTTAAGGATGATGACTGGACGAGTGTTCCTAATCACAGGCTCCACAGATGGCATCGGCAAGCACACGGCTCATCTGATAGCCAAACTGGGAGCCACGGTGCTGGTTCACGGCCGCAGCCCAGAACGAGTACAGCTAACACAGCTGGAAGTCCAACAGCAGTCCGGAAATGCCAACGTCCACGGCTATGTGGCCGATTTTGCCTCTTTGGAAGGGGTCCGGCAACTTTCTCGAGACATTCACCAGAATCACTCCAGTCTTGACGTTCTGATAAATAACGCGGGAGTATTGGAGACAAAACGGATGGAATCGGCGGATGGCTATGAAATGACTTTTGCCGTCAATGTTCTTTCACCGTTCTATTTAACTTCCCTCCTCCTTGATTTGCTCAAGAAAGGTAATGCACCTCGCTTGATCAATGTGGCTTCCATCTCCCAGGCCTGTCGTATAGACTTTGACGACTTGCAGTTCCAAATGAATTACGGTAACGGGGTCCCTGCCTACGAACTCTCTAAACTCTGCAATATAATGTTTACCTATATGATGGCGGAGAAATTCCAACCGTGCGGCATGACGGTCAACACCTTGGATCCCGGTACGGTCAACACAAAGATGCTATTAAAATCCTGGGGTGCTATCGGAGTCTCCGTAGATGAAGCAGATTATGAATACAACTTGGCTACGAGTTCTGCTTATGACAACGTAACCGGCAAATACTTTGTTTACAATCAAGACGCAATGTCATCTCATGTCTCCTATGACAAGAAAAAACAGCAAAAACTCTGGGATATATTGGTGAAAATTACTGGCGCCAAATTTGATTAATTGAGTCTTGAACAGTTGATAACAAATCTACCTTTTATTTACAATCACTGAGAAGTCAACAACTTTGTTGTATACTCAGAGACTGGGAGCAAACCATGACAATTGTGATGTTGTGGGCGAGTGGGGTCATTGTATAAACTTATTGTTGTGTTTATGCAAAGACCCAAACTAGGGCAAATGGTTTAAGTATTAGCCTGACTTACTCTCAACATTGCAAGTAAGTTTCATATCGAGATGGAGCAATTAAATTGCCCCAGTGTTAACATCACCTTTGTTTACACCAAAAAAAAGTAGCAGTTCTTTTTCAAAACATCATTCAGATGCAAGCACAAGCAAATATCGTGACCTCAATACAAGATATAATATCGGGAGAGCAAAAAATATAGAGAAATAAAAGTTAGCCTCTGAAGAAGATCCTGTAAGGATGAAAAATTTCAGACCCCTCTAGTTTTTACAAATATTATATTGAATAACAATGTACAAAGTGAACAGGTCTTGTTGGACTCAATGCAGTCATGGTTTAAACTGCCAGCGAAGTGTATGTATTTTAGATCCTCTTCCAAGCAGGAACTCGCGAAGAAGCCATCATTGGCTTATCAAAGCCGCAAGCTGACCGAAGTCAGTCTCTTAGATTCATATTTAACATCCATGATTATGAATCGTCAATTGTCAACAACTCTGTAACTGGACGACATACATTAATCTTGGAGTGACTCGAACTCGGGACCTTATGATTGAAAGGCACAAGCATTAACCACTGAGCTAACACTCCTGTGAAGTGATTATTGATTCGAGGGTACTCGTTTAAACGTGTCACGAGACCCAAGGTGGTGAAGTCTGAGACAATTACTATTTAATGGTGCTAAGTATAATGATTGCATACAATATAGACTAATGTACAATTAACTTAGGAATGGGTGGGTCAGTGCATCTGCCCATTCCAAGATGGGTTCAATTAATGTTTTTGGTTTGGAACATTTTGTAAACAAAAACAGGACATCTGCTGTTTGATGTTTTAATTTGCTCGATTTCTGTTTTATGAGCCAATATTATGAGAAATAAGTACATCATCGTAATTGTGTTTATTTACATAATATTACCAAAAGGGGTTGCATAGACTGACAAGATTGATTGCATAACGAGTCTTTAAAGGGTGTTAAGACTCGCACACGAAGAAACGTCTGATGCCGGTAATCTGACCTAGTTTCGAATGAGGTGTAACAGAAGTGTTAAACACCACCATCTATCCCAGAAAATACACACACAGCTTGCTACCATTGGTAATTAGACACTAGTGTACAGTCAATACATGCAGCTACAGTCAATACCCACAACACAGTGTACATAGCAGCGATGGACATCTCAGGTCCAGATAAAAGATAACAAGGTATCACGTTTCATTACTGTCTGCATTTTGTAGCGACAAGAAAAAAACTTCACTTGCAAGCAACGGAAAGTTAATTTGATTCAGAGGGCGGCACGCGGTTTGGGGCGTGTCTTCAATGCCTTTAAAACTCTTTGAATCGTTCGGATAACTGAATGGGTGAGAATCTCTACGAAAGTACTTTAAATATCAGCTTTGTCTAATGTGTACAGATTTGGGGTTGTATTGTGGTGACTTTGAACACTTCAAATTTGGTGTGTGGACAGACAAAAACAGGAAGCTGTTGTTTTTGGCAAAATTGGAAAAATTAACTGCCCTATCGCCACCCCAAAATAAGTTTGAAGGGTGAGCCGTGCTAGTTAGGTTTTATCAAAAAGATAGATTCTATTTGTACTTCTTTGAGAGCAACCGGAAGAGGACAAATAGTACAGTAATTCAAAATATGATAATTTCAGCATTTGAAGAACATTCTTCATGACTGCTTCAGAAAATTGTGCCATGTGAGGATTTAAATTTTCTCCAATTTTCATTTTTTACTTTTTCAAAGTACTAGAAGACATTGATCAGTATTCATACCAGCTGCTATTTTTATTATCATAATTTGCTAAGTTAAATGCATACCATATCTTGAATAATTTATGCTGAGATTTGTTATTTCTATCTTCATCATTATTATTATCCATTCACTTCTTCTGTGAAGTATTTGTCATAAAATTAAATGTTACTGTTTCACCATCTTTGCATGTTTAAGTTTTATTCCATTTAAATTAAGAAAGAGGGTTTTAAGTCTATAGCAGCTAGTGACATTGATTTTTGGTCACATTTTTGGTGACACAATCAATACCGAAAAAACAGTCAACAATGCCAGTCACAATACAGTACCTTGACTTCTTAGGGGTTATTTGTATAAGAGTATTGGTCTTTTACTCACAAAGGAAGAACCATGCAACTTTGTGCCTGAATTTGTGGGAAATAATTTGAAGTAGTAGTGTAGATAGTATATATATACAAAGTATTAATTAGACCAAATAAGAGTCATTTAGTCTATGCCATGATATAAATTGCTGTTGGAAAGAATGTTTACATGCTATACATTTTTACTATTTAGATGTGCCTTCAACTTAAATATAAATTAGTAACTAGCAAATTTCTTGTTAAAAATTGGAACATTTTAACTGTGAATATATGGAAATCCTAGATGGAACTGTCAATGGATGCTAAGGAAGTTTTTAAAGGGCATTGATGGATTTTAGTTCAATGGATTCATATTTCTGATTATGTATTTATTTATATTTGACTGTAGATTATCCATAATATAAACAACAGGATATCCAATATTCTATTTATTCAACTCATTGCCACGAAAGACAAAAAGGATAAATTAATCGCATTCTTCGTTTTGTCTTTATTTAAACTGTACTTAATTCAATTAACCAACTGGTAGCATTGGCAATATAAATGATTTTACTTTGCCAAGTATGCCTCCCCTCCCAGTGTTGGGATACCCAAATAAGTCAACAAAACAATATCAGGCATACTTTACTGATGAATGCAACTTTACATATGGGAATGACTACACTTAAAATTCATGTTGCTGAACAAACCAAAGTACACATACACACACATACATACATAGAAAAAAAAACAAAGAGAATTAATCGATTTTTTGTTCTTCATCTTGTTATGCCATAAAAACAGAATTAAAAAGTAATATGAAGGGATGAAACAAAGTGAAGCATAGATAGAAACAGGAGATCTTCTTTAAGATCGTAAAAGTAAACGAGAATATGTCCTTGTATTCAAGAGTTGCATGGAAAGTCTTGGATGGAAATGCAATGAAAGTAAAAGTTAACAAAAAAAGTAAATACAAAGAGGTTCATAAACAGTTCTTATAGACTTCACCAGATAAAAAGGTATAAGCTTTTGATAAAGAGATTCTGGGTAGCGTATCGGGCCTACTCTGTAGAAAGTGCTAGATAGTTGAAATTGAATACATGTATACGTTGTAGTTGTTATAACTACCAGGTTTTGTTTTACTTGAATTAATTCATGCTACTAAAATTAACATTTTTTTTTCGATTTCTTCTCATATTGTTCTAGTGTAAGGCACTTGAATTAATATAGAGACAACAGTGTGACGAAAGTTTTCTACAAAATGAACACGATGCAACATATGCCAATTTTTTATTTTTATGATTTCATATGCATAGTTTTGAAGAGAAAAAGAAAAAAAAACATTTGGCAAAGAAAGTTGTTGATCCTGAAGTCAAGTTGTCAAAAGAAAATCTTTAAGCACTTTAATTCGTCGGGAGTACCATATGCTACCCTCTGCTAAGCCTTTAATGCGGCTAACTGTAGGGGGCACTTCATAGAAATAATGCCATCTAGCATCTACTCTTTATAACTAAATAAAAACTGCAATAAAACCCAGGCGCGTAGCCAGGAATTTGCCAAGGGAGGGGCGAAACTGTAGATTCGGCATTGCAAACTATCTAAGCATAGCGCCACCATGATTGGCGCGAAGCGTACAAGAAAATTTTGGCTGTAAATGCCTCCCAGATCGCCGGAAATGGCACTTCCCATGCCTTGTAAGTTGCATCTTAGCATTTTCTCTTTTGAAAATACTAGCGATATCATAAAAACCTTTAAAAGTTTTGCAAAAACTATGCTCAAGGGGGGGGGGGGCGGCTGCCCCCTTCGCCCACCCTTGGCTACGCGCCTGATAAAACCTGGACTATTCTGACTGCTTTAATCCACACCTTGGACTATTATCCGGACCCTCAATTTGGATCCCAAATTTCCAAAAAAGTACAGACTGTTTTAACACAACAGCAAAGTATCTCTTGGACAGTTTTTTCCAATTTTGTGTCTTTCACAATTTAATATTTTTAAATTTATTTATGGACAATCACACTAGCAAACCACACTTATTATAGTATACAAAACTTTATTATCCCAATCTCCATATGCGGACAACCTCCATTCCAACAAGTCCTGGTACTCCAATATTTTACTATATAACTATACGCTGGCAATCTTCATTATCTATTGTTATCTTGTTTTACTGATTAAATCCATCTACTTTCTCTCCTTCGGTTGACAATGGTCCCTACTTCCACTTGACCAGCTTCATAATGATTTAACCAGTTAATTAAAATACTGACACTCTTGATTCCAAGGGAGTAAAGATTGGCGATAAACAGTGTCTCCTACATTTGGTGATTTCAGCAGAGGTATAAATTTATATATATATATATATATATTTATATATATATATATATATATATATATATATAGATTGGTACAACTATTTATTGTAAAATGTCGCCCACTATTTGCATGATATGTTGAAGCAGTTGCAACACAACATTTGAGTTAGCTCCACTCCTCAATCCTAAGAATCCCGCAGATGCCTAGAGAGATGAGGAAATGTTTTGTTTTGAAATGTCATTAACTGATAGACATAAAACATATATTGGTGTCTTTAGATGCATAGATGTCCATTTGTTAAACAACAGAATCTTCTTTTGGGGTCATATTTTAAATGATCTATAACTTCCACCTGGGGTCATAGACTAATTCCACCTGGGTAACAAATTTGGTCAATCTTTCTCAATTATCTTTTTCAGAGATAAAGATTTTTCAACTGTATTTGTTTAGTAAAGCTATGAATACATCTTATACAAAGACATGTACTCCCTGGATGGAATTGTCACTAGACTATCATCTCTATATAGAAAACAGATCATAATCTATATGAAGTAAACAGACTCTGTTCTCTATATCTCAGTATAAATATAGGCTCTATAGACTATAAATATAGACTCTCATCCCTATGTAGTCATCAATCTCTCTCTTATACAAAGTCTCCATACTATCATATCTACATAAAGAACGGACTGATCTTTATGTAGTCTCCAGACTGTTGTCTCTGGGAAATCTTCAGACTCTCCTTTCTAAGAAGTCTCCAGACTCTCATCTCTAGGTCTCCAGACTACCATTAATAGTGTATGTACTTCCAGACTCTCATCTCTATATAGTCTCCATACTATCTAACTATTGTTCCAGACTCATTCTATGTAGTCACCAGACTATATCATCTCTATGAACTCTACAGACTCTCATCTCTGTAAAGTCTCCAGACTCTCATCTCTATATAGTCTCCAGACTACCTTTAATAGTGTATTTACTTCCAGACTCTCACCTCTATATAGTCTACAGACTATCTCACTATAGTTCCAGACTCATTCTATGTAGTCACCAGACTATATCATCTCTATGAACTCTACAGACTCTCATCTCTTAAAAGTCTCCAGACTCTCATCTCTATATTAGTCTCCAGACTATCTGACTATTGTTCCAGACTCATATCTATGCAGATATCAGACTATATCATCTCTGTGCAGTCTCCAGACTACCTTTAATAGTGTATGTACATTACAGACTCTCTCCTCTATATAGTCTCCAGACTTTCTCACTAAAGTTCCAGACTAATATCTATGCAGATATCAGACTGTCTCTGTGCAGTCTCCAGACTATCTTTGTGTAGCTCGATCCAGACTTTCATCTCTAAATAGTGACCGGACTCTTAAATGATCTCTACGAAGTTGTTAGACTTTGACTAGCTCCAGACTCTGGTCTCTCAATATGTGGTCTCCTGACACTCCTACCACAGACTTCCAGTCTTGTACTTGAACTTCATTTTGATCAAGTAACTCATTCTGATTTGGGCAACATCGTACACAATGAATCTGTTTGGACAATTGTTAAAGGAAAACTATATATTTAATCAAAATCTAAACATATAAAGAAAGTCAAAACCTGTCTATGAAAATTTTGATAATATGAATTACATTTTGGTTAAAACCTTTCACTACTGTTGAAAACAAAGGAAATTAGGAACAACAAGTCAAAAATGGATCGTTGCAAAATTCGAACATCACACATAATAAATTGATATCATACATAGCAATTTCTACAGAACAAGATTTATCTACGGGGAGTAATAGTCTGCAAAGGTTTGTCATCGTAAGTTTATATTTCAGTGAATTTGCTGCTTTCTTCTGAGCTAATCTTGTGAGTTCTGTGAACTCATTATTATTCGTAACCATGCTATCACAACTGAGACATAACAACAGGATGTAAACAAAGCCCTCTTCTTCTCCTATTACAGTGAGAAGCAGGATTTTGTGAAGACATGGAAAAGCCAGAGTGCCAGCACTCCCAAAAGGTTACTTAAACTCAGCATTCAATTAAGTAATCAATGTTAATGAACGCTGCTTTATGCCTCCTCTACTTGTACCAGTAAAGTTTTTAAAAATTAATTAATTAAAAAAAGAAGAAGCACAAAACAGGGACAAGCGACCAGACTAATATTCATTGATTTTGAAATTGCCAACTGTAGCAATCACCAACTTAATCAAAATTTATTGCCATAAAAATGATTTGGAAGTTGGGGAACCCTGTATAACACTGATTGATCATATTATTTTGTAATAAAAAGGATACTCGTTATAGAGTAGATTGCTGTTTTTCACTTTGGTCCCCGCTCCAACTCCCAGCTGAACGGTCACTCCATCCACATCGATGTCACCAGATGCTGCTGGAGCTGTTCTTCCCATTCCTGAATCAAAATAGAAACGATAATTATTTAATTCCACGTTGTTCTTGTTGTTGTTATTTTGCATTTCATCTCCACAATTTTTTTTGTTTAGATAATAAACGATGAATGAACAGCAATTCGCCAAGCTTTTGCTTTCTTTCAATGTCAAAGCTAAAAATAATATTATAGTTAAGAAAGAGATCTCTTAATTTGAAAAGACATGAATTACTACAAAACAACTTATTTTATGAAAACGAGAGACGTCACATGATCTTTTTGTGCTACAACTATGTATTGTACGTATGTATTTTAGATCCTCTTGCAAGCAGGAGCTGGCGAAGGAGCCATTATTGGCTTATCAAAGCCGCAAGCTGACCGAAGTCAGTCTCTTAGATTCATATTTAACGTCCATGATTATGAATTGTCAATTGTCAACAACTCTGTAACTGGACGACATACATTAATCTTGGAGTGACTTGAACTTGGGACCTTATGATTGAAAGGCACCGGCGTTAACCACTGAGCTAACACTCCACTATGTTAGGTTTATGCACATTTCTGTGCAAACTGGATGAAAGACTGATATTCGTTGTTGTGATACCCTAAAGGCTGTTAGTTCTAGAGTATTAACTATGTCAGTAAAATGTGGCTCTTTAATAACAAGCTATGATGATCACAAGACTATGAGAGAGAATTCATATTCCATCATGCCTTTTCATCCCTGGAGTGTAACTCTAAAAGGTTTTTAGTGCAAGTGCTACAGTGCACAATGACTCTTTGGAGAATTGTACGTCATTTGTTAGAGGTAAGCAATGATTAACGTAAATTCTCTCAAAGTAAATTTTGCGTTACCCCTGGTATATTGTTCATACTTTTTTTACACCTTAAATCTGGTAAACACAATGCAATTATTTAGCTTGACTAGTTAAACATTAATTTTGAAAAATGAAATAAAACATTGAAAATTAAGCTTAAATATTGCATGTGATTAACACTCAGGTACATGTGTCCAGGTGAAAAAATAACAAGAATCATACAGTAATGGTATTTAACCTCTAACCAGCTTCCATTTGGTGAATAAATCTTTGAAAATGTTTTTGTTTGATCAAGTGCAACCTTTTTCTTTTTTATTTGTAATATTTTTATTTTGGCAAATCGGAACTTATAATACAGAGAGGTGATTCAATATCTCCACCAGGCACACTCACCAAAGGTGCTATGTTTTCCAGCCGGTAGTTTGGTGATCATCTCAGCTCCAGTTAGCTCGTACATATCACCCAGAGCGACTTCACAGAGAAGCATCAGCCCTGTTGGACTGTTGTAACTGGTGTGGCAATAGTTTGCACTCTTAGACACCATATCGGCAAAGTAAACTCCTTTACCGAACATGTAGCCGGTCTGAAAATTAAAAGAAGTTTCGAAAATGAAACGCTACAATATGACGTTGAATTTATGTGAAACATAAAATGACACAAAAATGTTACAGGGGACAAAATATTCATTAAATGAATCCCCTAAAAATACTCAACATGCAAGATGATCCTTTCTAACTATATAAAAATATCAAAAAATATGTATTGGTTTAATAAGGTGGAACAGGATTTTGCTACAAACAAGAAAGAGTAAGCCAAACGTGTAGTATGGGAAGAAACAATAAGCATAGACTAATATATACAGTATCGCACCGCAAAATGATACACTCAAAACGGTCCATTTGCTGTACTATAAGTCCAAAGTTGGTAAGTAGTTTTTGTACACAGTATTTTACACAGTATTTTATATAGTATTTACACAGCATTTACATAGTATTTTTACACATTGTTTTACACAGTATTTTATAAGAGATGAAATTCAATCTTCAAATACTGCTAAACTAAATTTGAACATTCAATTATTCCCTAATAAGTCATTAATTACTATTCTATGATGATTGGATTTGTTTTATTATAAAATCTGTTGAATTCTACAACCTGAATCATAAGCATATAGTACTTAAAGGTGACACAGATCCAACCATCATTATTTGATCATTTCGATAGAGATAATTGACATGAACAACTTCCCCCGACAGCTATTAGGAAAATCTTATTCCATCGGGTGAGATATCACAGATATGTGAATGTCCACAATGTGAGATATCACAATGTTCCATCACACCACTAGGTTGAAGACTTGATCAAGTATAAAATTATGACATCAACCAGCCACAAATGTTCTACATCGTTTTATGTTTCTCTATATATATCAGTATGTTAATTTTCTGTAATGGAGATGGGTTTTTGCAAACATTGATTCTAACATATTGATGCTCGTTACATGACCTAATGCTGGTATCGGTTTCAGTGTCAACACTGTTTAATATTCTACCTCGAAAACATGAAAACAAAAACAAAGAAAAGGTAAATGTTTTAGATTAGATTTAGATTTACAAAATGACAGCCAGCAGATGCAACTATTAAACTACGATATCTCCCAAACAGAGCAAGGTTTTTCTAAGGTCTTTGGGAGAGCTGTTCTTCATAAAGATATCTGTCATGATTGCTTTAGGTAATGATTTCATTTGTGTCCCTCAGTTTATCAAACAATTCTTCTGCTAATCAATCATTTTCGTAACTCACCACTGGAGCTTCCGGGGGCGCTATGCGCAGACCTTGTGAGATGATACCTGCAAAGTTAGTGACTCTGGAACCGTGCCAGAGTAGACGACGGTTATGGAGTTTCTTGAACGGCTTGTAACGAGCTGCTTCTCCACTACGATCCATCTTGAAGACCTTAAGAGAAGGAAAATGCATGACTTGAGTAACGGTGAAGCTTTAAGCGGTGAAGGATTGCCCGTTATGTTGGAATATACATACAGTCCAATCAAGAATACCAGTGATTTCAAATAATTAAACATCGGTATTGTCAGAGTGCACCAAGTTGGGTCAATTTCTTATATCCAGTATTGTCATGTCACACATCAACGCAATATCAATTATCCTGTTTTCCTTTTGGATCAAGATTATGAACTGTTCATACTGTCAGTACAACTGCTCTGAAGCATGATATGAGAGGACAGTACAGAGTGGTATTAGCATTAGATGAAACTTGCCCCAACTGGCTGCAGGATTAATTGATAAGAATAAATATATACATGATAACCAAGAGAGGATGTCAGGAATCTTTGATGATAAAGATTGCATGTGATAAAAGTTGAGTTTATATCGCATTGTTGAAATCATAAAAACATCTAAGGTGACGAACATTGTTTGCGTTAATACATTATGAAGAACATTATTGGCAGTTTTGAAACAACTGAGTAGGCTTTCTGTAACTCAGGTCTTTGGTTGATCCATCAATTTAGAAAAACTTTGCAAGTTTTATTTTAACAATAAGGGAAATGTTTATATTGCCAAGCAAAGAAGAAAAGAAAATAATCATTATTCACCTATATACAGTTAGAATTTTTAATTGCTTCTATCAATTATTCGTTGTAAATAAAAGCCCATGCCTCGAAAACATGGTTTCCTTGGACTTAATGAGCAAATTATAAAAAACAATATGTTTTCAAAAATATTAATAACGATAATTTATACTAACCTCTTCAACCTCCAAGCTATAAGTGCTGTGAGTCGCTGCATGAGAATTCTTGGTGAATTTACGAATCATATCAAACTCTTTTGATTTCTTGTCCAGGACCTTGGAGAAGAGACAAAGAGAGATGAATGTTTGCTGAAAGATTCATACTTTGTTACCCAAAGGAAACTGAGATACAAAGACCAGAATATTAAAATTAATTTCACACACAAAAATAGGTCATGTGAAAACCTTTCAAGTGAGTGCAAAATAAAAAATACGGAGGACCCCATGAAAACTGCTTTCTGTGCACGATAAAACACATCTCATATTGTTAAAGAAAATTTTAAAAAAAGCAAAGGAAAGCTACATAATATTAGTATCTGCAATGTAGTATAATAATTGCAGCTGTGTTTTCTTGTATATGTCAATGTTTTCTCACCAATTTTCAATAACAAAGCAGTGTGGCCTCATATGATGTTACCAAACAACTGGTTGACTGCATGTTTTTTATTTTATTTATTTATATTTTATTACATCATGAGAATGACAAGATAACTCTGATTTGAATTTCGTTTTAGAGGTGGGAGCAGTATCCATGGTTACAACAACCTGCGTTAGGCTGATATGACACGACACAGTGTAGACTTTGGCTAGGAAGAGATACTGGTACCCATGGTTACTAGCTACCTCTCTGACAATGACATGATCAATAGCCTAAACACTATATAACAAATAACAGGCTGTACATACACATCAAATGGTTTAAATTCAGTCAGCAATTATGTGAGCGACATTAACAAATAAATATGTCAAAAGACTGACTAATTAATCTCATACTAATAAATTGCCTAATTGATATCTATTAAATGAATGTTTTGATACATTCAGAGTATTTTATATCCATCATCTAGCATATTTTCTCACCTCCAGGTGGCATTTGAGGTTCTCGTAATGGCTGTCCAGCGGATCCTTACTTCCATCTCCGCTGTCTGTTTTCAATAAGCTGTATGCTACCTCAATCTCCAAGAGGTTGTCCAACATTTCTGTCTTCGTCTAATCAGAATTAACAAACCAAAAAAACAAAAGATGAAGACACTGTTAGGAACTGACAAGGAAGGTTGTAATTGTATTATCTGTAACCTTCCCAAAATAACCTCCAAACAACCGAGGCTTGTATAAATAACAGGACAACATGGACACACCCGTGCACTCTTTTCTAAACGGTTACACAGCTGTAAAGTCATTCTATTGTAGTTAACTGTCACCCAAGCACCAAGACGGAAGGTAAAAATACAGATATTTCAGACCTTAAAACTAGATTACTATTTAAAGATGAGGTTTGTTCATGATTTGTCGAATGGAAATACAAACCTGAATCATATGATTAACTGCAGAGTTTGGTTGTAAAATAGAATATCCGTGTTTGATGGCCATTTGAAATAATTTTACCGGACATACGGAATATAACTCAACCAAAGATAAAAATTTCAACTTCCTGGAATCCTCGAATGAACATAAGTTAGTCAGTAAATCAGGGATTCCAGTTAACTTTCTCCCTATAAACATTGTCACCCAGACACTTTCTCATAATTATCATTTCCCTCATCCAGAAAACAAACTTCATAGATTTTTTCCAAAATTTCTGCAACTTGTCCAGGATGGAGCATGTATGAACCTTGACAAGCCAGGCTATTAATGAAACTGCATTGTTAATCGATATTATTAGTACCAAACAGTATACAAAAATTTGACAAAAAAGTATATAAAAAACAGTTGATTTGTACAGGGCAAGAGATCCAAACTAAATATACAGATATATACAACTGTGAAAGTAGAAAAAACAGTCCTAGACTCTAAATGATATATACCTCATCCACGAAACATTCCCATGAGAGATGCCGGATGTGAGCTTAATACTACAACAATGTGCCAGAAAGTGTTTTACAGCAACCTCAAAGTAAGATTGATCACCTCTGATTAACAGAAATTGTTTCTGCTAACTTCGTTTCCTTCATGTATAATCAAAGATCAATCTCAATTAAAGTATGAAACAGGTCCAACAAAATTCTATACGAAATCAGTCCCTTGTGATGATCTTGAAAAGAGGATGTAGTCCAAATAGGAACAAGTCCACGTTCATCGAGATCGAGGTCACAACAGGCTTAATATCAAGATTAATGACTCAACTTGGATTGCAAATTGATTAAATACAAAGTTTCTACTTTCAACGTGAGATTGTAAACGCTGCAAATGTGCATCATGAATGGATAACATTTAAGACGAGTGGATGCTTATCTTGGGCTTCCCATCATGTCTGTGATTAAAGCCAAGCAACAAATCTGTGCTGCAATAAATACCCTATATATGCCCAATAAGTGGTGTAAGCACATTTGTGTTATGTTAAGTTGATATAATAGTACAGTTACTTAAGCACAATTGTGTTATGTTTGGCTGGTACAATAGTACGGTTACTGACTTCTAGTCATGAAGGTTAGCCAGTCAAATCAGGTTTTATTCAATCAGCCATATTTTGAGTTAGGGACAAGATACTGAGATGGACAAAAAATGGTTGAATACAATAAGTCGTGTTTAAGTCAAAAAGTTTTTAGATTTTAAAGACATGAAAGTCTGTAGAGTTCATAGAGATGATATAATCTGGTAACTACATAGAATGAGTCTGGAAGTACCTACACTATTAAAGGTAGTCTGGAGACTATATAGAGATGAGAGTCTGGAGACTTGAAAAAGATATGAGAGTCTATAGTTCATAGAGATGATATAGTCTGATATCTGCATAGATATGAGTCTGGAACTATAGTTAGATAGTCTGGAGACTATGAAGAGATGCAAGTCTGGAAGTACATACACTATTAAAGGTAGTCTGGAGACTTCATAGAGACGAGAGTCTGGATACTTCTTAGAAAGGCGAGTCTGAAGATTTCCCAGAGATGAGTCTGGAGACTACATAAAGAACAGTCTGTTCTCTATGTAGATATGATAGTATGGAGACTTTGTATACGAGAGAGATGACTACATAGGGATGAGAGTCTAATTGTGTTATGTTAGGCTGGTATAATAGTACGGTTACTTAAGCACAATTGTGTTATGTTTGGCTGGTACAATAGTACGGTTACTGACTTCTAGTCATGAGGGTTAGCCAGTCAAATCAGGTTTTATTCAATCAGCCATATTTTGAGTTAGGGTCAAGATACTGAGATGGAAAAAAAATGGTTGAATACAATAAGTCTTGCTTAAGTCAAAAAGTTTTAGAAATGGTTGTGAACAAGTCGTTCAATAAGTTTAGATATTGAAGGTAAAACAGATATTGGTCTATATTAGTAACACATAAGCTGCTCATTTGCCAGATTTCAAAATAGGAGTAATTTTTGTGATCTTTATTTCAGATGGGAATAAACCTTTGTAAAAGATAGATAATAATGTGTGTTAGTGGATCTGTGATAGTACGTCCAACTTTCTTAAGAACTGCATTTGCAATGTGATCGAAAACCAGGACTTTTACCTTTTTTTAGCTAAGAACTAATACAAAGGACTCTGAATAAGTTATATTGAGATGGGAGTTTCAACTGAACAGTTTGAAACATGTTTTGTTTCTCTTAAAGATACTTGTCACATTGTCTATCACAGGAAATATTGGTTAAAAGAGGTTGGATACAATCCAAGGTTTACTGAATATGGGTTCTCTGCAATATAAGTAAATAATAATAATAATAATGATATTAATGTGTACACTTGGTATTGCGCCGGTATCCTTCCGAAGACGCTCATGGCGCAGTGCCTATAACCAACCGTCTATTATCATTCCATAACCATTCTCAAGTCACTGTGGACTATACACGTTGAGCTGCCACAAAGGGGACTAAATTGTATTTACCGATCAGACACACATTTCCCCCACTCCATACTTATATGCTGAGCACCAAACAAGATGGCAGTAGGTCCCATTTATAAGTCTTTGGTGTGACTCGGCCCGGAGTCGAACCCAGAGCCTTACGGCTGATAAGGGGATGCTCTAACCGCTAGGCTAACCAGCTAAATGTCAAGTTTCCTTGAATTAGAGATAATTGGGAATGATAAAGTCATACCTTGATGAGTTCCAAGCTGTCCAGTAGTGGAATTGATCGCAAACCAAAGTTATGAGGAATCAGAGTGTAGAATCTGTTAGATGCATCCAGGATCTGAGTTTTTTTGCCTCCATCTTTGATCAGCTACGAAGAGAGGGAAGAAATATAAAATATTCAATCAAATTGTGAGAACGGGCAGCAGAAATAAGGTTATGCTCAGAAAATCAGCACAAAAATGCAGCAGCAATTATTGTTAATTTCTGGCATGAAAAGCCTAGAAAATGGACAAAGTATTCTACAATAATTGTGAAAAGTTTGCAGTAAGAAAACATTGAAGATAAACCAGTAGGCAGAGAAATCCATTCCTTCTTCTAGAAAGGCCTTTTCTTCATTCACTAGGAAGTTTCTCTGCCAGCAAAAGTCAAAACTTATTTGACCCATTTACAATTATGAGAAGATTACCCTTTTGACAACAAAAGATATGCAGTATGCAGTTAAAAATTCAAAATTTTATCAAGTTTTAGAACTTAGGCTCCTCAGCTAATGTTTCAGACTGCCATTGACAACGATCCCCATTCTTTCATGTGGGATGCCACAGCAAGAGACATGATCGAAACTATAGACCATGTGTTTCTGACGTAACCATCCTAACGGACAGGAAAATACAACGAACATGAACAAGAAGGAACTGGTGGATCCTACGTAAGGGTCAATTCTCTTAGCAAAGAGACAGCTGACATAATACCACCATTAATAATAATAATCATAATAATAAATTACATTTATATAGCGCTTCATACAGCGTTTCAAAGCACTTTAAAAAGTAGGAAAGAGACAAAGGAAACCAAGGAAAAGAGAAACTAGGAATCAAACAGAAATGTTTAAGTTGTCTCTTGAAAGTACAAACGGAGGGAGAGTCACGAACGTGAAATTGATCGATACTGTTTTAGTGCCAAGTCATCGGAAGAGGATTGAAAACTCTATATTCATATATTGTCCTGAATTTATAACTTCTCTATTTACAGTAACAAAGCCAACTTTACATAAAATATGTATTTTTTGCTTGAAATTTTGTTTTTCCTTAAATCAAATTTCTGGGCTGTTTTGAAATCATACAACCTACAAAGTCTTTTCACAAAACTCAATCATAATCCACCTCCTGTCATAAATGAAGCCAATTGAATCAGCCGGAGTGCAACACCTATTCCAGTTCTGTTAACAATGAGCAGGTACGAACCATATTTTAAGCAGCCTCATGCTTAACAATTGCCTGTGCTATAAACTGGCGTAAATCAGTGAAGACGTTTAAACTTAATGTTGTACCTGTTGCAGCTCAGTCAACACTGAATAGGCTTTCTCGATCTGCTTTTTCGATAGTTTCCCAAGAGGCATCTTCTCCATGTCAATCTACAAGAGAGAAGAGCAAAATGATAACTGCAAAAAAGGATGAAAAGAGGATGACGTTACCACCTCAAAGGTTGTATTAAAGGCATAGAAGACTCGCCCAAACCGCGTGCGGCCATCTGAAAAAGTTAACATTCCGTTGCTTGCAAGTGACGTTTTGTTCGTGTCGCTACAAAATGCAGACAGTACAGTAATGAAACGTGATACCTTGTTATCTTTAGCTGGACCTGAGATGTCCATAGCTGTATCGCTTGTTCACTGTGCTGTGGGTATTGACCGCAGCTGTATGTACTGATTGTACACTAGTGTTTAATTACCGACGGTAGCAAGCTGTGTGTGTATTTTTTGGGATCAATGGTGGTGTTTAACACTTCTGTTACACCTCATTCGAAACTAGGTCAGATTACTGGCATTAGACGTTTCTTTTTGCGCAAGTCTTCACACCCTTTAAGTCAAAACCTTGGCCGGCCATTTCTTGAGATTACTTGACTGTACGTATGATGCTTCCAAAGAGTTTGCGATAAGATGTCAATTTTTGGTCAATCGGTTTGGCTCACACCAAATAAATATGCAAATTGACTAACCTCAAATTCCATCATGGTCTTCTTTAACTGTTCGATGTCAAAGATGAGTTTTATCAGGTCCTGAATCGGTTTGGCTAGTTTGGAGCTGGACCCGGAGTCTTTTTGTGCTTTCTTCAGCTGCTCTTCCTCCTGTGACCGGTATCAAGAAAAAAAGATGCTCAAATATTCATAGCAAATAAAGGATGGCCACAGACGTTTGTAGGGAAATAAGCTAAATTTCAAGTTAAGTAAATACAAACAAGAAAAAGAGGTAAATACAAGCAAGAGATTGATTACAGCATTAAATAAGAAGTGTTAGCTCAGTGGTTTATGCCGGTGCCTTTCAATCATAAGGTCCCAAGTTTGAGTCACTCCAAGATTAATGTATGTCGTCCAGTTACAGAGTTGTTGACAATTCATAATCATGGACGTTAAATATGAATCTAAGAGACTGACTTCGGTCAGCTTGCAGCTTTGATAAGCCAATGATGGCTTCTTCGCGAGTTCCTGCTTGCAGGAGGATCTAAAATACAATACATACATACATACAAATCATACTTACTAACATACAAATAAGACACACGATCACCAATAAATAGATCTGGTAGAGATAAATTTGATAAACAACTATCCCACCCCTTACTTAAACCTTCATTTATGCATCCCCCCACCCGTTTTCAATATGTGATGACGTGACGACATAAACATGAGAAATCTTTTTAGTTTCCTTTTGGCTTTAACACACACATTTCTACAGATGCAAATAAAAACCGCTGTACATGTAATCCTCAGTAGTATTAGATGTTCTGTATAAGAATAATTTCTCATCATAAAGATGAATGAGAGAGATAATAAAATTTAAAACAAAAATACTCATCTACTGAAGAAAGCTTGTCAAGGTAAAATTAAATGCATAAAAGTTAGATGGCTGACCTCTCCATAGTCGATATCAAGCGGGTAAAACTTATGAGGTCTCTTCACAAAGTTCTTTGTTCCAAATTTGTTGCCAGTCTTCTCGAGATACAAGTCCTTGAAGTGGTTTTTGGCATCAGTGACATCATTGCCGAACTTCTCTAGTTTATTACCTCCGATCGTCGTACCTACTCGCCCCCACTTCCTGAAGACGTAATAACTGTTTACGAAAAGAATAAAATTACTGAAATAAAGTATTATACTCACAAATGATACCACGGTCACAGTCTTTTGGTCCTTGATGGAAAAACAAAGCTTCCAATATATAAAGTTGCTGTGGTAGGGGGTAGGAAAGGGGGAGGGGGTAGGAAAGGGGTGGGGATAGATATGGGGAGGGGAAGGATGAGAGGAGAGCAGATAGAGGGGGAGGGGGAGGGGAGGGGGAGGGGGAGGGGGGAGGAAGAGAGGGGGAAGAAGGAAGAGAGTGATGGAGAGGAGGGAGGGACTTGAACAGGTGGAAATGTCTTTGTTACATTTATGTGTTCTATAAGAAATGCATTCATCTTTCTTTCTTCCTCCGCCCCTCACTCATGTTCTGTACAACACTGTCTGGTACCAGCCTGCACCAATTACATTTTTGTATACGTGTGATCCTTAACGTATGGTTCATCCCTTATCATAAAAGTGTTCACCTTTTCTTGCCCTTTTGTTTTCTCCTTCTTCTGGCTTTCTCAAAGCCCAGCATCATTAAATTACATATTTAGGTAGGTGTTATTAAGTCAGCCCAATTCCTTCAGGAACAGTTTTACGGAACCAAATATGATAGTCGTTGCACTACAAATAATTTTTATCACAAATGCAAAATGATATCCTTCCATTCATACCAAATAAAAGCAAACATCAACCCAAAAAAATATGCATTTCATAAATTGATTTTGTCCCACTCAAATAGTCAAACTACTAATAACTTAAACGTATAAACTATACAGTTATGAGATTTTTGTCCATTTTGTCAGAAAATTTCTGTCAATTATCGCAAAGTAATCTGCGAAGACAGTTCAGATAAGTGAAGAGGTCACATCATACCAACTATATCTCGAGGGGTAAACTTAAAATAAATCTCAAAACAAAGAAAACACAAAAGTGTTTAGTCAAGTTTTAACGACTGGGGAGTTTTCGTCCACAGAGCCTAATGAGTTTCAACCAGACTTGAGGGACATGGGGAATAAATTCACTCAATCCGTCACATGGTTCTCACAAACAAGTTAGTTACTAAGGAGAGCAACCTCTTCATACTTAATGAACCTTTTAATGCATCTGTACTGGTCACTGTCCGAGTAAATTGGCAATTTCAGGCATTTCATCATCTCAAAGCAATCAGATAAATTGTTTTTGAAAGGTAGATAAATATATATTCTGACTTCATCACGTGTCCACCATATTTGGAAGGATGGAGGGGGTGGGGAACGAGAGGGAGGGAGAGGTGAAAATAGGACCAAGGTGGCCTCTTACAAAATCGTGCTCAGAAACAGAACCCAAGACTTGATTTCAAGTTGATTTAAAGATTAGATATCAGCTGATCTCTTAATATTAAGATGATAAATGAGGGTCTCTCTACCATCCCACCCCCTTCCAACCCTCCCCCCCCCCCTTTGATAGTTTGGAGTACTGTTTACAACTTCAAGTTTGTCAATTGGTAATGATCTACCTCTCTGATTTGTCGCTCTTCAACAGCTGTAGCAGGTAGAAAGAGTTGCTACCTCTGCTGATGTCTACCATTCCCAGGGTAGCAGCAAACATGACCCCCTGAGATTTTAAAATATGACAAATGGAAGCCAACCCTGCAGATGAAAACAAAGAAAGAATTAATGAATTAAAACAGTATTCTATGAACAAACAAAAAACATGAGTGGCAATAATTCAATAAAATCATGTTCCAAACGAAGTTATATTATAATACCTACAATACCCAGAGTCTGAAATTGTGTGTGATTCCTTGCCATGAAATATTTCACAGTAAACACACACAAAAAGTCATATTTGGCAAATACCCTAACTTGCATCCCTACTTAATTTTAAATCAAGCACCAGTAGACCAGTAGACATGTATGCAATTACTGTATATGTACATGTATGCAATTACTGTATATATTATCTACCATTAAATTTCTCCACCTGGGATAATTAACATAATTTTGCAGAAGCAATCTTACTCCCAAGATAGCGACTGATAACAAATTAGGAAACACCAAAAGTTTGCAAGGAGAATAACAAATAATCTAAAACCATAGGCCTATTTAAACTGGGTGGATTTGGGGCAGGTTTTCGGTGCAAACAAAGAGTTCAAACGCGCACAGGTATTTAACAAAAAAATTGTGTCCCAAATTGGGGATTTACAAATTGTATAACTTTTGAGCGGTTGGTTACTAGGTAACTTGACAGTGGTCTACTGAATTAAGTGTTAAATATCTGTTTTGATTTGTTGGAATGGACACAAATTTAGATCATTTATTTTGATTACTCATAGCAGATAGTGAACACCTTTTGTTTTGTGTTTACATTGTATCCAGGATTACTGTTGTTATTTCGGTCTCAACTTTTATTCTGATTTCAGGCGGTTAGGGATGCTGTCGTTAGTGTTTATATTTAATTACAGTAGTGTTATTGGTTTGTCGATGACAAACCTGTATTTTGAGTTAACTGTAATTTCATAACAGTGTCTCATTGTACATGATAATGCATCTTGTTGTATGTCAGTCTATGGTCTGTACTCCAAGAGGCTCACACATCAATACCCCTCAATAAAATTTGAGCATGTTATATCATGTCGTCTGCTTCATCTCCGACTCCCGCCTTTTTTTACAAGAATCGTAGAGAAAGACCACAAGTGAAACTATGAATCCTAAAAACTAAAGTATAAATTACGGGGGGCAGTCCATGTATCCAAACCGCAACAAACTTAAACACTCATGGATATAAAAAAAATTAAAAGTTGTCTAAGCACATTAATTTGAATTATAAATATTATTAATCAATGTCTTAACTAAAATTACTTAAAAACTGACAGAAATGATCTTTAAATACAATAATTTCAAATTTTTTAATCAGGTGAATGATTCGGTAAATCTGTCCACTAAAGGTCACCATGCTGACGATTCCATGGAAACCTACTCATCCCTTGTAATAACACTAAGAGAGATTTGACTACAGTTCTAAGCACATTAGCCGATCATTTTATCAAGGCTTACACATGTAAAGCCCGTTGAACGATGTTGACACGGTCATCACGCTCGGGCGTAGGATAAACACAATAAACAAACACCTGGGCACTATAAGCTCAAAGACAGATCACGATTAAAGCGGTTGATTAACTACTTCAAACTGTTTGTAACTTTCTCTCAGGGATGTCAAACATATAAATGAATTGCTGCTACATAGCAGCTTGCCCTGATGAAAAATAATACTTAAAACTTAATATTATAGTAAGTAATTTATACTTGATACCATATTGAGGCTATTACAAGTCATGGGAGCTGCATGGGCCCAACTTAAAGCACGCTAAAACTGCACTACAAGTTTTCAAAAATACATTATCATCAGTTTTTCCCTTCTGTAAAACACTACTTGAAACATAAGCATGTAAAAATTACTACAATAATCAGCACCGATGGCATTAAATATTTCGTCTTCAAGACTTTCCTACAAGATTTCTGCAGTCTCTGAGCATCCATTATGATATATATTCATTCCAGAAAGATGCACATCATTGTAATTGTTGCAAGTTGATGTCAAGAGAAATAATTCTGTGATAAATCTAAGATGGTAATGTATCACTTTAATATTGTTCTTGGACATATATAACCCACATGTGTTAAAGTACCTCTAATAGAGCAAACATTTTCCTTAGGAAACAATTGCTTATCCTTGTTAAAACCTAGTGTTAACACTTGCTGAAGATTACAGAAGAGTCAATCATATATATGTATATATATAGCCACCAGTAGGAGTTGCTATGATTCAAATCAAACAACGAAAAAGCTCTGAAAATGTGTCCATCAGTACAAAGGTGTCCGTAGTACAAAGATTGTGAATTTGGTTCAACCACGACAAAACATCTTAGCCAATTGCTTGAGAGTATGAGAAAGGATTTATACCTTAGAGCAGCGCCTAACTGAAGGACTAGCAGTTGCACCAGGAAATCACATTTATATCTGGTAAGGTTTTTAACATCAGTTTAGAAAAGTACCATGTATGATACTGCTCTAATTTATGGCAGTTTTAGTTAATATGATCTAACAAGTAGAGTTGAAATAATATCATGTTAACGTTCTAAGACTTTTATAGCAATTTAAAACTATACATGTTTTCTTTGATATTGGTTCGAAAAAGTTTACCAACTAATTAAAAGTTCCATTTTCAATCTTCCTAATTATCAATTTCTTTGAACAAAGAAGTTTAAAGATAGTTGACTACACAAACTGAGTATGCTATATAACACTGAACAAATTTCAGTGACATAGTTTGTGATATCAAATATCTATATTTTACTCAAACTATTTCATTTACAGAATTGTACATTAAACTTAATGTGTATGCTGGTCACATTTTCCATCAAGAAAAAATCTTAGTCCAATTGATGAAATGAAAATGTGTTCAATTGTGTCAGATTTGTTACAAAAAAATTCTTCCTTTCTAAAAGAAAATTTACTTTTTTTGTCAGAAAACCTTTGACATTAAGTTCAATATTTATCCCATTAATTGATAATTCCTCTGCTATAAATTCTAGTTATATGTCAGGCAGCTTTAAAATTGACTTTTTCAAGATGACAAATTGTGTCAAATTTTGCTTTGAAATATATTATAACTCTTCTTGTATCAAAAACTAACTAAAATATCGCCTCAGATAGTAAACAAAATCTTTCAACAACTTTTTTTTCTGATTGAGCTCTACCGTTTACTCTTACTGAATTTCCTGTTTCCTCGGCAGGTTTTACTTTCGTAGTCCTGACCTTTGTCCTATGAGATGTGTGCTTGCTCTCTAGCTCTAAACACACAAGAAAATATCCAAGACTACCATTATTCATCTATCAGGCCAAGCTGCACTGACAATTTCCTCTCACTGTTGTTGAGTCAAGCATTTGCTCTCTCTTAAACAACGAGTAGACATTCTCGAGAGGTGGAGGTATCACTTCTTCGTCATCGTTTGAAGGATTAAAAACAAAAAATGGGACTCCTGGGTTTAATGAGACTTTTAGTGACGACCAATTCAATTAAGGCCTGCCGCCAGCTGGCGGTTTCTTGAGCGATTCAATAAATGTTTTCAATTTATGACGGGAAGATCAGTTTAAACTTTGAATGGAAGTTGTATAAATCCGGATTAGCGCAATTCGCAAAGTTTACCTGAGGATCATCTACTTTGGCTTCAGAGGTATACTTATCACATCAAAATATTATTACAAGAAGTGAGAATATGGAATTAGTTTAAAGGAACCATTTTTCACTTTAGAGTTTTCTGACAGGTAAGTTTGTTCATTTTTCATAATGTTATAAAAATGTTAACCTTAATGATAATAAGTTTGTGTGTTGAGTAGGTATATTGCATGTGAATTATTCAAATCTAATTTGTTCAAAAAGAAATGAGGCCGAAGGTGAAAAATAATGAGCTTCTGAGTTAAACGTCTTGTAGATATTGGGGAATAATTTATCTGGTGGTACCTCATAGCAAAATGGTAATGCAAGATGCTTTTACAAACTGAACGTATAGCAGTTTTTTGTACACAGGGAACATACTATTTTGTAAGAGACAAAATCTAGAGCATACAAAACAGCTACACAAACTTGGAAAACACAAAACTTATGCCCTGGATATGTCCATAAATGATCAATTTCCCGGATATGTCCATCAATGATCGATCTCCCGGATATGTCCATAAATGATCAATGATAGAAAACTAAACTTGTGATATTTTAAGGAGTAGTGATACTTTTTAGTAGTTTTTCTTCTGGGCAAGGATGCTGTGTTTAGTATGTGTGTTGAATGTTTACCTGGTCTATCTCACTAAAGTGTCTGTTTGAGTGGATTACGAGAACAGAACACACATAAATAATACTAAAACGACTGTCATCGACTGATTCGCACGGAACTTCTCTTCTCTCTTGTACAAAATCATGTGTCGCAAGTGTGTGTCTGATAAACTTGCAAACAATTTAATACCACCTTTGCATTCAAAATTTGAAAACTTGCTAAACAATTACAATCTTCCTTTGTTTTTCTGTCTCTTAATGGCAGTAGATAAAGCATATTGAAGGTTTCTCTCTATCTGCTTCTCTTTAATTGCCACATTTATAAAGTAAAGACATAACAACAAGATGGAACAAAAGTTTTGTTTTGTGTGAATTTATATCACTTACAAACACTTTGAAAAGAATATATTAAATGAATAAAGAACCCTTAAACCATACACTGCATACATGGAAATAAAATTGGTGATTTACGAGCAAAGCTCCTTAAATTTTTAAACCAAGATCTTAAAGTCTGAAGACGATCAGCCTCACTGGAGAGCAATTAGTTTAATTATCGGAGGTGCCTTAAAAAATGATATACCATAGTCACTTTGTAGTTCTTAAAACTGTCCTTTTTTGATCGATTAAAACTCTTAACAGGCTCCATGCATAAGATGTTATTACCATTACTAACAAGAATAGTCAATTTGCGCTTTTTTAGGATTATAAGGATGTGCAAAATATTTTCTTTACAGATTTAAATATTTATGATGAAACAACTGTATTTTTATTTATTTATTTGTTTTTTCCACAAAAGTACAAAGTGGAGGGAAGTCTTCCATAAAGCTTAAAAGCTTAACAATGTGGAAGACTCCCTGAAGAAGGAAAAGAAAAGAAAACATATATAAAGACATATACATAAATATAAATACAAATTAAATGTTCATTATATAGTAATTACATACAGGTATAATTTGGTAGTAGTCAGTATCTAGCTATTATTTCCTTACGTAACCACTTCTTAAAGGGATGTGACTGACTATTAACTCTTTAAATCGTTCGTTAGAAGATTCCATGTTCCATGATTCCATGAAACAACTGTATAAGAATGGTTACCACTGTCTTTATAGTGATTGTATTAATATCACATACAGTACAGTTTTTACTGTAACCTGCGTTATTCGGCCTAAAATTCATAGCATCTGCCTGGATAGATCTGCAGAAAGTGGAGAATTCTTTCAAGCAGGCGCGTAGCCAGGAATTTGCCAAGAGAGGGGCGAAACTGTAGATTCGGCTTTGCAAACTATCTAAGCGTAGCGCCACCATGGTTGGCGCGAAGCGTACAAGAAAATTTTGGCTGAAAATGCCTCCCAGATCGCTGGAAATGGCACTTCCCAGGCCTTGTAAGTTGCATCTTAGCATTTTCTCTTTTGAAAATACTAGCGATATCATAAAAACATTAAAAAAAAAATTAAAAAATATGCTCAAGGGGGGACAGCTACCCTTTTGCCCCCCCCCCCTTGGCTACGCGCCTGCTTTCAAGGTGGCATAGCAGAGTCTGTGTGCTTATACACCATAGCAGAGCTTTGTATAATATGGGAACAAATTGAAGCCTTATGTTACATTCATGTTACATTCTTCAACATAATTGTTTGTTTGTTTATTTTCATATTTCCTTTGTTCTTCCTACTTCATTTCCTCTTTTTGTTAATGATTGACACTTTTTTCCCCGAAGCTGCATCAACCCAAAATTTAATCCTTTGACAAAAACATTCACTACTGTTCTAAATTAACAAATTACTGTTTAATATTTTAAACTATACTTAGTCGAAAGTTCTTGAAACATTCTTTATTAAATTCATTTTCTTAGCTTGGTCAAGAAAATATCAAAATTCACTTAATCATTAGCATGAGGAATTTCCTCCTAGGTAGTAAGAAAGTTTGGGTGACCCCATCAATACCTCTCATACATACGATACTAAACCCGATACCATACCCAATAGTACCCTACCATCTCCATGACAAGAGACTTTAAAAGGATTTGGTAAAGCCATACGTACTTCCTCTCAAACACAATTAAAATGTTAGCACAGGTGCAAAGATAGAACAACAAAAACCAATGAAAGATTCAGAAGAGAAGATTCGATCACCAAAGTATCAATTACTTGAGAGATGCTTCTGCTGAGTTGTTACAAATTACATCCCGTTCCACCTTCAAGATATTCGTGTAGTGTATCGATGACGTATTAAGATTATCATTTAGACAAATTGGAGGGACATAGGAGGGCAAAGGATTTAACAGTCGAATGAAGTAAGAGGGAAATGGAAAGGAAGACACAAGGAAATACTAGAACCTTAAAATTACAGAAAAAGAAGTATTTACTAAGAATACTTCTGAATGGTACTAGATTCTGAAAGAAGAGGGCAATGAACTAGAGAGAACATGGGTGAGGGGTTGGTTGAGGGTGTGAGAGAGGTACAGTGACAAAAATCAGTTGTTTTATGCTAGGTACTGTAGTAAAGTATAATTAATTCGATTATAATATATGTAGAACTCAGTGTTGTCCAAACCTCATTCTTCAATTATTATTTGATGGTTCAAACAAAGAACTTATTGGAAATAGAAATTATCACACCCAGGCGCGTAGCCAGGAATTTGCCAAGGGAGGGGCGAAACTGTAGATTCGGCATTGCAAACTATCTAACAAGCGCCACCATGGTTGGCACGAAGCGTACAAGAAAATTTTGGCTGAAAATGCCTCCCAGATCACAGGAAATGGCACTTCCCAGGCCTTGTAAGTTGCATCTTAGCATTTTTCTTTTGAAAATACTAGCGATATCATAAAAACATTAAAAAAAAATTTAAAAATTTCCTCAAGGGGTGGGGCGCCTGCCCCATTCACCCCCCCTTGGCTACGCGCCTGCCAAGGGAGTGGACTGTGGATTTATTCAGCCCTGGGTACTCCGTGTGGCCATTCAGATTTCTGATAGTAATAAATTGTCTATTTTCCCAAAAAAGTTTGGAAATTGTTTCTACAAGTTTCTTAAATCCTTTACAAAAGATTGTCCTTCCTAGGAAGGTGAGGAGATGGTACATGCAGGGTCAAAGGTCATGGAGAGCTGCAAAGGTTACCTGACTAAAACAACCTTTAAAGTCTCTCTTACTACAGTACAAGTGATTGCCAAACCAATTATTATATTCAATGTTCCCTATAAGTTGCCAAGAAATTGCTTATTAAATATTCAAGCTTTGATGCAATTTTTTTGTACGAATGGCAGCGTGAGAAACACTTCTGTCATCTGCAACTCTGATAATAAGGTATTTAACCCTTTTATCCTTTCCTGATAAGTTTGAGTCTCACAAATTTATAAAGTAATTTTCAATTTTTTAAAACTTTGTGTCTAACGATTTTTACCATACCTGGTCTGATTTATCATGAACCAATAATGGAAATATGTTTCTTAATTTTTATAATAAGTTATACGAAAATACCTCCACCAGATCGCCACAAAATCAACTCAGATGAAGGTTATATACATTGCGAGTTGCAAACATGCAATGCACTACGTCATCACACGATCACCAAGTATCACTAAATTCTAAAAAACTTCCCTCTACAAGAACACATGGATCAATTGATTATTTTTGAGACAACTCACATTAATGAAACTGGAGATAATTTTTTGGGATGTTCCATAAATACGGCGCACGAAAATACTTTTCCTTTCATCTCATACTACAGTTATCACCGCGTATGTGGTTACAGAAAGATAAAAGTTAGTTAATTTCTGGGAAAAGAATTTATCTTCGTCAAACTTCCTGAATAGTTATGAACAACCCGCTCGACAAATAACATGAGGGAAAACTAAGGCTCGATCAATGTCGTTTTATCTGTGCTGTGCAAACACATCGCAGCATCGACGCTTTAATTTAGTCTGGTCCCTAGTATAGAATGCTGTCAGTTAATCATCATAAGAAGTCTGTAGACTCGTATACATGTATGGATCATGTACTTAGGGCATATATATAGAGATGGGACAAAATTAACAAGTTCTGAGGTACTGAAGAGTGGATGCAAAGAGAAAGTTACATCGAGTTGATTTAAACCCCGCCTATTTATTTGCTTCTAAGATATTATAGAGCCTTGTCATTGGTCGCATAGATCTTCCAGTTCCAAGCTTTAAAATTATGAATATGTATTATCACAGTCATTGGTCGATAACGTTACTCATACATATATGTATATATATGCAAATTTCATCGCTCCCTCCTTTCTTGATGAATATTCAGTTTTCTTCCACAATTAGTATCCACATTGTAAATATCCATAAGAAAGTTTTTGGTTTGTGAAGGATAATGCATTCCTTTATGGAAATGATGCATTTTCTGTCGAATACAAACCCTTACAATGAAGCCTTAGACCCCATTAGGCTATGTGCCTCCAGGCCTAAAATTTCACAATTTTCAGCCACATGTTAAACAAATGCCAGTGTATAAAACGTCTACTGGCTAAAACCAAATTCCCAATTGCATTTTCCTGGCATAAATCCAAAGGCAACATTAATTTTGCACATCAAGTAGAAAAATGAAAAAATCCAGATGCAACTAGCTAGTAAACTTGAATATAGCCGGATATTCCAGGACTGGCTGCAGTAGTCCTTCTATCCATTCTTTACATCCCATTTATTCCTGTACATTAAGAATGTCTAATTTAGACAATATTCATACATCTTTTAGGTAAAATATCCTCAGGGTACCTTGCCCTCCATCAGTGACATGGACAAAATTGTAAAGATTAGAAAGAAATTATCATTTATAGACAGCTGCTGGCAAAATAGGTTGGATCTCCGTATTCTATGGTGCATAAATCAAAGGTAAATAACCAGCTTGCATTAAAGGTTGTGAAGACTCGCGCAAAAAGAAACGTCTTATGCCGGTAATCTGACCAAGTTTCGAATGAGGTGTAACAGAAGTGTTAGACACCACCATCGATCCCAGAAAATACACACACAGCTTGCTACGGTCGGTAATTAGACACTAGTGTACAGTCACAGCTGCGGTCAATACCCACAGCACAGTGTATAAACGATACAGCGAATGGACATCTTAGGTCCAGCTAAAGATAAGAAGGGTATCACGTTTCATTACTGTCTGCATTTTGTAGCGACACGAACAAAACGTCACTTGCAAGCAACAGAAAGTTAACTTTTTCAGATGGCCGCACGTGGTTTGGGGCGAGTCTTCAATGCCTTTAATAATCTTATGGAGCTAAACCAACCAATGACAGCAATAACATCCAAATCAGCCACTAAATATTAATGTTACTCTGCATATTTATCTCCATGGACAATGTGACTTAAATAACCACGTAGGCCTCGGATATATCCGATAATCCGACCGACGGTTTTACATCGCGAGGATTACATATGAGAAGGATATCAAGAGTGGTAATTAGTTACATTTACATCACCTCCTGAAACATAAATGACATCAATTAGTCATTCTTGTTTAGTAGCAACTGGGTAGGCAGTCCGTTTCCTGTTTGCGTTGTACACACATCGGTAAACAGTATTTATCACTCCAATTTGACACTCTCAATCATGAGTTGTCTTTAAGCTCCGTACTTTGAGCTAACAATAACAACGTCCCTCGTCAATCCACTGAGCGACTACCTGGGTCAATGACATGATATAATCGTGGGCGGGGGGAGGGGAGGGGAGGGGAGGGGGGTGGGGGCAAGTCACTGATGTGAGAATAAATAATAAAATTACAAAGTGGATACAAAATTATCCATGTTTATAATACAATTTGTGTTCTTTGGTTGTTGTCAACTGCACGGATGTGCTGTACATCAATCTGAATATAGTTTTACCGTCGGCATCGTTAACTTTTCAAAGACCACTGCCAAAAAGACCAGCCATGAATGATTAACACCAAATTGTCATATATTGTCAAATAAATCAAATAAAATGCATCCATTTATGTACGTCAACAGAGTACTGATATGTTAATCAGAAGACGTCGCTTGGAGCTGCAAAATTTTTCAAAATAGACAGCATTGTTGTAAATCTTAAGGAGGCCCTCACAGGTGAAAACAGTCGACAATATTCAGAGTTGGTTATAGATTGCCAAATATATTTAAAAGAGGGTTTTTGCATTTGGTCAATAATTTCAACAAAGCCTTCTGGGTATGACTCTTAATTTTTGCCACTTATAAGAAATGGGACATAAATTTTTGCAAGACGTGGGGGACTTAACAGAGTGCTTTTGAATCAAGTAGCACATATTAATATGACACAAACACTTCTGCAAAAGTGTTGTAAATGTGGGCTTTCACCTTCAATAGTCACTTGCATTTGTACTTTACCAATTAATTTTAAACATTGGGTTGACCTTCTTGCCTTTTCTGCACAGCCTGCTGCTTTGCTTTCCTTCTTTTAAGTTTGACTTCTTACTCCTTTATGTTTTATTGCCTTGCGAGCACTGTAGTTTCCTTTTAGGGATCAATAAAGTTATTCTTACTCTTACAATAACTTAATTAAAAATGATTTTTCTCACTAGTGCATTAACATATCACACAACATACTTGCAATAGCAAAACTAACATAAGGCTAGCCTACTCTCCAGATTGAGTTACCTAATTGAGAAGGATGATCCCCCTCCCGAAACTGTTTGCATGCTTATTTAAAGGTATTAATGAAAATCATCAGATGCCATTATCATTCGTTTACGAGGGCACACTGGCTCATGCCTTCTCTGCGTTTACGTCAAACATTGCTGTATGGTCAGTGTCGGTCATGGAATACCATCCTTGTTTGTAGTGTTTTAATTGATTGCCATATGGTACATATATGATCATTAATGCTAGGTTGGTTTGTCACTCACTAATTTTTCATACATACATTATATAAATACCTCACGATATCCTATCAGTAAAACTTATGTTGCTATTAAACATATATCACACACAACCATAAGGAAAGAGCAACTGATTTTTCCTGATATTACCAAATTATTTCCAGTTACAATATTGAGTTGGATTCTGACATTTTTTCACTTTCTGTTGTGAGGCACTCCTTTAACACTTAGTCTATACAGTACAGGCCTTAAGCATTTTTTATAGAAGGACCTAGTCTTCTTTTTTTTTCCACACACAGAAATAGTCATGAGATCATAACAACCCACTCAACACCTCTTTAATTTTTGCTTTGGGCCATGACAAACTTCTCAGAGTTTATAACAAACAACACAAAAGTTATTTCTAATCTTATAATGGACAGTGGGAGTTAAGTTTATATGCAGCCCATTGACCTACAGCTAGGAGCTTCAATTTCACTCATCATACATATGGACAGAACAAATTGATCTAATTATTAAAAATCCGTCCTGCTGATATATTGGATATTTTCATTCTGCTGTTGCCACAATACCAGGTAATATTTCTTCTGCTGTTTGCCCCAATAATAGGTTATTTTCTTTACCTGATTTTGCCCCATTAACAAGTTTATTTTGCTTCTTGTTAAAGCCATAAAGATATTTACTTAGTGATTAATATATTAAAAGACCCATGAAGTAAAAATTCAAACCTATAAGTCATAAACCATAAGAAAATAGGGCATATTACTTTGTTTTTAAATTTTCTCTGTCATCACTCACTATTACTTAAATCTCTTAACCCTGCGAAATGAGAAGAAAAATGGCATGCCATGATTCAAGACGAGCGTTGTACTTTTGAAACCTGTCTAACTTTGGATCAACTGCCAGATCTAAAATTAACCAAACTAATGGCTACCTGTTGACTGAATAAATCCAATTGAAAACAGACTAGACTCACTAAGAGAGGTAAAATGAAAAAAGAAATTAACAAATTGTTAGATACTAAAATTGGCTGCATAGTGTGTAGAGAAGATAAGTGTTTAACAGTGACAAGTGGATAACCAGCTGAATCTAATCTTTTAAAATGGATATAAGATATTTTCTTGGCGAAATTTTGATGGAGATTTATCGAGCACAAATTTTACAAACACACACAGAGATTGGTCAATTGAAACAATGAAGATGTTTGTGAGCCACATGATAGGTAACCAGTCTGTTTGTAAATAAAGTAGCTAGACAAAATTTTGTTTTTCTAGATATTACAAAAACTTGACTAGACAGCATATACTGAGGAAACTTCCTCAACTGCAATAGTACTTCACATAATTAGTGTGAGATTAATGACTTCATATCTCATTGATCCCCCTAGCCCAATGATCCACTTATCCCATTGATCCCCCTATCCCAATGATCCACCCACCCCATTGATCACCCTATCCCAATGATCCACTTACCCCATTGATCCCCACCCCACCTCTTAAATCTATCCTCCTGATGCCCATACTAAGGACAATTTACTTGATTTTAGTTTCTTTCAGAATAGTTAATAATTCACCAGTTTTTAGTTCTCTATTCTAGATTCTTAACTTTGAGTTCTCCATTTTACAGGTCTATCTCTTTACAAGCTAAAAGCCCTGGATAAATGTATGAAAGGGTTCGGGAATGATGAGGGGAGGAGGTAGTGGAATAAAAATATTGCACTTCCATCCACTCTCAGATGTGAAAGGGACGTTGATTCCTTCACCTTCATCACAACGGTGTAAAGCAAAATGTGAAGAGAAAAAAACAATGAACGATCAATGTGATTTCAATTTGGGGAAGAAGATATCTTAAAAGTACTCTCATCAACAATTATGAGGCTCTTAGATATGATTTCAGGATAAATAATACATCATAGTAAGGTCAGTCACCTGAGGAATATTAAGCATCAAATGTCAATCGGATACCCTCTTCATCTCAAATAGATGGATTAGCGATAAACCGACACGGCACGATTACCAGCTAGCAAACCTCAAAACAAACTAATAACTTATGACATTGATGAGAGGATGAGTGTCCCCCTGGTTTAAATTGACAAACCCTTCTAACAGAGATGTCAGTTTGGCTTTGTATATCAGTTTTGGATCATTAAAGAATTGGTCTGTTATGACGAGCTTAAGGTATCTCCAAAAAATTATCAATAATGAAAGGTCCTGCAAGGCTTGTACTGGGATACATGGTATATGTATGGACGTCACTTTAAATCTGTCAGTAAAGGCCTTTAATACATAGAAACAAAGCATTGTCAGAAGTTGTAACTTTTAGTCCTTTCCTGGGGGATTTGACCGTCCAAAGTTATTCTTGGACCACTATCGTCTCAAGAAGATGGATAAGTGATGCACTAAAATACAGAACAATTAGCTTCTAGCAATTATATATGGAATGTTTTACCCCGTAGTTTGATAAGTCGATGAAACTGTGAGATCAATCAAGATGAATATGTCATAGCACCTTGATGTTACTATGGTTACACTACATGATTTCATAGGACTATATCGGTTATACTTGGACTATTACACAAGGTCACCAGATATTGGGCCCATAGTTTTAAGAAACTGTAATTGTTAAAGACATTCCAGACTAATATCCTAGGAGAGGTTTTGTCCATCCAAATTATTCCACTGGTATCTAAAGTAGATAGATAAAACTTGGTAAACTGATTGAGAAAGATTCCTTTCTAGTTAGCAGTATATATGTTTTACACATGTGGTCTGAGTCAAGTTGATGAGTCTGTGGGAGTGATCAAGATTGAGATGTTATAGCACCTTTTCTACCACCACAATTAAGATACACATGGATTTGTAGGCTTATCTTGATTTAGTAAACTTAGAGATGGATGGAGTATCGTAAACAAAGGTCCCGAATATGAGTCCCAGGGTTTTAGAATTCTGAAAATGCAAAGAGTAATTTCCTCAAGGTTTTGACCATTATCCAAATTATTCCAAGACCGCTGTCATTCTCAAGTACAATAGATGGATTAGTGGTACACATTAGTAGCACAAAGGGATTAACAGCATAAACAGATTAAAGGAGAATGCTTTTCAGGCTTGAGGTTTATCTTGCTAAGGTTACGATGGACTTGAAGTCATAAAATGTATGCATGGGATTGGTAAGAATTGAGTCCTTTCTGAAAACTAGGGTTGAATTAATACCATAATTTGTAAAGATTTGAACAGCATACAAGATAAACATCAAATTTCCTTAGAAGAAAATCAATATTGGGCCCAGATTTTGTATACAAGAAATTATGCTTTTAATAATACTTTGCTAGAGATACATGACCATCTACTGTATTTAAAGACTCAGGCCAGAATTATAACAAATAGATAGATCAGTGGAAACCATACTTAATATGAAACCTCAAAGCATAATCATATGAAACTTTAAAACTTGATATATATTAAACTTTCAAACTTGATATGAAACTTAATATAAAACTTATTTATGAAACTATGTTTAAGCCTTAATATTCTCAGATTCTAACCTTAACTGTTTTGGCATGAAATCGCATTCAAATTCAGAGTAAAATCTATCAACTAAGAGCTACCTCAAAGTAAAAGGTAATACCAAATTTTCATTGTGGACAACATGTGTACATATTTACCACAGCTATATTTGCAATGCGGTGCAGAATAGTACACAAAAAGGTCAACTTTTTATAGCAGTTTTTTCCACATGCATGAACAGAATGATTGAACAGGGAGGCTAATATTTAAACATTAGGATTATAACAGTGAAAGAAATGAACTTCAAAGTACAGCACTACTATATAGAATGAACTAAAGGTTTCAATGGGGTAGGAACATCGAGGTACCCCACGCACATAGCAAGCTGTTGATGGAGGCTTGTTGAGGTATAACTACTTTATACAGGCCAATGCTTAAACAATTACATAGTGTTGATTGAACAACTCGTTATAAAACCTGTAGCATCACAACATTGATGATGTCTGCAGTCTTGAAGCAGCTGTCGAAGACTTCAGCACTGATTGCTAAATTGAAATTATACATATTCTGGGATATATATCACAGGCTAGGTTCCCGCTATGAAAATTATCAAATTTTAATCAGTGATAGTTTGGCAAACTCATATAATATAGAACCCTACAAATCTTTGAAAAATTAATGACCAAATCTGAGAAAGTCATGTATTAAGTACAAGACGAATGTTAACACTCTACAAACACACCAAAATATCAAAGGAACAGTTTGAGGTCACAGTAGCAAATCAAACATTGAGATATATGGCAGCTCCCTGTTATAGAGGTCTACAAGACCATGTCCGTGTTATCTCACAAATTAATTGGACAAGTTGATTTTTTTTTTTTTCAATGGAGTTATTCGTCAGAAGTATCTCTATCACATAAATTGAAGATCCTGGTTTGGTTTACTTTTCATCTTTCATAAATATTTAAACTTTACTTAAGGAAATTATGTCACAATTTGAACTCATGGCAAAGTAAGCTGGTTTTCCAATGATGTTACACAGTCAAGTTAAAGGAGGTGCAATTCCACACACCATATTTGATCTGAGATATATGACAGCAAATGTTTGTTATGCTCATCCATTCCAGAACCGAATTAAAAGAAAAATGTTGTTCCATAATTTGGGAGATGTCATGGCTCAAACATCACAGTACATCAGAGCTTGCCTCAATTATGTCAATGTGTCATGTCCTGGTGTCATTTATTAGCAGATGAAATGTTTTCATATTTCTTTCTGTCCTTCCTTCCTTCCTTCTTTTATAAATTCTTTGCTTCATTCATTACAGTTTGTTTTTTCAACACCCATAGAATTATTTGGAAAACTACAAAAGGCTAGCACAACAATATGTTTATGCAGCACCTTTAACAATAATAACAAACAAGTTAAACAGGGGGGGAGAACCTTTAAATGAAAACAATAGTCGTTTCTGGGTCTATGACATCATCTTTAGACTTACTTAAGTCTTAATTCTCCTGGAGTAAGACAAAAATTAATAAAACATCCATAACAGCTAACAAACGGAAAATTTTCTTCTTAGGTGTTAAAGGAAAGGGTTCATCACAAGCTTCTGTATCACTCGGTTCGAAAATATTGGTTTGATATTCAATATAAATCAGGAAAGATGAATAAGTTTGGTTAATACCCACACATTAAGACTTTAAATATATATAAACCATTTTTTACTCTGATATAATCCAGTGAAAATGCCGATATATATGGTCTGTGATGTAGAGCACCCTCAGGTCGTGATAGACATAATTAAAAAAATAATTATGTGATGAGACTTGTCTCCGCCGTCATTGACATAAAAAAAAATATGAAGACCCGTCTCAACCTTTCTGCAACTGATAAAAATTACTTCCAAAAAGAAATAGATAACCTTAAGATTCTGATCAAGTTCCTGATTCAACCGTTAGTTGCCTATCAATTTTGTATGTGACATTGAATGGGACGAGGCATTAATCTGTTATACATGAAGGTTCTATAATTGGATATGTGGTTCTTTCAGTATTACTAAATTAACCAGATGTGTCAAAAATATTTCATCTGACACAAACCAGTGCTCTTAGAGGATATGCAGCATCAACATCTTTTAATCTCTTTAGAAAAGCCTGTTACTTTTCAAAAAGGGGTCATGACAGGACATCAACATCAAAAATTATAATACTTGGTTAATATGTAATAGAAGCCTGATATCTATATTTCTCATATATTTTGCAATTTTCAAATGTGATTGCTTGACACTTACTGAACCTAAAAATACAATTTTAATTACTGTTAATAATCATGAAGTACTACCCCCATGACAGCATATATGGGTCAATCCAGGCCAAATCAACAGATTTTTGGGTCAATTCCACATCAGAATTGCCTGAAATTGATATGCCACATGTCTCAAAGGATGAAATTGGGCCAAAAAACTTTTGGTTGCTAGGAAAAGGCCATGCCTAGCAACCAAATCCAGGTTGCATTTTAAGAGCCCTAACTTTGGAGGCATCTTTTGCATAAATGTAAAGTATTTTATGTCTGATTTTGCAGATATTGTGGAAGACATGTGAGCAGTCTTCTGATTTAGCTAATTTTCAGGAAAATTTACAGTCTAAATTTTTTCGTAACAAGTAGTTTAAAATGGCAGAAAATGAGATAGGGGCCTTAACTTCTTGGCTTTAGCTTACAGGTGCTTAACAATTAAGAGGGTGGTACACTAGCATAAGGACTACCAATAAACTGTATTTTCAGGGTCATATGCCCAACAATGTCTGTGAACATCGCCCTCAAAAATCACATTTTACCAATATTTTGTGCATTTCAAGGTCAACAGGGTCCGGGGGGGGGGGGGGTTAAAGAGTTTTAGACTGAACACTTTTAATACATACATGTCAATAGTTTCTTATGTTATTTAACATGGACTCATTGAAAGAAGAAAGATTTTTGCCCTCGCAAGCATGTTTCTGTAGAACTGATGTAACTCTCATATATACCAATTTAAGCTGCTCATCAGAGCATTAATAAATTGTAAAAAAGATGTTTAACTCATTATTTGCATCATAACTATAAATGTCTTACTAGTTATGTATTGAAAACCACAGATAAACCATTTAATTATGACCAAATTTGTACACATAAGTGATATATGGGCAGTAACACTTCTCTGAAAGTAAACACATATAAAGTGATATATAAGGAATTATAACTTCTATGAATGTATACATGTATTGAAGTATCAATTCTACGATAGTAAACATATAAACAAATCCATGGAAGTATCCAGTGAATAATACATTATCCTGTACAACATATCACGGAAATGTGATGCACTATGGGTAATTTTGCAATCCAAATCTAAAAGATGTTCATAGCAAACTTTGCAGTTAATACCTTTGAGAAATAACTAAGAATATCAATCACTAACTGGCATGTATGAGACTATTTTTAATGTACCTTTAATATCTTCATTCCTTTCACCAGTCCTGCATGATACCACAAGTTTGTGATAAATTTGACACAAAAAATGCAACTACTTTGAGTGATTGACATTCAAAAAACAATTTTCCAACCAAATCTGAAAATGTCACTTGACAACAACCAGTTTATATCTACAAATATTGGTTTGATTTGGATTGATATTTGCCATAATTCCATGACATTTGTCTGTGTATTGTGATAACTTTAGGCCAGATGTTCCCATTCCAAAAGAAACTGAGTTTACTTTTTATAATATTGTATTATTTTGTCCTTCAAATATGAGAACATTGTCGTGTTTACATAAGTTCGGTCTACGTACTTCTACGTACCTATGCACTCAAGAATGTAAATATTATCAAAGAATTTTATCGTCTCATATTCGGGACACGATTTGCGTAATGGTCAAACATAAAGACAAATGGGACAATCAATGCGAAAAAGATTGTATAGCCCATCTGTTGTATGATATCACTTTACTTGGCCTTTGCAAAATACAAACTCTTAAAAGCATCTCTCACAAAAAGAGCATTGACAAATAAAAAGGAAGCAAATTTTACTTGTTGGTGTAAACATTTATGATTTTTTTTTTATGATCGGGTCTGTCATTTTGAACAATGCTGTAAAGAGGAACAAAAGTCTTAAGCTTCAGACAAAAAATCAAAAATATAGAAAATAATAATAATCTCTCGCTTTGCTCTGCTGCCAAGGTATAAGACTCTCGTCCAGCATCGCATCCAATTTAAAACCAATAAATATGTCCATTTTATTTTGGGGAATAGCTTTGATTGGACATCAAATTTCTTTGATATTTTCTTTGACATCAAATTTCAATTGCTAAGCATGAGAAATGATGCAACTAAAATGACTTGTAATTATGCTAAGGTGTGATCAAATTAATTTGAAAGAACTACAACTGGTAAAGCATCCACTGCACAGGTAAGGGAAGTTTATGATCCTCCAACCAATTAAAAGCCACGTTACATAAAGCCTGTCCACGTGATTTGTTGCTATGTGAACAAGTAATCATCAAACTTGACATGAACATACATTCCAAAAGGGATTAAAGTTATCACAGTAGCTGTCACCTGAGAACGTAAGCTAAATATACCAACCAGGTACTTCCTTGTCGGAGGTAGATGGATCGGATATAAACTTCTCAGTAACGATGTTCACTGATGATTACGTAAATATACCAGGCTTAAGCTCTCATTTCTCTTTTTTCTCTACAGGTCATTTAATTGCTTGGCTTATCCGTCCAGGCCAAACTCTGTTGAGAGGAACAACGATCTTGGGAACGACCTGAACATGACAAATGGTGTCTGAGCTTCGTCAATGAAACACTGAAGGAGGCCATTCGGACAATTGAGATGACAGAAAAGCTGCATTCTGCACGTGTATGACAGGGGACCTTCAATGATTCGGTTCGAATCATCGGTAGCAATAATTGAACGAGATGCTGCCAGATGTTTAATGACACTGGAAAAAGTGAACGACCTATTCACGTAACAAATGAAAAGTGAGCAATACGTCCAAAGATATGGAACAAAATGATCATGTGAACGAAGAATCAAATGAAATAGTATTTACATTGCAACACTGAAAACCCAATGGTATATTTTTGGTCTCCACAGTAACCAGTCATAACCAATGATGTGTGAATAATGCCAATGGTTTTGTAAACAGGGAGCTAAATGAACAAAGTGACTGGTTTAAGAAACTACTACAAGCAACAGAATGGAGCCCATACAAGAAATAACAATACCTGTTGACCAGTACACATGGAATCTAACAGCCGAAGACGTATTAAACTTTCCCCTTCCTAAAACCTTCCAATCATTCCTGGATCTGACGTTTCTGATCGTTTTTGTCGTCGTCGGATCCCTGGGGAATATGTTAATAATCGCCGTTTACCTCAAAAACCTGCGACGCAAACAATCGACTGCCAATCATTTTCTGTGCAGCTTGGCGATGACTGACTTGATGGTGTGCATGGCGTTGATCCCGGCCCACATCTACTTGGAGGTGGTTATGATGGACCGTCAGATAAACCGACTGGAGTGCAAGATCACCATGGTCTTTTGGCTGCAGACGCTCCTGTGTTCCAGTTGGATCTTAGTCGGTATCTCGGTGGACCGCTATTACTCCCTCTGTAAACCGTTCGACATGGGTATTCAGATGAAACTGGTCAAACGGATCCTATTCTGCATATGGCTGTTTTCCGTCGTGGTCGCGATACCGGCCGTGGCCTACTACGACGGGCCGGGTTGTTCCTACGTACCGGGCCAAGGGACCACCCTCCGGGTTTTCCTCGTAATGTGGAACTCGACGCTGACCTTATTTTTACCTCTGGCTATCATTATTGGAGCTTATCTCAGAATATTCTGCTTACTTTCCAAACGGAACCGGACAGCCAAGTTTCAATTAGGTCGCGGGCGGCTGATGCACCAGACCAGATATGTGGTAGCTAAACGGCTTCTGCTCGTAATATGCGTCTATACGCTGTGTTGGTTGCCGAGGACCATATTGGAAATTTTCTTTGCAATAACGACACAGACGTACTCGCGACTTTCGTTTGGTGTCTACCTCTGTACCTGGGTGATTCCTTACATGAACTCAGTTCTTAACCCACTGCTCTACTCCATGATCAATCCTTCATTTAGGAATCAATGCTGGGAGATCATAACCTGTGACTGTTCTAAGAAAGTAGCGTACACAGCCGAGAGTTGGATTCATAGGGCGGCAAACGGTTCCTTTGGACAGAGTAGCTCTCAGAAACAGAGTAGCTCTCCTAGAACTAAATCCTTTCCTGGGACATGGGTCTAGTGGAGACGCATATCAATGTTTAGAGGGCATTAGCAATCCATGAACATTTTATACCCACCTCAACATTGCCTTAACAATCTTTCTTCTGGGTAGAGGGTGGGGGGGGGGGGGGAATAGGCAGAAGAGGATTGAATCAGTGTTGGGCGTGGATTGTCCAAGCAACATGGAACGTGTGACTTTGATTTGAGGAAGTACACCTCAAAATTACCTCAAAACATCCTCACAAATCAACAATCTGTGTGTTCTGTACTGCAATTTTGTTTACGATTAACAAAATGGCACTTGCCCTTTATCAAAAAGGGAAAAATAATTAACAAAAAGAGCACACTACTTATATCTGTTAGGTGCTTTTCTGAATTTTCATGGAATTTGAGTTGCTCTATACCCTCACTTTCTTAATGACCATGAGAGAAAATATCTCTTGATTAATTAGTTAAAAGCATTGAAGCTACAGAACTGTAGAGCTAATTAAAATAACAATTGCTATAACTCAGCAAATTTTTTCAAAATAGGGCCAAAAGTTTAATAATATATTAAGTGGTCAGTGTAATATCTCATTTTGTATTAAATATGATGAAGAGCCCAATTTTTTTTATTGTTTTCAAAATATTGACTGGTTCAAGAAAATTAAGCATGACCGGATTACAGGTACTGCTGTTCTCATTTCTGGTATTTATGAACAAAATATATCACATTTATCAATGCAAAAATGCTTCAAACAGAAATTTTTATTAAAAGTACTCCATGATTTGCTAACGGTGCAAAATGACTTCGAGGGAATCTTGATTTCGTCCATTGTCATCCTTAACTTTGAACGACACTCTGTTCACCGGTAATGGTTATGCAAATTAGCAAACAACCACAAACTACTGTTTCCAGACCACGTCTCTAGAAGCAATTTTCTGATTTTTCACCCCCTGCAAACCCCTCTACTTCACCATGGGATACATCAAATTTTCCTTGTTTAAACATTCAGCCCTTATTTATTTTCAATTCTCAAAATATCTCTGACGAAAAGACCAAATACATCAAGAAGTAACCATTAAAGTAGCTATATATAATGTTACAAAGTTTCTCTCCTTTAAAACATTTCCTTTCCATGGAATGAAACTCCCAGACAAGAGTGAGGTGCTAGGTTTTTATCTTTTTGAATAACTGCCGCATTACTTGGCAAGAACTGTAAAACTGACTCTGGTTAAGCTACGATTTTTTTAAATACCTCAGAGCACTAGAAAGAGCTCTTTGCGTAATTGACTTTTACTTATTTACTGCAACATCGGGCAGATTTCTCTCCAGTCTCGTTATCACGAAGCATATGTACCTTGGCAGAAATGAGAAAAGGTGATTTACTTCCAAGGTACCCCTCACCCCCCCCCCCTCTAAATGATCCAAACACTCACAACCTAATGATGACATTGTACGACCTAGCATGTCCATTTGGCTGTGTGATTTTTTTGAGGTGAACATTTTCCACACAACTAGCTGATTGATGTAGAACGAGTGCATTAAGGTTTTCAAAACATTCTGTCAGAGGTGGTATGATCGGAGAGTTGCGACTCACTCGTCCATTAAAGACATATCATATTCACTTGTAGACACCAACCAATTATGTCACTGTAAGAAGTTTTTGAAAAAACATTTTTAGACTCCAGAATAGCCAGTCTTACTGTGTAGAATATAGTCACATAAGATGCACCGTGAAGCCATCGACCTTCCCTAATTGAGCGGACACGTCAGTCCTTCCCACCAGGCTTTCGTAAATTATTGTTCATGAATGAATGCACTAATTTAAGAACCTTGTCTTCACCGTAAAGTACACGCTACAGAATACACTCTGACACAAGTTCCAGTTCAATGACTGGTATTCGAAGAAGAAAAATCGTCTGTCACATTCTACTCACACTTCCAAATATTTCAACTTGCGTATGCCTTGTATGTTATTCTTACTTTCACTTAACTATGACAGGGTAGTCAGAGGAAATGAGCAAGATGGGGAGTTTAAAAATATAAAATAAATTCCTACAATTTTGACATTCAAAACACTTTCATGTAAAACAAGGGCACCGTATCTCCCTCCGCTACACTTAACATCTACCGACAGAGATTTTCATTTCTAAATGTGCCAAAGTTCAGCCGTTACAGACTTAGCGATGCAACCATCCTCGACGTACCTTCGACTTTTCACTTACGTCACAGGAATTAAGACTAATAAACGGAGGAGAACTCACTTCTTTCATTTTATCGACTGACATCATTAAACAGGAGAAGAGACAATTTTAAGTAGTTCTCGTGCACCGGCACTTACGAGCAAATGGAAAACAACAAGACATCATCGTAAAATCAGTCCATCGTCTGAACAAGTTAATTCGCTATTAAACAGTCCATGAAATGAAGATGTGTTTTTGGAGAGAGTATAAGTTAAGAATGAAGATACTTAGTTTTGGACCATTTCCAACATTTATATGTGAAGTGGTTGAGTACGTCCGACACGCCTTTAGAAAAGCATCCATTACGTCAATTTTGTTTTTTATTTGACTAAATAATGTCCATAATCGATCGGACAGAAGATTATTGCAAAGTTTATTGGGAACATATAGCATTGTCTGACTTTACACTCTAGTAGTATGAGAGGCAAAGAAACTTCTTCTTTCTTGCTTTGGTGTGTTAAAGTACAGGATCGAATTGAAACTTTTGTGAAGCTAACATATAAGCATTCTTAACAGGTGGTTCATAAGATGAGGGATCTGAAACGATCTGTTAGCAAGCCCTGAAAACTGTAGATAAATTTTCTGATGAATAGAAATATCCCACGACCCACTTTTGAGTCGCGCCCAGTGGTTTTCGGACTGTTGCTCTAGTACCGGGGTTCCCTAACTGGGGTGCATGAACCCCCAGGGGGTGCGTGAGTCCATCCCAGGGGGTTCGTGAGACGTTTCTGAAAGTCAAAACTAGAGTACTTTTTGTTGAACTAAAAACTGATATATTATATAATTTAGTAATGCACAAAAGTTGACAAACTCTTTTCGCGTTCCATACGCATATGTTGCCATAGTAGTATAGTGCCGTGCATGTGATAAAAAACAGGAGCAGCCGTCTCATCAAGTGTGATGGGTGATCGATGCGTGATACAATTCGTGATCTGATCTTGAAGTTTCCAAATAAATATTTATTCATCTCTTGTTTTTATTTCATTACAATATTACACTATGAACGTGATCTTTTACGAAGCACTGTTATAAGTATTATAGTATAATAATGACTCAGATCGTGTCTCGAAAAGTTGGGGGTTCGTGGACAACTCTGACATCCACTGGGGGGGGGGGTTAGGGAAACCCTGTTCTAGTACATATGACCATAGGCTATACGCTCAGTTTTCAAACACCTATTAAAGTGGCCTGCGAAACGTAGCGTACATTAAGAAATTAAGTCTCCTAGACGTGCTCTTTCTACCTATTGGAAATGACAAATTTCGCTCACTGTTTAAATCAGGTCGATTTTAGTGTCCTAAAGAAATTAAAACTGTGCGTAATTTAATTAAAGCTTCATGTAATCCTTGAGGTCATTCATTTGCATATCAAAGAGACTGATACAAAACAAAGCGTTTGCACACCAAAAAAATACGATTTAATGGTGGAAATTAGACAGTTTGGACACAAGGAAGAAATTTCGTCTCAAAAAATGGCCAAACTTTAAAGTCATTCTTCTGTGACTGAAACTTCATGTCATCACATAAATATCAAATCTATGACTCCCATATCAGTATCACCTTGTGGTCAGACTGAAGACATGATACAGAAACTGCTGTTCAAAATGGTCAGACGAACAACCTTTCCTATGAAAACCATTCCCATACTTACCCGAGTCAGGATCAACAGCGCCCCCACCTTTGATGGTCATCTTCATTGACTTGGGTGCACTTTTTACATATGCATCTAGAATAAAAAAATATAAACAAAAAATGTGTAAATCATGACTATTTACACCTTTTTGTTCCTTTTGGAGCATGTTTTTACAATTAGGAAGACCACTTCAGCTAGATGGGAAAACCATGGATTTTCTCCTGGATGAAATGCTCTCCTTACCTCGACCGGCCAAGAATCAAAACCACGACCTCCCAGATGTAAGTAAGTATATGTAAGTACTGCTAATGCAGCTACATTCATACACTCGACCATAGTAACTACAGTAAGACATATTTTAATGATGAATAGATCTTATGTTGGAATCACTGCTTAAGAATTTAAAGCAGTTTACAATTGTTAAGGAACCCACATTAACTCATTACAACTCTGTTAAAACAATTGTTAAGGGACCCACCCACATTAAGTCATCACAACTCTGTTAAAATATGAATGTCTTGCAATTTGGAATTACAATCTGAAACTTTATCAGGAAGTGTACTTAAAAGGAAAAGGGTGAGCAACAAATTTACTGAATATCTATCGATTCTGTGGCCTCAGAGTTTATAACTCTTATGACTTTTGGATGGCCCTTGGCATTATCTTCTAACACCAAATAATGACTTTGTTTGCTTTTTATGACTTGTCTAACTATTAATTCTTAAATGGCATTAAGGTTAGGATAAGGCTAAAGAGCACTTTCACTCACAGTGATATAAACTTATATATCTTTCAGCTAAGTGAATTTATCGGGAGAGAGAAGGTCAAAGACAGTATATACCTTCATAAAGCCAAACCAATCTTTCTAGTAAGGGGTACTTGGAGAAACATGACAATAGTCCTCAATCGTCAGGCAGGTAAATCGAGACTTGTCAACCTGTTGATTGCACTGTACTGAAAATATGTTTTATTTGTGATTCTGATTGTCCATGACCATGTAAAATGGCATAACTGAGTACATTATACTACAGAAGGTATTTTCTTTCTTACAGAGATTAAAAAAGCTTCCTTGCTTTTTATTTCCCCTTTCTTTTTGTTTCTGACAATATCATATATTTGCATTGTATAGGATATGTTCCTTTGTCTGTGTCAATAATCTGCATAATGCCACATCAAGAGAATCTCGACGACCAGCAAAGTCCTTTGCGAGGCAGCTTTTACTTTCAGCACAGCATTGACTTTGTCTGTCCTTAATTTCTGGAATTTTAAACTATAGCAACTATTTAGAATTTGTTTATATTTATGAGTCTTTGTATTCGATAAATCAAGTTTCCTTAACATCTCAGCCACCAGACTCATTGCTCTTAATTGTTTTAAGTGGAATTTAATAACTATTCCTCCAGGTGGGCTAGTTTGGTTGGTTTCATTTTATAGTTCTAAAACTTTCTCATTGATTAATTGGGGCTTGTATTAATTAATGTGTTAAGTCCACATGAAACCTCTGGTTATTCCAAATACTTGTTTTCCTCAGTGGTTATTCCAACTGGAACTCACTTGATGCATTGTTGCCCCCCCCCCACCCCCAGAAATGGCAATTCACAAAAATGAACCCATGAGGTAGGGCAGACAGAGGTTCAAACGACAACAATAAAACTACAACCAAACATTAGTAATAGATTTTTGAAAACCTACAGCTGTTTACGAGCCTTTTAATGAAGTCTTCCTTTATAAACGTTAGATATTCTGTGTACAATAACAGTACCTCCCTTTATCTTAAGGGGAAGGGTCTGTGATCTCAAATCAATGACAGTATAGATAGCCAAACATCATCTTTACCACATCCTTCCTATGGCTATTTATGGCAGTACACATCGGTGTAAAATTGTTGTTTACAAACAAGACAATAGAGGACATTATTCCCCATTTATTTTGAGGATATTTGTGGGTTTTTTTTTCATAAGAAGTTGGGCATCTTTGGTGAGAACAATTTTTAGCTTCAATTTGGCTGAAGATATTTCATTACTACTTTAATGACATAAGGTTACTGACTCATTTCCTTGGCTTACCCTCCAATCTTTTCGTCGTGGCCGATTTACGGACACCATCCACAGTTGTCTCCGCAATTCTGTTGTGCGGCTGAAGAGAGGAGATGAAACATAAATAGCATGAAAAAGGCATGGACAATGAAAGGTGGTATAAATACGACTGGTTACCAACGTTCTGGTGAGGAGTAGCATGTCACTAGCGAATTTTATACAAAGATATCAAACAGAAGGGTTAAAAAGTGGACAGTTATGTGCAAATTTTAGTCCTTGCGAAGTATCAAACTTTTACTAAAATCAATTCCAAAAAGTTGCTTAAAGGCATTGAAGACTCGCCCCAAACCCCGTGCCGCGCTCTGAAAAAGTTAACTTTCCGTTGCTTGCAAGTAAAGTTTTCTTCTTGTCGCTACAAAATGCAGACAGTAATGAAACGTGATACCTTGTAATCTTTTATCTAGACCTGAGATGTCCATCGCTGCTATGTACACTGTGTTGTGGTTATTGACCGTAGCTGTATGTATTGACTGTACACTAGTGTCTAATTACCGACGGTAGCAAGCAGTGTGAGTGTATTTTCTGGGATCAATGGTGGTGTCTAACACTTCTGTTACACCTCATTCGAAACTAGGTCAGATTACCGGCATGAGACTTTTCTTTGTGCGCGAGTCTTCACTCCCTTTAAAGTAAAGAGGAACTTACATCAGAGCCCCAGTCACAGATGCTATGTTCTGTTATTTGTAGTGCAGCGCCCCCAGTTTTCACAGATTGAAGAAACTCCTCAGAAACAACGTGAACGTCACATTTCTTGGCATCTTTTATCTTCTTTGTCATCTTCTCAACTTCAGCTGCAAGAGACCGTAAGGATGAATTTATATTACCCTTGTAAAAAGTGATATTACTAATAGTGTAATTAACTGAGAATCCTCAGCATGTGTACCTTAACTGAAGTTTGTTGAAACAATTCTGTTTTTTTTCCACCCCATCTCACTAGAAACTGCGACAACTACAGCGCAACTAGAAGCAACTGATTATGCTAGCAGGACGAGAAAGACAAAACTCAAATAATAATGGCTGGCAGGGTAGGATGGTGACCACTTTCTTTAACCTGGTGGAAGAATTAGGACATCTTCACCACAGTAGATCAAGGATTCAAGCAGGACTCAAAAGATGGTTAAAGAAGGTGATATTGGATTGTTAAAAATAAACAACGTAATGAAAAATTGGGTGGAAGCAAATCAAATAAAGGTTTTTATTCCTCTTTGTACAACACACTTGGTAAAACAAGAGTTATTTGGGCCAGTTACTTGGTAGTTACATCGACCATTTTACTTTGCGCATTTCCAGTTGGAATTATGCAGGGAATACTTCAACAGCACCCTCTATTGGCAACCTATCAGTGACTTTCAAATTTTCTCCCATATTTCATCAATGAGTATAATATAGTCAACATCTCGTAATACACAAAGTATGAAGTCGAGTGTTTGGGAAGATTTCAACAACAATTTCACTTTGAGCAAGTGCGGTTGGGATTAAGAAAGGGTTTACTGCAATAGCACCCTCTAATTCCAGACTCTCTTACTCCACTCACCTTCGTTACTGATGACGCATGCGACCGACGGGGTTACTGTAGCAACAACTGATCCACCCAAAGATTCTATTTCAGTTTTGAGTTGTTGTTTGGTCTTGTTGAGTTTCCCCTGCACAACAATCTTACAGCCTTCGAGCACCTTCTTCTCACGACTGTAAATAGTGAAAGTAAAAACCAAATCGGGTTAATGGTCATATATTATACACATGGGAATATTAGCAGAACGAGATGCCAATATCAAATTGTCCTTCTAAACTTTATCCTACCTTACTAAAATAGCTTTCCATCAGATGGGATCATGACAGTGTGTGATATGACTTTTTGTATGGTTTCCAGTGGCGTAACATATTAGGCAAAAAGGTTGAAGGGAAACTTTCACAAATTTATTTACTGAGTTTTGCCTGATTCCTCCTTTCCAGTTACTGTTGTTTATTTAATTTTCCTTTTAGTAGACAGGGAGGACAGACAACTTAATTAACGAGAAACCTTCTTCTTCAGCCTTCCTCCAACAACACATTTGGTCTAAAGGATTTGATTTGTATTTATTCAAAGTCATACCAAAGATGGCAATAAATTAATAAATCTCAAAACTGGCAGATGTAATTCAAGTACTCCAAGTAACTTGAATCCTCAGGAAACTTCTCCACCTTCACCTCCCCCTTTCCCCCCCCCCCTACCCCCAACCCAAGAAACCTATCTTTCTCTTGCAGATTATCTCACCTTTCCTTGGACTGTGATGAGGAACCAGCGACTTCAGTTTCAGGTGGGAACACTCTTACTCCTTTGTTGTAGGGTTTGAATTTAAACGATCCACTGAAAGGAAAATGTATAACTAATATCTCACTGTTGAAAGGACAGATTTAACATTAATAGTTACCATAGATTACAAAGAAAACTACAGAGATCAATCTTCATCACATAGATTTTGATACAGCAAAACACAAATGGTTACAGCACAAATATTCAGAACTACATTCAAAACCTAATACAAGGCATACTCATATGTAAATTATATTCATTTATTTTTCATTTTATTTTTTTTATAAAATTATCAACTAGGATGAGATTGCTACCAACTTCCAAATCTGTTCCAAATTAGATATCCATCCCTTAGTTGGTGGCTATCTGTTTCAAACCTTTTCTTTCTTTCTTACAGAAAGCCACTGTTACCCTTGCATACCTTGTAACCCACACAACACCCCGCTCACATTTAATACCTGAAGTCAGAAAGCAGCAGAGAATAGATTTCTAGGAAAATTTTAATTGATTAATCTGAGATCTCCTCTAATCTATGATACCACAATTATAAAAATCCATCATACTTGCTTCCCAAAAGCTTGACACATGATTTGTTTCAATATTCCCAGAAATCAGTTGAGTTGTTTCAATAGAACATATTGATATCCAGTAGCTACATTAAATATCCCATTTTGTAATGTAGCTTTCAAACACTTGGTCAAATATGCCTAATTGTGGACTTTACCCTCATACTAATTCACTACTTTAAAACAATCTGACAAAACTTGCATAATAGTCATATGTCCTTACCTACAACGGCAGCATGGCATTTAGCTATAACATCTAATAAACACAGTTGGACCATAAATCAGATAATGTGTGGATTTAAATGGTGTGAAGACTTGCGCACAAAGAAACGTCTCATGCCGGTAATCTGACCTAGTTTCGAATTAGGTGTAACAGAAGTGTTAGACACCACCATCGATCTCAGAAAATACACACGCAGCTTGCTACCGTCGGTAATTAGACACTAGTGTACAGTCAATGCATAAACAGCTACGATCAATACCCACAACACAGTGTACATTGCAGCCATGGACATCTCAGGTCTAGATAAAAGATAACAAGGTATTACGTTTCATTTCTGTCTGCATTATGTAGCGACAAGAAGAAATATTCACTTGCAAGCAACGGAAAGTTAACTTTTTCAGAGCACGGCACGCGGTTTGGGGCGAGTCTTCAATGCCTTTAATGCTCACACATATTCATATAACTCAGATTATCATCTGTCATGATTAGTATGGCCTTAATAATATAATATGTTTATATATGCTTAATAGTACAGCATCAACATACCATTGTGTATCACATCTGAAACATTATTTGACCATGAACCTAACACTTTGTTGATTTCATACTGATATACTGATATTCATTAACCATCCCACTCATTATCTAATTTCGATAACATGGCCAAATTTGCCTCTACCTTCATTATCAAAATACTATTTTGTATCGATGTAATCACATTTCCTGGCAGATACACTTGATAATTTGCAGGTTTTATTTATTTTTTTTCGTACTCACAGATATTCATTATCTGAGTACGCTTTTGGAATAATCCATGTAGTTCTTTTGGCCTCACGAGTGACATTTTGACATTTTGTCCACCCCGACAAGTTTCCTGTGCATCGATAGCCAACGCCTGTACTGCTCGCTACGAGTTGACCATCTTTACACTCCAAGCATCTTTCCAGAGCTCCAAATGCCATTCCATCGGCAACACGATCCAGAAGCTAAAACAGGACATATTCAACATGAAATAGTCTATTAATGACAATTTAAGTAATAACAACAAAACATGTAGCGTTTCTTAACACTGATATATTTCTGCTGTTGCACTGCAGTTTTCTTTGATAAAGTGATGGTTACCAATCGATAGCTGAAACTGATAAAATATTTGTTGATTCTTTTATACTGCTTTCAGAAGATGCTCTATTTGCTGACAAAAACACTGATTTCATATAGATACTCCATGTGATTAACGCAAGAATCTATACAGTTCTTTCCCCAAAGAACAACAGGATGTAGAAAACTCTATGGAAGCCTTCAATGTTTTTTAGTTGAAAATGTTACAAAAGATGTCTTCTTTTAAGAATTACAGAGTTGTATCTATTGGAATGATTCTTATTCTTTTGTTTTCCCTGTTTGTCTCTGAGAAAATCATTCCTTGTAACTTAAACATGGCATGACTATGTTGCTACGACCGATTGTTTACAACAAAACAAACTGCAAACGTTAATCAACAAACTTGAATGGCGTTGCATTAGAAAGTGTCATTTTTCACTGGCAGTTAGTTCATAGACACCTACCTTGGCTTCCCCAGTGGGTAAATCTTGGTTATTTGCAGTCAGTAAGTTCTTCAAGTCCTTGTTTGCCACATTCTTGTAGAGTTCATCCCGGATTTTCCAGAGAAATTCACTCTGGACCTGAAAGAGAGTGACTATCCTTGGGCAGTGAAGTTCATACAAAACAAAGTTTGGTGCTATATATGGACTGAAAGCTTTAAAACACATTATACACCATAAAATTGAAGGTCTATAGATTACTAGGTTCATTGGCAGGAACCCAGTTAGGGGAGGGGGGGTAAATGTCTAACCAATGTTCAGTGGTGTTCAAGTTGCTGCCTCTGGTGGCACCATACCGGCTTGAATATTCTTGCTGTGGGGTCATGACCAACCCCCAGTCCTCCAAAATCATGACCTTGGGGATAAAATGTCATTTCTAATACTGCAGTTATTTCCACTATGACTGTCTGTTAATGTGCACTGACATCTGAAAATCTCATTCAGCATTCAGTTCTGTGTTAACTAAAGATATGTGTATGCATAGAATTTTTTGTCATTCCAATTTTTAACATGGAAACCGAAAACAACTCCTGCACAGCTGAATAAACGGAAATTTGCTACCTACTTCTGTAAACATTTCATTCCAAAAATGGCACGGGTATGTGTTATATTTCACCTTTGTATATTTCAATACTCAACGGACACTTTCTCTTTTGGTGATGTTAAATTCTGCAGTGCGTCATATCTTGACAGGCCACATGTTTAATGTTGAAGACTTAACTGTTTTTTTTTTACCATTTTTTCTTACCATTTGTGAAAACAAAATCGATTGCAGAGTGTCAACCAAGATCTCCTTTATAAATAATTTGATTGATAAATACTGAACGGAAATTTGTTTCCCTATAGAATGGCCATTATAAAAGTTGGTCTTATGATGTTATTTTGTAGCAGTTGCAAGATCACTTGAGGTTAAACATGTAGTGTTAAATAATTTGGTTTTTGTAACAAGAAAAGATATTATGGAACGACATGAAAAGGGAGGACATTTTACATCCAACAATGGCCGTCAAAAAGACTAGAATAATTTTAAAAATCTAAATCCTTGAATATGACTATAGAACCTGAACATGCTCTATGGAAACAGACAGCGCAAGGATGCTGAAATGGTGGTAGCAGGTGAAAAGGAAAAGTAGCTAATAATGTGCAGTGGGATATGCAGATGGGAACATCAATATGGCAAAATGGGAGAACATAGTGACTCAGGGGGTGCAGAGAGAGGGACAGCAACAGTGTAGACAAACACATGGAGATGCTTCATATGGCCTTCAGGTATTAACATTTGTTTGAATGACCTCAACTTCCCACAAAGGGGAATTGTGTTGTATTTTCATCCTCTTTTATCCGGCAATAACTGAAAGTGTAACATCGTAAGAAGTTTAACGTCAAACTCCAGTTCAAATAATTTCAATAGAAAATCGAACACAGCAAACAAAAATATCCATGGCACATAGTTTGGAACAATTTCAACAAGGACCAAAGGGGACAACTCAACAAAATCTAAATTCACTTCTCCCCACCCCCCCACACCCCTTCCAAGCCTACCTATCAGCCTCTATGAAGCATATCCACTTTAAAACTGCCTTTTTATAGATTAGCAAATATTGGTAGTCTAAAAAACACTGCCAGGGAAGACCATTAGAGTGAATATCACACTCTAGGCAACAATTTCCAAGTTTTTGAGTTTTCAACTTTTAGCAAAAAGCAGTCAAATAAGATGTAAAATATATATGAATGTATGGTAGCACTATGATTGTTTAATAAGTGTGCCTAACTGGTTTCTTCTCCATTTCGATTTTGTTCTGTCTCTCAATCTGCATTTCTTTTCCTGTTTTATTTTTATTATTCACATATGACAAGATGTACAAAAATAATAACAGAGATTTCATTATATCTTAGCAAAAAAATGTTTTATTGACAAAATCAAAGGTAAAAATGAAAAAATGCAGGCTTTGTATTGCAAGACAATGATTGGTTAAATTGTGGACGTGTAGACAATTGTGATTCACTGAACTGATAAAAGTACATAATCATTGTTTTATATCCAAACTTCCTTATTATTAAAGCGACCATTATTGATTTATACACCCACAGTTTACCTCATTATCATATATATGTCCTATGCATGTTAATACAAGCAACAGTTTAAAGATCAATCACTTTATTTATTTTGTTCATTTGTCCTCAGTAAACTTAGAAACATCCAGAAATATTGATGAATTTCTCAAAGTTCAAGTACGACGGAGAATTTGTCAATATATACTATATATTACGTATACTGTCGTTGATCGGTACACCGCAGTCGAAAGCCATAACGTCTATGGAATTTCATCCACGTGTGTTATAAAGAAAATGAAACTGCATACGTATTACGTTATGATATGATTCATATCTCACACTTGCAAAAAATGAAGCAATAAGGCAACCTATGGACACGTCACCAAATTAAAACAAGAGTAACAGAATGAAAGTAAGGATATCGTTTTGGAAGGTGCTTCAACCCCCAACTAACACATACAACTGTAACGTATCAACAAACACATACAGCTGTTTAAACATATTTAGAGCTCAGTTTTTGCACTTGATCTGCCTCTGACCCACTAATGTTTAGGACTCGAAAATGCTTTATACGTATTTCAGTCATTAGATGGTACATGTTCTTGTGTATATTGTCATACAATTATATGCAATTCTCTCTTAACTTACACACAGTACCGAAAACATAAAAAGAGGTATATACTCTTATCTGTAAAATGTTCTTTGATGGGTTCAGAGAACCACATAGCTTGTCTGAGATTTTACATGATGAGCTGTAATGTAAACATAACCATTTATAACTTGTTAACCAGAGTTGTGACATGTTGCTTCTTTTTATTCTGGTAGAGTCGAGTCATAAATGCCAGTGATTTCCTGACATGAGTCAAGGCGATAAGAGCACAGACTATTTTGTGTTCACTTCACGTTTTGAAATTTAGCGTCTCGAGTCACAACTCCTTACTACACTGCCTGTTACAGTTAGTGGGAGGGTCGTTTATCTGTTGTACAAGACTGCAAGACTTTGCACCGGTGTACAAAACATTGGAATTACAATACTTGCTCTCAAGCTGTGAATATCATGAGAATAACCGTTCTATGAGTGTCAGAGAAATGCTCAAAGGGTGTAGAATAAGAGCACTGTGACCATTTTTGTGTATATATATGTTGGTTTTCTTCAGAGTGGGTTCATTTCATTTCCTGTGTTTGTAGAAATGCGCACCAACACGAACCACTGAATAGTAAGCACCACAATTTAACAAATAATGTGGTTTAGTATAAAAATACTGCAGGAAAGGAAAAACAACCACTGGATAAATAAGTAGTAGCAATAACATGTGAAAAGGCATAAATCATTTAAAACTTTGGTATTAGCTATTACAGTACAATGGTTCTTGTACTGGATACTGTAAAATAGGGAGATACTGTTCGATAAGAATACTAATTAAAAAAATATGAAATAAGAAATACAATCATACTGCTGCAGATTACAAAGAACATCTGTTTTCTTTTGCCTTCATTGTCTTAACCCATAAAATAAACCAAACCATGGTTACATATTGATAAGATATCATCAAAACTTGTGTGAAATTTAAAACAGTATTTATAACATTATTATAAATGCTTTCTTGTAAACCTGGGATGATTTCTGGTTGACTACCAACTATGTCCCCAATCGGTAAAATAAACCCAAAGGGATATGATGTTTTGATCACTCTTTAAGAACAATTCAACTTCAAGCAGAAATGTGACTTGTTAGTTCCCTCTAATTTAGAGTTTACATTCTTGAACGGATTCTACGTTCACTGTAACAACAGAGATGAACCACAAGCACAAACCACAGAGCCCATATAAAAACTTAAATGTATTTTATGGTACGGTAGCACATTTCTAAATGCGAGGCTAATTAGGATCTTCACCTTCAATCACAGTCAGTAGAAGAATCAGCTAGACAATCAAATTCATAGATCACAGGGAAGTTCTATTAACTCCAAACTTCCTTTCGGGATAAGACGTGTGTAACTGCTAACTAGATGAGCTACAGTGTATCAAATGATAAACTGTTCCCTACCGTACTAGCCTTATGCGTTTAGCTACATTCTGTTAATTAAACCACACTATTAATTAAGTACATTTTGCATCATTTGAACGGCAATATGATCTACAGAATTTAAGACAAAAGGATAGCAAGAGAGTAGCAATTTACTCATTTCCACGATTGAGGATTCTATGAAATGAAAGTTTCCCATTTATTTGTCACAAAATCTTGTGAGTTTGGGTGACCAAGTAGGTATATGGAAAATATGACACCTGGGGTGGCAACTAGCTCGACAGGAAGCAGTAGCCGCGAATATATGACAAGATATGTACGACTTAAAATTTAGAAATTTGGCAAGATTTGGAGAGGAAATAAGTTTTTTGGCAACTGAATTTCAGAAGAGAGCTGGCATTGGTAATGTTAAAAGAGAAACAATAAAATTTCTAAAAGATAAAAGTTAATAAAAAAAATAAATAGAGCAACATCTTTAAAATATAGGGTGGGATAACATGGATAAAATTATCAAGATAGTCTCAGCTGCAATAAAAGTTAGAATATGATTAAAAATCAGGGGGGAAAAAATTGCACAGAACACTATTGTTTTCAGTGAGCTAATATTTCAGCAGATGTAATTTGGAGTTCGTTCATTAACAAAGACAATTGAAGAAAAGATCTTGAAAGTTGCATTTTGTCGAGCTAAAAAACAACCTATGTTGAAGACGTTTCCCTGCATATTGATTTTAGGTGGGATTTTAAATTAAAAGACACGTCATTCCCTTTGGTGCAAAATCATTTGCCGTCACAGGAACGAATAAATCTAGTCGCTGAATTACGAGCTGGCTTCTGATATTGCTACCTGGTTCAAATAAATTTCTAAATATAAATAACTGCCTTATGAGAGCAAAATTAATGTCATAGCACAAAGATGGTAGATTGTGGGATTAAATACCAGGTGGAGCTATATGGAGCTGGCGAAAATATTACCTTCTAGTTATATAGATCAACATTACTCTGGTAAACAGTAAGTGAATGTGGAGAGTGGTAGAATACAGCTATGAAATGAAGCAATGAAAAGCGTCATAGCAATCTTCAGACTATTACAACCCAATCAGCTGATTGGATAATCCAAAGCATAGTAGAAAGATTAGTTCTATCTGACATTGGCTGCTCTTTTTCCTCTCTTTTTGTTAAATTTCAACACAAAATCACCTTTCACCTCTCAAAGCTGTAGGAATCAATCCTCTGAGTTTTATAATACTTTCAAAAAAATTTAAAGACAAAAGTTATTCAGTGAACATATGGTGGAAGAGTTGATCATATGAGTCTGCTTTACAAATAAAAATCACTTATAAATTATAAAATAGAACTAAAAGACTCAAAGGGTATAGTAGAAAGATCATAATTTAATTTCAATTTCAGTTAAAATTACACTGAACTGCATTGCATGCCATTGTTCAGTATGCCTATAGTCATTACGGTGGGTATTAGATCATTACATGTTTCCTCCACTTCCTTGATTTAGATCAGACGCCCACTTCTCAAGCCCAAAACAAACAAAAGCAACACAAGTAAGAGAAGTTCAACTAAAGACTGTAACACTACAATATAACAAATGGAAGTATATTTCCCTTTCAAAGGGATGCAAAACTTAAGGCTTTTATGAAGAAAAAAAAGGACCAAAATGTCTTAGAAATTTCCCAGCTGCGTTGGAATTGATTATTATCATGATGGAGAATGACGTTACGCACAGGTGGTATCACCATCGTCTTCGCGCCATTTTATTTAGCGGCGGAGGCTTTCCCCTTAGGTTTAGTGTTCTTTTTATCCTTGCTTACCTTCATAGCGGTCTCCTCTTTGCTAAGGACAGGTTTTTTGGGTTTACTCTCGGCTTTCGCCTTCTTCGGAGCTGGTCCTTCATCTTTGGCGCTCGATTTTCTCTTTCTGCACAAAATACAAAATAAGATAAGCTTAAAAAAAAAAGAAAAGACATACACACAATTTTCCATAGTTACATGAATTAAATGATCAAGTAAAGCACAGGGTTACTACACCTCCGCAATTTGTCCTGGACCTGGGCGTGTCCTCTTCTTTTCTAACATAAAATTAGCAATCCAGGTGGATTGACAAAAATTTTAAAAATGTCTAGAGTTTTAGATTGTTCCAACACAGAAGTAATGCATACAGTGGGAGAGCTTTCTCAACAGTGATTTTTGGACACCTAGCTAACTACAATTTCATCACAGAACAGTAAATTGTCAATGGTGACATTCCTTGAACCATTCTGATCTTACGTTGACATTGAGCTTTTAGCTACAAATCTGATACCGTTTTCACGAAGCGATCAAAATGTTACTGTTTTTTCCCACAAAGAGCAAGGAGAATTCCTCTATTTAGATCACTCCTCCAGGCCACCACAATTTGTCTTTCTATCTTAAGATAAAATATGGTACATTACCTTGGACCTTCACAAATAGACCAAAAAAAAAGGTCACCGACATGTTTTGATAATTTAGTGTACTATTTCAGCATAGTTTCTGTATAATGCGTACAGAGCTACTGCTGTCATATTATATGGGGGATCCTAAGCAAAGTAGGTCCTGCTATAGTCTAGCTGCATGGGTAACGGTTATGTGAAAGTTTATCAAATATCAACTATGATACACAAATTATTAACACCATTAAAGCAGCTGAATGGTTTAACATCATAAATGGTTTACATGGTTACATAAAAAGTACATAAACTGTTCTCTGTCTTGTGTAAGAAGTCGAAAATTAACTGGTGAGTGAACCTCCACCACGATTCTAATATGCAAAGAACGTTAGGCTACATACATTAGTGTGGTAGGATTCATTTGTTTCGAGAAGCGACAGTTTGTGATAACATCATAAAGCAAACATAGTAAAAGTAGCTGTACAGAGATAATTTAGATTCTTAGTATATATATCACCAAATTTAACTCTGAAAACATGTAACATGATACTCTGAGCTACATATCAAGGATAGGATATTGGATACAACATCCTATTTGACTGTTACAGACTCGAACCACTTTAAAAGAAAAAAGGAACAGTGTTCTGTAGTGAAGTACTCTTAACCATAACCCTGAGCCCTTCTTTCTGGGCAAAAAAATTTCACAAACTTCAAAGAAACAAGGGAACCATCTCTGAGTGATAAACATTAACATAACATGTTTCCCTCTAACTTAGTATGCTCTGTACGATCAGACTGGGCTCACCCTAGCTTCTTCTGAAGTTCTTTCTGGTCTTCATCTTTCAGCTTATCAAACCCAGGAATGGCACTTGCAACACCCATTGAGGGCCAAGCGAGCTCCTTGAGTCGGTCTTCCTTGCAGAAGCAATCAACGTGGTGCCACATGTCCAATGGCCCAGGGATCCCCTTGGCAACAGCAGCTGCAAGATCTCGCTTTGAGACTCTGACAGTGTCCTGTGATGGACCAAAATTGATGAGAAATATCTTACAAAAATTTCTATGGTATTTCTTCTCAATCCAAAGGTCATTGCAAACAGGGATGTCTGGACCGACTTCAATATAGACATGTTGTAACTGCACTTAGTTTTGGGTGACATAACATGCTCTTTGGGTGACATAACATGCTCTTTGGGTGACATAACATGCTCTTTGGGTGACATAACATGCTCTTTGGGTGACATAACATGCTCTTTGGGTGACATAACATGCTCTTTGGGTGACATAACATGCTCTTTCTTAAAAACATACCAGGATTTGTCTCAATAACCAACCGTGAAGAGTTCGCATTATCCAATCTAAATGTACAACACTAATTTAGTTCCTTAATTCAGTACCATGTGTAATAGAAAATCTAGTACCCACATCCTTTTAATTTGCATAGGTCATAACAGCAGGGCTAAGTTAACAGTGAATGTGGACCACTTTGACAAGTAAGCCTGTAGTGCCACTTTCTCAGAAAACTATGGCGCGAGAAAATACTTTCTGTACGCCTGGAGAATATATAAATATTTACTTTAAGGGAATAAATATAATTTCCAGGGAATATAATGTGTATACATACATATATATATAAATATGTATAAAATGTATTTTTGAAGTTAACCATGTATGTGTTATGCAAGTACAGCATATATATATTTGTACGTAATATATTCCGCTTTCTCGTGCCATAGAAAACAATCATTACAAATCAACATTTAGTGAACACCACTGCCTTTAGTACAAGGATGAACAGGTTACCTTTACAATCTTCTCATCACACGCCTTGCACTTGCTACGGTTTGATTTAGCGTACTCCACGGCAAAGTCTGACAACATGTGAATCTTCGGTTCCCCCGATCCATCTTCTTTCTTTCCCTTCTTTGAACTAGTTGCATCATCCTTCCCACTGATCTTATCTTTAATCTTCTGTTGGTCCTCCCAACGAAGACCATCGACGCCGCCTGAAATGTTGTAGAAGAAAGTCAACAAACTCAAGATTTATGCCTTGTTATGCATGTCCATTATATTCACGACTGTACCGATCTCCAACTCTGCACAGTAGGTTTCGCAGTATGAACAAGTCTTGCTATGCAACCCTCTACAAACTTGCTTAAATTAAAGAAATTTGGGTTAAATAAGAAAAGTAGACATGATATAAATTCCAAATGAGTAGGAAAAGAACCAGAAAGCACTTGAGTGTGCTTACATCAAGACTTTGAAGCAGATTTCATTTCCTGGATGATGTTTGTTTTGTTGAAGACATACCGAGCCCCTTCACAAAACTAAACCGAAATGAATTTGACCAAACTTTGTCCAATAAAAGAAAATCATAGGATTGGAGAATTCAGATTAATATTAGCTTTATAGAGTTATCATGATTAAAAGATTTTCAGACTTTGACCACTGTTGTCATCATGTGACCTTTGCCTTTGACTGACCTTTGATCGAGGATTCTTGTACTCACCATGCTGGATCTGCATACAGTACCAAATATGAAGTTCAACAAAGATGTACTTTGTGAGTTATCATGTTTACAAAGTCTTCAGACTCTGACCTAGCTCTGTTGACCCCAAATGATGTTGAATTCCACAGGAAAAGAATAAGGTTCTTATACTCTAAAGACAAATCCAAATACCAAGTATGAAGTTAATCCACCTTGGAACTATTTTTATTTACGGTGCTTACAAGCAAGTGTCACATACACACACCATTACCATCGCATATATTTGATTCCTTCTGCCTCCGGCAAGGAATAAAAAACTCTTGCTTTACTCACCAATTTCATTGACAGCTGAGGCACGACAAATGGTCCAGAAGCAACTGAAGTGATACCAGTTTGGCATCTTTCCATCAAAATGAGGCGACTGTTGAAATGTGAAAAAAGATGTGATCGTAAGGTTTGCTTCTGATTCCTTCAATGAATTGCTTTCCCTATGGGTGGCCGTCAGCTCTTACTCCTCTGGTACACTTTGAGATGCAACACAAGTGACAGTCATTTGTTGATTAGAGTTGACTAAGAGAAATGGCATGTTATTAACTGCAAGTTTTGGAATATCAATGACTAACAGTACCACTGAAAAAAGAGCTGTGGCAGTGTGGGGTTGTGATAGGACTACAATAGTTACAAATAATTCTTCTTTCGGTGTGGTTTAACTTTAGAGGGGAATGAATATGCATGCATGTCCTGCATTTTAAAGAACAAGCATTCTGTGCCGGTAACTTATCAGCACTTTAGCATATAAATTTGTCTATAGCCAAACCATGTCGGAGGCTTTAGCGGTAACAGTCAGTCGTATGCCTAATCCTATACTGCTCACAACCCTGGTACCTGGAATTCTTAAAATGACCTTTACTTAAGCCTTGCACTATTCCGCTTCAAGCTTTGTGGCCTAATATTGCATACTAAAAGAAAGAGGTATGCTATTACACTCAGTTACTATTACTAATACTAGCGTTAGCCTACACTACACTACACTACTACTAACGTAAAACTAAAACCTTACCTGGATCATCCGAGCGAGACGCAATGACTCTTTAGAAATCTGCGTTTTACATTTCTTGCACGACGATCGATTACTTTTGGCATATTCAGCCATGAACGGGTATTCTATCTCACTCATTTTGCTCAGTTTAGAGTTTCAACCGAGATAATTTCCAGCAGTAATGGCGTAGAAAGAATGAAACGTGGGCAGATTGTTGTGAATGTGTACTACGTAATACAGAGTATAATAGTACTAGTACTACAGAGTATATACAGAGTACACGGAGGCAATTGCTATTAGCACTGTGTGTTGTGAAAACGAAACCATGTGCTGACCCCTAGGGCCCTATGTTGACATCTTCATGACGTATGCTCAAATTCGCGCGGAAAATAGTAGGCGTGGCCCCATGAAGTTGTCTTGTAAACAAAAAGTTTTGGCCAATGAAACAGCGTTACCGAAGGAGTTTCTTGAAGGGGGAACTATTAAAACTCATTATTTAAGAAGCCACTTTGACGTATATTTTGATTTATATTTTCATACAGGATTCCATGAATTCACTGAAAACCAACGTTTGAAAAAGTTTATGAGTTTTGTGAAAATAACCAGTGGCACAAGTTTTAGAGGAGGGGTGGGGGGGGGGGGGTTGGGGGCTTTCATGGGAATGGATATTGAATCAACAATTTTGGCATGACATGGCCTTGTTCCATAGAAAGGGCTTTGGGTTGCCTTTAACAAACTGATCCTGTTCCTTTTTCAATGAGGTAAGCAATTAAACCTTTTTGACAGGCCAGACATGATCTGGTACTCAATGCAAAGTACACCACCAGTTGATAAACTGCTCTGTAGTTGTATGGAAAATCACAAGGGCTACAAATGTTAAGGCAAACTTTTCACTTGAAGAAGCTGGTTATGTTCATCAACATATTGTATTTCCCACCTGTTTCACTGAAATTACTAGTGATGAAATCGGGTACCTGTGAACCAGGGGGACCGACCGAACAAATTACTACCCAGTCCACAACTTTACTTCGTAAACATCCTTCTCAATTTTCGATTGCATTTTCATTCAAATTAATGAAAGGGAGGGAAAAATTCATATGTATTCTTCCGTAATTTCATCCTTTTAGTGATATCCCCCCTGAAAATAACTATTTCAATGGTATATAAAAAAAAATTAAAAATCCATGAAGTATTTCTTCACATCCCAAAAGTAGTATATAGTTACAGAATATCTTCATTAGTTGATTAAACTCTTCAGCCTTGATTCCAATATCCAAACTAGCTAGGCTCAGTAGATCTGCTATAAAAGTGTGTTAGGTGAAATACCTCTTTATGATATGATCCCATAAATGCAATCACCTGCTTTAAACCATGCCTTAATTACTCAATGTTCCTACAATGATCAAACATAGAGAAACACTCTCACCTATACATTGGTTATGGAAAGTGTCTATAGACCAAATAAAATTGTAATACAATAATTTAGATTTTTAAATATACTTCAATTTTAATTCTTTGATTGCTCATAAGTTTTATATTTCAAATTTCAATGTATCATTATTATATATTAAATTGTGATTTTAATAGTTTCTTTGCTTCTTTGATAATGTAAATTCAAATTTTCAAAAGTTTCGAAAGTTTTAAGACCTTGAGAGCTTTTCAAAGAATGCTACTTTAAGTTTAGTCAGCAATCCACCTCTGCCTCTCTTGCTCTTTTTCTGAGTGTTAGTGTTAAATTTAGCAGACTTCTTTGAGCTTGACATGGTTTCAAACATCTTAATACGGTTTCTAATATTAAACTTTTTCTTTGGACTATCATTGTAAGACTGAATTGATTCAGGTTGAAGCGGGACAGCTGTTGCATTTCTTATTTCTTCAAAATGGAGGATGGTTTCCTTGGTATCACCATGCTCTGGTATCTTTTCATTACTTTCTTTGGCTGCAGAAATCAAGGATTGATTCAGTTTAGGTTGAAGTTGTTCTTTGCTCACTTTGTTGATCTCTTTAAAATGAAGGATGGTCTCCTTGGTATCACCATGCTCTGGTATCTTTTTGTTATTTGATTTGGCTGCAGGAATCAAGAAATATTGATTCAGTTCAGGTTGAAGTTGAACTTTGCTCACTTTGTTGATCTCTTCAAAATGGAGGATGGCCTTTTGAACATCCCTATCCTGTTGCATCTGCTCATTATCCAGATTGGCTGCAGGAATCAAAGCTGAAGATTTCTCTTCAACTGCAAATTTTTCAAAGAGGTGAACTGCTGAAGACACTGATACATCTTGGGTGAATGCTGAGATGGTCGGTTGCTTGATGAATGATGTCGAGGAGGTATTGTTGAAGAAGCTGATTTTCTCTGATATGTTCTGACGAGACGGGTCTTCATATCCACTGGAGACACTGGAGATGCTGAATGTATCATCTAGTGATGAGATGGAGCCTTCGCACCCCAGGGCGGAGTCCTCAGACAAGACTTCATTTTCATCTGGCGGGGAAAAAATACTATTCTGACATTCAGTCATATCTTAACTGTTGGATAGTTTATTATATTTTTTATAATTTTTAATATATAATTTATTAATATTTTGAAGCAATTTAGATTTTATTGATTTTTTATGATTATTGGGTCAGTGATTTTACCAAACCATAACTCAAAACATGGTAAGAATTGATCAGGCTTTAAAAGACAGTTGACAAGGTTGTTCCATCATATGAACATTAATTATTGAGTGAATAATGGTTGTTGTTTTTTAGTCCAGATCATTTTTAACATAACACAAAGATTACATGCAAAAGAGAAAGGTAAAATTGTTAAATTATTATACCTTCTCTTCTTATTACCTGATGGGAGCTTAGTATCCATATAGTATCATATATTTATAATGGTACTAATTCAATCTTAGTTCAGTTCATATTATAGCTGCCTTGCATGTTTGCATTTATGCTGCACCTTGTCAAGCTTGCATAGAATTTTCCAATGTGATATCAAGTAAATCCTTCTCTTAAGTGGTATGTAATGTTCCTTTAAGATCATTTGTTTATCCATGCTATTACAATTACTGTGGGTATCTTTACTCTCAACCCTGACATAGAAATGGTTAATAAGGACTGCATGCAAACTGAGGATTGACTAGCTAATAGTTATTAAGTACATAGGATTTGCATTCATCAGGTCACTGGATTTGAATCTTACTATAGCCAACAATATCCTTGCATCTTTAAAAATTTGTGAATCATTTCTGTGTCAATTTTCTCTTCATTATTTCTTCTCTGCAGCATAGACCATGTCTACTGATTAAGCTATTCTTTATGATATTTCATGAGATTAGGTACATTACTTCAAAATGGATATTAAACCACATCACTAAATATTGGAAGGAGTATAAAATATTACTGACCTGAAGGTGTTTCCTCAAACTTTAAATCCCATGTTAAGGGGTATTGTTCCATGGGCCCTGGTGATATGACATCTGCTTGCTGTAACTCATCCAGTCCATCACTGGTGCAAGCCACAAATCCTGATCCAGTATCATCTGTTGTATGGTCAATGACGTTGACGTTTTCACAGCTACTTTCTTCGGAGAAAGTCTCTCTTATATCACTTACAGATGTCTCAACTGTAGGTCCTTGCACATTGGTGGATAATATGCTTGGAATCAACATGTCAGTTAGAGCTGAGGATTCCTCTTTGTTGTCTTCCTCTGAATCAAGGTTTGATGCGGTTAATTCAGACATTCTTGGGGTAACAGAAATTTCAACTGTAGCATCTTGTACCGTTGGAGGTGTTTCCTCTTGTTGTGAAATGTTACGAACATGTTCTATGCTGTTGTTTGGAGGAGACGTTGGTTCCATGTAGTCTACGAGTGCCAGTCCCGATTCTCTCAACTCAGCCAATGGATCATAAGGCCAAGCAAGTTCATCAAGACCTCGATCCAGTGACATCTCCTGGAACATTCCATCAGCCATCATCATCAAAGCTGAGAGGTTATTCTTTCCTGCTACCTTGGGAAGGGATCTCTTCAGACTCTGACGGACTGAGTACATCAAGTCTGTGTCCAGATGGACAGGTTTCTCAATCTTTACTCTAGGCTCTGGTTTCCTCGCTCGAAGTTCTGCCTTCGTCTTGTGTAAATTAACAAGAGCTTCCAGGTATCGGTCACTGATGAACTGTCGTCTCATGCCTTTAGCAATGCAAGATTCCAAGAGCTCTTCCTTCAGTGTTTTGTTGCATGAAGTGTCATTAGAAGATGAAGAGCTGTTGTGCATTCCATCCTCTGAACACTGATCACGTTTATACACAGAGGCATTGTTAGCAGCATCTGGGCACCATTCCGGATCAGTTTCAGGGGTGACTTCTTCATCAGATGGTGTTGATCTTACTTCTCCCACAATTCTTTGTGCCAAATCAGCTGGTTTAACATCTGTTGTCTTGAAAGGAACAGAGTAATTCAGATTATGTACAGATTTCTCACTTGAGAGATCCGCACAACTTTCTGAATCAACCTCATCCATAACAGTGTCCTTACTTGCTGTTTTCTTGTCATCTGAAAGCTGGTTAAATGAGTCAGCAGAAAGAGAAGAGCTGTTGTCCATCCCATCTTCTGAAAGCTGATCAAGATTATACACAGATGCATTGTTAGCAGCATCTGGGCACCATTCCAGATCAGTTTCAGGGGTGACTTCTTCATCTGATGGTGTTGGATTTACTTCTCCCACACTTCCTCCTTGCTTGAAATAAGCTGGCTTAACATCTGTTGTCTTGAAAGGAATAGAGTAATTCAGATTATGTACAGATTTCTCACTTGAGAGATCCAAACACCTTTCTGAAGCAATCTCGTCCACAATAGTGTCCTTACTTGCTGTTTTCTTGTCATCTGAAAGCTGGTAAGATGTGCCAGCAAATAGAGAAGAGCTGTTGTCCATCCCATCTTCTGAAGTCTGATCAAGATTATACACAGATGCATCGTTAGCAGCATCTGGGCACCATTTCAGATCAGTTTCAGGGGTGACTTCTTCATCTGATAGTGTTAGACTTACTTTTTCCACACTTCTTCCTTCTACCACATCAGCTGGTTTAACATCTATTGTTATGAGAGGAACAGAGTCATTCAAATTATGTACAGATTCCTCACTTGAGAGATCTGAACACCTTTCTGAAGCAATCTCATCCACAATAGTGTCCATACTTGCTGTTTTCTTGTCATCTGAAAGCTGGTAAGATGTGTCAGCAAAAGGAGAAGAGCTGTTGTCCATCCCATCTTCTGAGAGCTGATCAAGGTTATACCCAGATGCATTTTTAGCAGCATCTGGGCACCATTCCTGATCAGTTTCAGGGGTGACATCTTCATCTGAAGGTGTTGGTCTTACTTCTCCCACAATTCCTCTTTGCTCCAAATCAGCTGGTTTAACATCTGTTGTCTTGAGAGGAACAGAGTCTTCCAGATTATGTACAGATTTCTCACTTGTGAGATCTGAACAACTTTCTGAAGCAGTCTCCTCCACAACAGTGTCCATACTTGCTGTTTTCTTGTCATCTAAAAGCTGGTAAGATGTGTCAGCAAAAGGAGAAGAGCTGTCATCCATCCCATCTTTTGAAAGCTGATCAAGGTTATACCCAGATGAGGTATTAGTAGCCCCTTGGTACCTTTCCAGATCATCAGAAGATTTGACAATTCCCTCATCCTGCATGTTCAAACCAAGATTAAGGACAGGCGTTTCACCCACGCAAGTTTTGGCCAACTGACAATGCGAACGTGGAGACTTCAGCTGACCTCCATTCTCATGCGCTGTTGGGTTTTCTTGTGGGAATCTATCAATTACAGGCTTAGATTCTCCAATGATTGAGGAAGGCATGTGAGTATGTTTGTTATCTTCTTTGGAAATGTTCACGTTCTCAGTCCCTGAAGGAGTTGATGTATTGACCATAGGCAGTTGTGACTCCGCAGATTTAGTCACAAGTTGGCTTCTGACATTAGACGTTGGTTCCATGTAATCTACGAGGGCCAGTCCCGATTCTCTCAACTCAGCCAATGGATCATAAGGCCAAGCAAGTTCATCAAGACCTCGATCCAGTGACATCTCCTGGAACATTCCATCAGCCATCATCATCAAAGCTGAGAGGTTATTCTTTCCTGCTACCTTGGGAAGGGATCTCTTCAGACTCTGACGGACTGAGTACATCAAGTCAGTGTCCAGATGGACAGGTTTCTCAATCCTTACTCTAGGCTCTGGTTTCCTTGCTTGAAGTTCTGCCTTCGTCTTGTGTAAATTAACAAGAGCGTCCAGGTATCGGTCACTGATGAACTGTCGTCTCATGCCTTTAGCAATGCAAGATTCCAAGAGCTCTTCCTTCAGTGTTTTGTTGCATGAAGTGTCATCAGAAGATGAAGAGCTATTGTCCATTCCATCTTCTGAAAGCTGATCAAGATTATACCCAGATGCATTGTAAGCAGCATTTGGGCACCGTTCCAGATCAGTGTCAGGGGTGACTTCTTCATCTGATAGTGTTGGACTTACTTCTTCCACAATTCTTTGTGCCAAATCAGCTGGTTTAACATCTATTGTCTTGAAAGGAACAGAGTCGTCCAAATTATGTACAGATTCCTCACTTGAGAGATCCCAACACCTCTCTGAAGCAATTTTGTCCACAACAGTGTCCATCCCATCTTCTGGCAGCTGATCAAGGTTATACACAGATGCATTGTTAGCAGCATCTGGGCACCATTCCAGATCAGTTCCAGGGGTGACTTCTTCATCAGATGGTGTTGATCTTACTTCTCCCACACTTCCTACTTCTACCACATCAGCTGGTTTAACATCTGTTGTCTTGAGAGGAACAGAGTCATCCAGATTATGTACAGATTTCTCACTTGAGAGATCTGAACACCTTTCTGAAGCAATCTCGTCCACAGCAGTGTCCTTACTTGCTGTTTTCTTGTCATCTGACAGCTGGTTAGATGAGTCAATAGAAAGAGAAGAGCTGTTGTCCATCCCATCTTCTAAAGGCTGATCAAGATTATACACAGATGCATTGTTAGCAGCATCTGGACACCATTCCTGATCAGTTTCAGGGGTGACTTCTTCATCAGATGGTGTTGGACTTACTTCTCCCACAATTCTTTCTTGTTCCAAATCAGCTAGTTTAACATCTGGTGTCCTTGGAGGAACAGAGTCATTCAAAGTATGTACAGATTTCTCACTTGAGAGATCTGAACACCTTTCTGAATCAGTCTCATCCATAACAGTGTCCATACTTGCTGTTTTCTTGTCATCTGAATGCTGACTAAATGTTTCAGCCAAAGGAGAAGAGCTGTTGTCCATCCCATCTTCTGAAGGCTGATCAAGATTACACCCAGATGTGGTATTAGCAGTATCTGGGCATCTTTCCTGATCAGAAGATTTGACAGGTCCCTGCATGTACGAACCAAGATTAAGGACAGGCATTTCATCCATCTTAGTTTTGGCCGTCTGACCATGTGAATATGGAGACTTCAGTTTCATTCGGTATCTTGCAAATGGGTTTGCAAACTTAGCAAGATCTTCTTCTTCTTCTGAATCTGAGTCCTCATTTTTGTAGGCCATATACCTAAATATTTTCTTCATCTTCACCTCAGTAAATTCCGTTCCCTTTCTATTACTACCTGATGATTCCTTTTGAGCTTGCTTTTTGCTCTCCTTAATAGATGCCAACAGCTCCTTGTAGACATTTGTGTTCCTTCTCTGAGAAACTGGGGCAACATTGCGTCCACTGACATGACGATCGTTTTGTTCGATAACGTCCTTGAATGTAGTCTGTTGGCAAAGCAAAAGTACCAATAAGTGGCATATTCATATTTTCTTCCCCTTCATAACTTCTACACATCACAACTGATAAGGATAAGGCAACTTTTAAATGATGAAGATATTGTATCTGTATCTTTTCAAAGTTTGCCAACAAATCACAGACTTTGATAAGTTGTTCATATGGCATGTCAATTTAACTTATTATTTACCTTTTTGTTTTGCCTATACAGTAACACAATTGTCATCAGAATTAACCAAGAATATGCTAGAAAGCCAAATAGTGGTCACTCATTTTTCTGTCACTTTCAACACATTGGTACTCTTTTGAATGGTCTAATAGATACCCCCACCCCCGCCCCAGTCCCGCTCAATGCCAGGAATAATTTTTTTTAAAACAGTACTTATAGGCAGTACCTTTTCAGCAAACTATAATTTCAGACCATAAACTTACTACATAAGAAAAAATATGGCATACTAGGAAATATAGCAAAAAGTGTCCTTAAGAGTCCTACAACCTAAAAATAGGGTCATGTGCACAAACTTAGCTTGAGTTAACAAGAATTTTCCGCCTGATTCTGGGAAAAATCAATGCAAATAGTAAATTGGACACTTAAATTGTAAAGTAGCTTGTCATATATTTTCACATCTCATCATGTCATCAGTTAACTCTTGAAGGGCTTTGTGACACAAAATGAAATGAGGTTCATTAGAGTTAACTTTACAAGACATTTCTGTCTGATCCTGGGAGAAATGAATGCAAATGGTTAAAACAGACATTAAGATTGTAAAGTCCTGCGTCACATATTTTCACATTCCATAATTTCATCAAATAACTCTTGTAGACGTTTGAGACAAATATAATGAGATTGACACCTTTTGCTGATTACTTCCTACTAGCAATAAATAAAAGTTTTGTCCAAGGCTCAGCTTGCAGATTACTTACCATTGCAGGAGAGGATTTCTCCCCATCAGCTGGTGGGCTCAGCTTTTCTGACTTGACCACAACTTTCCGTTGACCAGTTGGTTGAGATGCGGATGTTACAGCAGTGAGATTTGTAGCAACTGCACTGCTAATGCCATCTGGTACTGTAAACCCATGCCTAGACATGACTCTGTCCATAGAAAGAAATTATCAAATGAACAATTATTAGTCATTAATTCTAATCAACTATTCTAACATTTATTGCTAGGCAAGTATTCTTCATTTGAGTTTCAAAAAGGGCATGATCATGAAATAGGTCTTACAATATCATCCCTGGAGAATCCTGGATAATAGTATAATCTGCAAATCATTGAAATAGTGTTGTGTTTTTTTTTTTTTGGGGGGGGGGGGTAATTGCATTGCTAAAAAGAATGGTTCGGTTAACTAATTGATTTTACTGTATATTTCAATGCAATATACATAAATGTTAGTGTAATTCAGAAAGCCTGAATAATCTGATTTATGTACAATGAAGAAGAAAGGTATTATTAGAACAACACAACAGTGCTACATCATGACCATATCCATTAAAGTAATTAAATGGCTCCAAATATGCTGAAAATGTCATATAACAGTCAGCCATGTTCAGACTACAACATGTACCTAGCTCATTTAGCATGGGGGAGTCAGAATTAATTCAGACTGTAGTTTTGGATCAAATTTAAACAAGCTTAATTAGCATGTTAAAAACTTGGGGACAATGCTGATGAGAATGTACTTTTATTTTAAATTTCTAGAGCAATATGTGAATACAAAACCACTTACTTCTTCATGCACTCATCCAAGAGAGCCCTCAACTCGCTCCTAACATCTTCCCGACTTCGACCTCTCAGAGAACGGGTCTTCACCAGCATCATTAGGTTTTGAAACCTTGGATCTGCCACGGACTCCTTCATAAATTCACTGATCTATTATGGACAATGAAACCATGAATTGTTAAAAATGACATCATTGAAGATTACCATTGATTACAGTAAGAGTAGACAGTCCCTCTATCATCCCCACAAAGAACTTACTTTCTACCCACTTCACTCTCTTCTGATTACAGGGTATAAATCTGTGCAATTGTGCATCAGCTTGGCAGATTTCTATAGCAACTTTGGCATGCAAAAGTGTACCAAAAATGTATTTAATTCTTGGAAATAGGAATTTTTTTTAAAAGAAACCACACACAACCACTCCTAGTGGCAATAGAATGCCTTGCAAAATTGAAGTTCATCAAAACACCATGCAATTGTTACAGAATTAACAGTATTTTAGTTATTAATATTCTTTTTTATTTTATTGGCATGTTTTTTTTTTTTGGGGGGGGGGGGGGTTAATGAGGTCGGCAGAGAAGGATCAGATTGACTTAAAAGACTGTTGGGTATGAGTCTAAGTTAAAGGCTCAAATCAACTTTGCATCAAATGGTACCTACAAGAAAATGGTACCAGATTTAACTTAGAATATATGTCTTAAAGATCAGAATGATTGAAAGACTGTTCTTATTGACAATTGCCTTTCTGGTCTCATTATATATTTCCACAAAAACTCTCAATTTTGAGTAAAATATTACTTTGATGTACGTGGTAGGGCATATATCAGTACCACATAAATTAAGTCAAGCCTGTCACTACCTAGCCTACACTTGCTATCCTTAGCCTGCTACCCCCCCCCCCAGCCTCCCCTGCACACACAAAAGCCACTCTCCACTGCTTCCCATCTATTTTAAAATCATGGCACTAAGTGTAAACATTTCAACCATGCACACAAAAGTCAAATTTATTTATTTGAAAGGCATAAATCCATGCAAATATGTAATATTCTAAAAAATGTAATATCCCAAAAATGTAAAACATGTGCAAAAATGTAATAAGCATATTTGGAATGAAACAAGGGTAAAGTAGGCCTAAAGTTTGTCTCAGTGACATGGTTCTTTTCTTATAAGATCTGGACATTAATTAGTATTTTAAAGGAATATTCACATAAATATATTCTATCAGAGTTCAGACTTTACCAGTAGCATGGGCCATTGACAATGTACCATGTTGTTACATTTTCAGGCCTATAGGCCTAATGCACAAACTGTCTTAATATTTAGGTCTAGCGTATCATTGGGGACGCACTTGAAGTTACAAAGGCGCGCTATATATGAGCACGGATCGCGAGTAACTTAGCCTAACGTTGGGTATATATATACGAGACCTAGCCTAGGTTAGAATCTGAAGATGAGGCTAGCGTGCGCGTCAATTAATTAATCGCAACGAAAAATGGCACACTAAACTAAACACATATAAACTTACCATCATATCATCATCCATATTGCGTTTCTGATAATGCTATCGATGTTCTAAAACTTCACTTACAGACAATAGCTACGTAATCGCCAAAAGAAGTGACTCTCCCGAGACTTGATGAGCTGTTGCTATGTTAGTGTTAGCTTACAATGTACGTACGTACAGTTACCCTAACTACGTGTTGAAATGTATCAATGTTTATGCGGCCGATAACCTAACCGATGACATAGTAACTAAGCTGTACCATTGCAGAAATAGGGAAACAAGTTTTACAATTTTTATGAACGTTTAGGCCTTCCGCTTACAAGTTTCACTAAATATACTATAAATACAAATATAATATCACAAATAATGTGTACTGATTAAATATGAGAAGAACTACCGAAATTTTCTAGCAAATTTCATAAAACTCTGTTTTTTACTCAGCGAATATTACCGTATTGGATAATCAATTCGTTCATCAATCGGAGATGACATAGTGCGCATGCGTGACAGACCGGTTGGAATCACACATATTTATTTCTCTGTGGTTGTTACCACCTATCGGTACCGCCAAAGAACTATAGACAGTTCTTTTGCCTATCACACACACACACACACTAAAACCTATATACAAACGCCAAGGCTATGATAAAATGTATCGTTTTGTCGGGGTACGCTTTCTGTTTAAACGGCAAAAAAACTGAAGATTCTCGTTTTCACACTGCCTATCATCTTGAAAAAATCGTCTTAATTTTGAAAATACAGTTTTGTCAAGATGCACTAACCATATAACTAAACGTCAAAATTCTGAGAATTACTGTTTGGCATACCGTCTTTACAATGTGCACGTCACTGAAAATCTGAATTTATTGTTTGTTTTATTGTTCTTTATCAAGTGGTCACCAAGTTTTGTGGACCATCCTATCACGTTATATTCTTATTAAGACTTGATTTAATAAAAGCAAAACAAAAACACAATTGGGTAGGCTATCTTTCATTATATTTCAGAGGTCTTTATCAAAGAAAAATATGAATCCCCGGAAAGTTGCCAAACAAACATAGTAAACATGATGGTGTTGGATTAGAATATTTATTTCCAACTCTATGGTAACCATGCATAATATGCGGCGGGGTTAATGATTTCTCCAAACGGGGATAGGGGCGGGAGATGTGAGAAGTATCGGTATAGATACTTTACTACCACCGCGAAATAGAGGTGCATAAGAAAACAGAAAACAAAGGTATATCGAAGAAACACGTAAATAATATTAGACAAACAGCTCAAATTTAAAGAGAAATGTTGGTCATAGGGTACCAGGTTCTAATGTCCCTCTTTATTTTTAGTTTAATAAGTAGCAATAAAGGCAGGGGAATTAAAACAAAATATAGGGAGGGGGTAAGCCCAGTATACCTTCCAGTATCACATAATATGATCAGTGAATTTACGACCAATAAGTAACGAAATTATTGTATAAATTTACTGGCAGAAATACTGGCGTTTTTTGTCTTTTTTTTTCAACCATCAAGAATTGGCAGGTAGGCCTATGCCGTAGATACAAAAAATTCCCGAACTAATTATCTCTTTTTCTGCCGTCGCAAGGAAGAGATATACTCACCTGTCGAGCAATACTCGAGCGACCTCTGAGTCGCTCGGCGGCGACTTCTTCACTTCGCTCCATCTTTCTGCTTGACTCCCTATGTAAATACGGGTGGCTTCATACCTTCTCTTCTTAGTTCTCATCCATTTTCTCTTTTCTGGTGAAGTTATAGGTTTCTCAAACACTTGTATTTTCCTTTTGAGCTCTTCTCTATAAGTTCGCTTCCATGATATAGAGTTACTTTTCTCTGCCGGCGTCGTAAGCAACCCATGACATCATTACGTAAGGCGTACTACATCACTATGCTTGGTTGTTGTGAATGAATCTATTTTAATGAATGTCTCAAAAATAAACATCTTAACTATTTACTGATTGATTGAATTCAAACTAGTGGATTTAGGGGACCTGCATGCGATTAATTTACAGAAGGAATTCGTCGGAAGACACTCTACTCATTATCTGCAAAAAGTCTTTAATTACTCGCCAATAAACGCTCTTGGCAGGGAAAAAATTTGGCTAATATCTAAGTTTACTGTATTGTGATTGATACAAGTAAAAAAAAACTCGATGGACATGTCAAAAGGCTGGGAATTAAAACCGTGACAAAACGCAAAAAGCTGCATTAATTTTTCACTTTGTTTTACGATCAAGTGTTGAGCTAACTTAGTCAAGTCTAAATTACTTGGTCAAGTATAAAGACTTGGTCAAGTCTAAATATTTTCTGTAAGGGAGATGGGTTTTGCAAATGCTGAATATAAAATATTGTAAGCTCTTAACTTGACCTGATTGGTTACAGTGTCAACATTGGTAACAGTGTCGACACTGTTAACATTCTACCGATATGAAAAGAAACAAAGCAAGGGCGTAGGAACCGGGGGGGGCTGGGGGGCGCCAGCCCCCCCAGTGAAAAATGTGGAGGGGCGGAAGTATCATTCCGCCCCCCCCCGCTTCGCCAGTCAGAAAACCCCTTTTTCATTTCCAAATGAGAAAAAAAACCTCATTTGGAGCACCAAATTGCATCTAAGGCCAGGTGAAAATACAAAATTAAGTTTACAAAATGGAGTGGGTGTTGAAGTGTGCTATATTGCACCAAATCGCATCTGAGGCCACCTGGAAATGCAAAAAAATTCCAAAGGGGAGGGGGACACCCCCTCCCCTTAGACCTCTCCCCAGGTCGGCCATCAGTCTTCAGCCCCCCCACTCCAAAGAACCTTCCTACGCCACTGAAACAAAGAAAAAGAAAAGTCCTGGATCAGCCCCCGAAGACAATACTAACGATAAATTCTGACTGCAAAGTTATGATTACATGAGTATTTTATTTACATACATTCTACACTTGAAATACATATAACATAGTGCCCTTACACATTCCTGTTATGTTTTCTGCTTTGTGATATATTGCTACTATAATCTACAATGTACAAAAATATACAACTTTCTTTAACACTTTGCAAATCAATTGATAACAACATCAAGTAATTGATTGCAAACAGTTTACCAACAAAAAAAAAATTTACAGAAATTTTTGATTTATGATATGTGATCTGTATAAAAATCTCTGAATCAAAGTCACACGTAAAAGCACAGCGCTCAGAAGCATACAAAACATTCTGTGTGATTTGTATGCAGAAGCTCTGGATGATTAACTCAAAAGTTCCACTTGACGAACGATTAACAAGCTTTAGAAAGCACAGGTTCATGTGTTTTAAACAATTTTGGTTGACTTGGAAACTCCTGACAAATGCATCAAACGATCTATTTTGCCATCATTACGAATATAGTGATCAATTCATGGTGGTTCCATCTCGATGGTACTAAAACTCATAGCAACAGTATGTCAAGCTTTGTGGAACTAGATAGGACAGATATGATAACACCCTCTATTAAGTATATTCACCATCTGATCAATAAACCTAATCCAATCAATAGATAAAGATTAGTCAAGGATCAAAGCTCATTAGTTTTTTGGGTACATTAAATCAATCACTCTTGTAACTATTAATTAATCAACAGATCCACTTAAAAATTATAATTAAAAAAATATGATCACTTTCTTTACAGACATTAAAACTAATCAATAAAAAACCTTATCCGATCAATACATAAAGATTGTCCAAGGATCAAAACTACTTTGTTTTTTTGTGTACATTAATGCAATCACATTTGTAAACTATAAAATGATGAACAGGTCTACATGAAAAATATTATCAATTTCTTTATCAAAAATTTGAGACAAATTAAAAGATAGTTATGAAAAGGTCAAACCCACAACGGTGTTTCTATACATTCGTGTAACTGTTTACTCTTGAACCATTAATTGATGAATTCAAACCAATCAATGTTTCATAGCATGAGGTAACTAGAAATGGAAGTTATCACTCTTTCCACCACCAATGGAATAATGAAGCTAATTGAACCAATGCAAACAGAATAGTTGTGGTGAAAATTAACACAGCCATACACTCTTGAAACAGGATCAAATTAAAAATGGCCATACTTTCAAAATTTCAGCCCCCACCCCACCCCCCATTATCAGATATCAAAGTTTGATTTTAAAAAATGCATGAGAATATTTTTCCAAACGTGATAGAAAAAAGGATCTTTAACACCAATTTCATAGAAAATTTAGTTCCAAAAGTGAATGAATTGCAAATAAACCATAGAATCTATAATAACCCCCCCCCCCCCCAAAAAAATAATTAGCCAGAGTTAAAAATGTTACACAAAAAAAAAACATCTATTAAATGTTGAATTCAACAACATACTCAAAATTTGAAAATGTAATGCAAATGATTGTCTACAAATACCTGTGTGGATATAAATATATAAATATTTTTCAATAATACACATTTTTATGATAACAGCTAAAAAGTATGAAGAAAAATTCACTTTAGAAAGATGTTAATTAAAGATCTAGCTACTTTGAAAGTGAGAAATTGCATTTCCATTTAACAAGCCTTGTATATTTACAACATCTAATTAACACAAATCTCATTAAAATAAATATGTTTGCCATATCCTCCCTGTGTAGAAAATATCACCTTCATGGAAATAAATCAATCACATGGGAGTAAAGAATAGCTTGTTTGAACCCTCATTGCTTTTGGCGAAGGCCAAAGGTCAATTGAGTTCTACGGCTGTTAATATCAGACATAGGGACGGCAACGCACAGACTGCAGTTGGCTACGGTTCTTCTCCATGACGTATCTTCAAAATAAACAGTCTAGGTCTTGTCCTGTTTTTCATTCACATCAACTGCTAAACTTTGCTGGAAACAAGAAGAAAAAAATGAAGGTTATTTACAAAAATAATAATAATAATAATTAATTAACAGTTCTTATATAGCGCAACTTACAATAAAGTCTTGCCGCGCTGTACTTAACCTTGGTCATTGGTAACTTGTCACACCTACACACCAAAGTGTGCAAAATTCAAACAATCTCTCCTGGGGCACCACAGTGCACCACAGCCACATGTCCCCTGGGGGACTTCCCATAGGGTGCAGCCACAAACCGGCGCACGCAACTATATTTACAAGTCAGTGAAATCACCTCGCAAGTCCTCATTTATACACCTGGGAAAAGAGAGGCAATGGAGATAAAGTGCCTTGCCCAAGGAAACAACGCAATGATCTGGCCAGGGCTCGAACCTGTAATCCTTAGATCACAAGTCCACTGCCTTAACCACTTGACCACAATGCCCAAAAATGAGCAAGGATCTTCTTCTATACTACATCAATCCAGGTCATAGATGATGATCTAATTACCCTTAAATCTCATTTGTCTTCTCTCTAAATTTAGCATGTCTTACCAAAATTTGAATTAAAGTTTCAAAAGAGCTCTGCAAAGCAAGAAACAAATGCTCTTAGGGTGGCAGTAAAATGCATGTTGATTTGTGAACATTAGTGACCATTATTGTGACTTTTTAGCAGATTTTGGGGTGATATTACTGATGACCTTAAAGCAAGAATCACGCAGGGTTGGGAAAGGCTTCAAGGTTAATGATGATAAAACATACTCAAGAATGACAGCATCAAATGGGAACATCATCTACTTTATTGCAGTGACAGAACTTTGGTGAAATTTTAACAAAGCCACTTGAACATGATAATCCTTGAGACCAATATTTGTGACTTTTAATATCAATGAAGTTTAAAAGTATACACAATTTTTTATGAGGTAAGAGTAGGTACCTGTGCTTCGAAAGGATAGGAATATGAACCAGGGGATTATGGGAAGTGGATCGAAATGATATTAGCTTTGTCATAACAGAAATATTTTGAAGGTATTGTCAGTTTGGGGTATACTATATCATTGTAAAAATCATTTTGGACTATCTAGCATAGCATTGGGAATAAGTTAAACTGTTCTGCATAGACAATCGATGTATTGAGTGTTCTGTGACTCTCAGCCTGCTGACTGAACACCACCCGACTCAACCTTTATAACATGGATATTTGAGGATATCCCGGTAATGTGCATGTGCTTAAGGTTATGCCTAATCAGGTATTTGCCAGTTTTCAGTTGTCTGCTTCATTCGTGGAAATTCAACTCGTCGTGTTTCCCCGAATGCATTTGATCTAAAACAGGCATTGGTTGTTAAAAAAACAGTTGTTGTGTTTGCTCGTCAGTCTTTTAGTATGTGCTGATCAGTTGTAACACTATCGGTATTCACAAGGTAAAAAAAAACTCGGCCATGACAGTCAAGTTGAGTTGGGTCAAATGTGGCGTACTATGTCCGGCTAAAATACACTACAAATTCTTACATTTTCTTTCTCAATCTCCTTCACCTCAGCTTTCCTCTCCACTCTCGGACTCTTCAAGACAGCCTTGGCTAAGGGATTATCTGCTGGCATCGCCACATCCATATCTGGTGGCGGTCTCTTCAGAGGCTTAGGGTACGGAGGAAGCTGGCCCTTTGTTTTCGGATTCAAGTCTTGTTGTTTCTAAAAAATAAAATGCAAAACTTAATGAAATTTTGTACACCTCTGAGTCTTCTGACTTCCTGTTTGCAAAATTTAACAATGAAAAGAAAATAAGTGAAACTATTCACAGATCACACTTGAACTATGAACCTCATAATGTACTAGACTTCAAAGGGGCAGGCTTAAATAAACACGTTTCCTAGCATTTTGGTCATCATCAAGTCATGCCTAGTTATACTTTGTAACATAGTCCCTTTTAAAAAATTTCACCAATATAACTTCAACAATACCTAGACAGAAATTTCAAAATTATTTGTGAAAATATCCTACAGAAGAATCTCTTCAATATTAAATAATTTCACTTTTTTTGTTGTTGACCCTTTTGAACTTACTTCTTTCGGCAATTCTGTTGGTGGCTTGTCTGGGTTGCCATGGACAACAACCATCTGTACCAATGCTTTCTTGCAAGTCATCCGTAGCCGTTTATTGATACCATCCATGAGAGTTTCCCCAAACAATCTCTTGAAGGCTTTCCTAATCAGTGCCATATCGACCTGTAAATGAAAAACAAAACGAGTTTAAATGAGTACATAACACCGTAGCAACCCACCTGATGGAACTAAATAATGACAAAAAGGTTACTTTGATAAAATGGCCACAAAGTTTCAAACATTTCAAAGAGTGTTTGTATCAACATTTTTAACTTTACAAGTTTTAGCCTGTGGAAAAATTTCATCATTTTTGGACAACCTTTGTCTTCCCAAATTTTGATGGTGACGTAAACTGGGCAAAAAAGTCTTCGACGAACTTTGGTTCCATGAAATGATGTTTTTCAGTCCCTTTAATTTGAACATGTTTGGATTATTGGGCTGTGACAGTTTTGTTGTCTGAACATTTTTTCTCTTTGAAGAGACAAAGGCAATTGAAGTAATACACTAACGTGCATATTGAAATTGTATCGATGATAGAAATCCCAACTTAAATATCATCACAGAATGAAGGCAAACAAAATATTTAAATTTCATTTAACATATTGTTACATCACATTACCCCAACTGCAGTTTGTCCGATATTATTAGATGTGTTAGACTGAATATTGAATATGCAGTTTTCAAAATTGTACTTTCTCCGAAAGAAATGAAATCATCAAAGAATGAAGCAATTACAAGTTGCTTTAACAATTTCATGAGATAAAACAATGATCTACAAAAGAAAAAGAAAAAAGTGGTACTGACCTCTGACCTCATGATAATTATGCGCATAACTGTCTCTTCGTCACCGCTTGCTTGGAGATTTACCTGTATCTGCTCGGCAAGGAATTGAGGGCAATCACTCAAACATTTCACTGAAATTTGAAATCGAACAAAGATAGATTGAATATAAAAAAAGTGTAATCTCTAATGCTTAAAGTTCATCTTTGACTGTTATATATGTATCAGTAAGGGAAATATCTTTGATGCTTGCATAAAGATGCTTGTTGAAGTGTTCGTAAGAGTGGCCATTACTGGACCGTCTAGCAAACTTGGGGCAATATTGATGATCTCAAATGAAAAGCTTTATATTTTAATAGATGATATTGTAGGCATTCGTAGGAAAAAACATAAACATTTTCTCGTCATTTGATGCAATTTCAACAAAATCTTGATCAAAGTAAGAAACCCTACAAGATTTCTTTTATGAAATCAAAATCAACTGGAGATTTAAATTTAATCTTGCCAAAGCACTTTTCCCCAAAAGTCTTGATCACAAATCAATAACATTCAGAATGGTCCTTATTATTTCAAATTTAGTTAGTCTAAGTAATTGTATTGTTTTATTAGTCTAGTTATCAAACAGTATCAAAATAATCTAAGAGCCATTTTTGTGCATATGTTGACAGTGACTACTAAACAGGATTGCAAAGTGAGCTGTGGTAATTATACTCACCCAATGAGACCATAGCATCACGGTAGTCTGCCACGAGCAACCTCTCAATCTCCTCCAGAGAGCTTTTACCAGTTATCTGTTTTCAGGGAAACCAAAAGCAAATGATTAACATAATTTGCCAAATATTACAGAATGAAAGAAATGCAAGCTGTTGATGTCCATCAACAGATGTAAGAAAGGAGAAAAAAACAAATCCAAGTTGGTTAGCAGTGAAAATTGTCACTGTATGCCAAATTAAATTGAAGAATTAGTGTTAGAAAAACCTTGCTAAATTTCCTCCAAATTTGCTCACTAGTATATGCAACTTCCTGCTATTGTTTGCAAAGCAGAAAACAGAGCACACCAAATACATACAGGTTAAACAAGCATGACAAAAAAAAAGTAGGGATGTTCCTCCTTTTTAAATTGGTCCAAAAATGAATATAGAATAAAGGGCTAAAAAATGTTAACAATAAAACTTTCAATGTGACATCCACAAAACATAGCTCTCTCTCTACAAGGTAATAATGTTACCTGTTCATAATTGTGCAGGACAGTTACGATATGACTCCAGCTTGCTGTCTGTAGTAACTCAGCCATTTTTCCAGAATCTGCATTCCAACGGTCTTCTTCTTGGGTTGCTATCAGCTGCTCGGTGTCTTTATCAGCTGTTTCTTTGTCAATACTTGTAGATTCTGATCTGGTACCCTAAACAAGGAAATATGGATTGATTAAATCACCGTTTCCATTCACAACAAAATCAATAAATGCACCACTACAAGCAGGGCATTAATCAAAAACAGGAAATAATGGGTCTTGTATGTGAATTTGGTATCCCTGCTCAAGGGAGGAATCCAATGCAAGGGTCGGATGGTGGGGGGAGGGGGGGGGAGTGTTTTCTTGATTGCAAGTTCTCACATGCATATGGTATCGATTTTCAGCTTTGAAATGTAACTTCATTGACACAATATTGTTTTGGTGCATGTCTATAATCCAGCCATACAACATTATTTGTTTCATTACAATGACAGAACAATGCCTACTCACTTAAACAATGTTATCTCTTCACTACTGCATAATGTTGCCTAAAACCCACAATGACCATATGATATTGAAGGACATTTTACATTCTCTTAATAAAGGAACATATACTGAATTATCCATACAAAGAAGTATTTAAAACAAGTAGTCTTACCTTCACTATGGCAAGAAGCAAGTATCTCAGCTGACCTTTGACCTCTGCTTTAATATCCTCCTCAAGCTCTATGCTGTATTTTGTTGCATAAGCTGACCTTATTGCACCTAACGCCTGTTAGTGAAGAGAGTGTTACAGACATGCGTAATGTTTTATCTAAACATATATGTATATATAGCACTAACAATAGCAGGACTTGTAACAGACACGCAGAAATGCCCCCTCGACATGATTAAATGCGTAAAAGTACCAGCAAATGCAAGATTTCCTAAGTTACTCACAAATCATGCAGTTCTAGTTTAAGTTTTAAGAAAGTGAGTTTCAAAATTTACAGTAATTAACTAGAACATACTGATTAGAGTGACCACAATTTACATCAACATCTACATTTATGTGTCAAAAAAATTTCAGAACAAGAACAAACTATAAAAAAAGGCTATAGACACAGACTGTACTGCCCAGACCGAAACCACCATCCACAATGTCTTAAATCAATTCATCCCACTTTCTCTCCATGCTAACACCAACCCCCCCCCCACCCCCACCTGTAAATTAATATTATTTTCTGTATCACCTTCATCTAGGTACATCTCATGCCTCACCATCATGGAGAGTACTGCATCTTCTTGAATGCATAGAGAAATATAGAAGAAAAATTAATTTCTTTGCTGAGAACTTACCCCATTGTTTCTTGTACATAATACCTCAACCAAGGTTTCTGTAAAAGGCCCTTGACCCTGAAAACAAAAAGGAACAAATACTTTCAGGAAATGTATTACCACAAAATGTCTGCTATGTATTGGGACTTGTATTCAAAGAGGTAGTATAGTAAAGCTAAGACATATTCTTTATGGGGGCAAATTATCAATAATAAGCTGTGTTTGAATTGACAATATCCATTAGACCTCTCTGTGAAGAAGCAGTCTTTATTCAAACTTCGGATTGATGAGTACGGGTGATGGTGTAGTAACTATTACGATTCTTACGATACAAAGAAATCACATTGAAACAATACCATGACATTTACTGTTTAAAACCCTTCTGAAGATTAGCTTTCTTTTCTTTGTAAAAAATTGTCCTGAACAGATCAATACCACGTTGGTAACTGTTAACTTAGAAAATGGGACCACAAGATGGTCGATATTCACCCCTAGACATTAGGAAAACAATTTGGGGTTGTGTGTGGGGGGGCCAATGAATGCTATGTGGTTTATTAAGATTTGGAGTTGCAAGTTGACCACCAAAAGAGAGGGGCAAATGACTTTTTGGTGCTTGGAATTAAGTATTTGGGGTTGAAAGTAGACAATAACCAAAGAAAAATGGTTGTATTGACTAAATTTTACATCAGGAAATGTTCATGGAGTGGGGGGAGGTAAATTTCTGTTTCATATCTTTGCCCTAAATTGATTTCATTCCAGGATTTTAATTGTCCCAATAAAGGTTAATAAACATGGTTTGTCGGGGTCAATGAAGGATCAAGAAATTCCATAAATGTATCAACACCTGGTTTAGAATCTTTCTGAAGATTAAGTATTTCTCCTTCTCAAGAAACTTTTCTCTACATACATAGTTTACAAAAGACAACGGTCGTAACGAAGGAAAACAGTAAAAACCTCAACTATGTTTATAAATTTTTAAAAGAGAAAAATTTATATTAAAAAAAAAAAAAAAAAATTTTTGTAAAAAAGAACATTGATGAATATTTTATGAAATTGTGTGAGCAAATAACAAACAAGGAAAACAAACCTTGAGAGCAGAATGGATGGACATGGCATCATAATCCTGTCTGCTGGTCAGCAGAGCTGAGGTCAATGTCTGGAAGTCATCATCTAGCTGGGAAGACAACTCCTCCTCAAGATTCTGGAAATAAATATTGATCTTGTTTAAAGGGTGTGAAGACTCGTGCAAAATGAAACGTCTAATGCCGGTTATCTGACCTAGTTTCGAATGAGGTGTAACAGAAGTGTTAGACACCACCATCGATCCCAGAAAATACACTCACAGCTTGCTATCGTCGGTAATTAGACACTAGTGTGCATACAGTACATACAGCTGGGGTTAATACCCACAGCACAGTGTACAAACGGGATGGACATCTCAGGTCCAGCTAAAGATAACAAGGTATCACTTTTCATTACTGTCTGCATTTTGTAGCGACAAGAACAAAACGTCACTTGCAAGCAACAAAAAGTTAACTTTTTCAGATGGCAGCACGCGGTTTGGGGCGAGTCTTCAATACCTTTAAAGATCACATCAATACTGGCCACAAATTTTCATTCACTAACGGTTCACTAAGATCTTGTATCAAAAGTGTGTTCGTGGATGTTTCTGACCATCCAAATGATTAAATTACATTTCGGAAGGTTAAGTTAGAATATTAAAATAGTTCAATCAAAGGAAATGTTATTTAGGTTGGTGTTTAACTTCTTGGTTGAATTTGGAAACATGGTTTTTCATAATCGTGTTAGTCATAATAAACTTCAAATCAAACACACCCATTCCCCTCCCCCACCCCCCCCCAACCCCCGTCCTGTGAAGTGCTGATATTTACCAACAGGCAAGAAACATTTTGAATAGCACACTCCACAAAGGTACTTATTAGCCATGTTATCACACACACACGTTTACTGACTACTGAACAGTTAATTCCATACAACAGAGGTAAATTTACATCTGTGGACACAAACAATGTTTTCCTGAATTAAGTCTACACACTTACCAGACCAAACTGTTCTTCAAATTTGACTTTGGTCTGCTGTCTCTGTGAAAACTTTCTTTTGGCTAAAGTATTAGTTACGACTACTTCGGGTTTTCCTGTTGAAAATAAAACAAAGGAAAGAAATCAACATCTTCCTTTTCCCTTCTTGTAGTTGGTGGGCTTGGTAATATGATGAACCACATGCAGGATGTGAGCAACAAGGGGTCAGAATAATGACCCCCTCCCCCCCCCTCACAGCATTTCCCACCTCCTTCCTCATTCCAGAATGAAATGATTCATGTACCACACAAAGATCAAGGTGCTCAAAATGTTACAATGCAAACACTTCTCCTGTAAAATTTGTTGAACATTTTTTATTGTTTAAAAATATATTTCATGAGCATTTTTTGGGGATAACTTTAAATAACTTTAAATTTCTGAACCACCACTTTTAAGTAAAAGCTCCATGAGACAATGGATACTAAGACACAACATTACTCACCCATGCCTTTGGTTGCCTTAAAGAGTTTCACAGCTTCATCTTTCTCGTCATAATGCGCAGCTTTGGCAGCAGCTTCTTTCTGTACGAAAAAAAAAGAAATAACAGAGGCTAGCTGCATAAAGGGAAACAAAATAGACAAATCCTTCAGCTTTCTGAACTAAGAAAGACAAAGGTAAGCAGACCCCCCTCCCCCCAACACTAGGGGGAAGGGAAATCCATGTATCCCGTATAAGTTTTACAGCAATGAGTTTCTGGGGGAACAGGATTGAACATTGGTCGGAATCTTGCCACCCTCCTCCCCCTCCCATACTCCCCAATTACAAACATGTGTACAGCTGTAGGGGTTTTCCTGGCAAGGGAGACTGATGTTGTATTATTAATATGTGCAGTGGCAGAACTTCTGAGGTCAAGTTTATGTCATACAACTCACCCTCAAGTGTTCAGGTGAGCATAGATAACATATATTGTTAGATCATAACTAATATACAGTAATGAATATATCTTTGTGTTTAGTATAGTCATAGATCTTAAGTGTTAAATCATAACTAATATAATGAATATATCTTTGTTTTTAGTATAGTTATAGATCTCAGGTGTTAGATCATAACTAATATAATGAATATATCTTTGTTTTTAGTATAGTTATAGATCTCAGGTGTTAGATCATAACTAATATAATGAATATATCTTTGTGTTAAGTATAGTTATAGATCTCAGGTGTTAGATCATAACTAATATAATGAATATATCTTTGTTTTTAGTATAGTTATAGATCTCAGGTGTTAGATCATAACTAATATAATGAATATATCTTTGTTTTTAGTATAGTCATAGATCTCAGGTGTTAGATCATAACTTATATAATGAATATATAATTTGTATTTATGAGTGATGAATTCACTGTCAACAGTTCAACCATGCTCATCCAAATTCTTTCCAATATCATTGTAAATAATCTAATGTGGGATTTCAGTTTGCAAAAGATTTGCACAACACTATTTAGTTTTAACACTCCTTTTACCTTTTTCCTTTCTAGTTCTTTCTTCCTCTCTGTTCCGAGAACTGGTAACCGTGGCAGCCTCCGCCTTCTGGTTTTGACAGGTCTTTTTGAGATTTTTAGTTCATCCTAAAATAAACACCCACACAAGAAGCAAAAAGGAGACACAGAATGTTATCAGCGACAGAAAAAAAGGTAATTAATTTGACATTCTTGATAGTATTGTATTCTTACCGGACTGAAACTCTGTTGTTGCTAAGGGGATAATAAATTGTCTCCCAGCAACTAAGAAATCTCAACAGGGTTCTCAGCACTTTTTTTATCTTTCCATTGTAATGATGTTTATAACAAACATCTACAATTATTAATTATCCGTTCAATAAAGCACACATTAAAATATCTGGGTTTCTTTCTGACTTCAACAACTTCGTATCAAGAATATTGCAAAGCCCACTTCTGGATACAGTGGTGATTCCTTGGGTGTGTGATTTTCTTTCGCGATGAACGTTAATTGTAAGCAATATGGTGGATACAAAGGGCAGTGTAACAAACACAAGCATTATTGAACGAGTTGTAACAATAGTTTCCATATGTGTCCCCATCACAACAAGACAGTATTTGACATTTTCATATCTTTTTTTTCCTTTCTTTTAGAGAAGGGTCTGTGACGATGTAAAGTTTGATATAAACTAAGAGATAACAATATATGTAAATCTACAGTCTGTCCTCATTATTTACAAACTAATCAAATTTCTTCTGTAAGCTCTCATTAAGGGATTCATTCAAGGACATGTTGATTGAACAAACAAGAGAAGCCAAACAGAACAAAACATAGAAAAACAACTGTGCTGTGCCACATCCTAATTACTATCGTTTTGTTCAATTCTTGGATGGACGTATCTGTGCATCAGAAATACACACTATTGTACACTTAAAAGGTATTGCCCCCAAGTATGCTAGAAAGTCGGATAATGGCCACCCTTGCTTAAAATTTCAAGAACAAAACAAAGCATTTTAATGCCTCTAAAAGTATTTATCACCACTGAGGCACAAAATTGTCTGTTTAAATAATCTTAAATGTCTGGGACTAATGTAGAGGACCAGAGAGTCAAGGAAAGGACTATTGAAAACATCTAGCATTTTTTGGGGGGGGGGGGGGGAGAGAGGAGGTGGACTATGACATATTAACACTATATCTGCATGTGATGTATTTTAGGGATAATATGTTGCTAATATCTATGTCTTTGTTTCTGAGTTATGAAAATTTGGTATGTGCATTTCCCACTACCCACCCCCCCCCCCCTCCCCCATATACATCAAAACAAGTTTGCTTTTTAATGTTTCTTACCATATTTGGCATTCTATCGTCATCATTAATAGATTTCTCTGAAACAGCTGCTTGAGAAGGGGCAAGATTGGAACTGGTCTCTCCTATAGTTGATACCTTGTCATAGTGAGCTCTCTTTTGAGTGATAAAGGAAAGAAGAAAGAAAATTAAACATGAATAGATCTTAACTTCATAACAGAGAGGATCGCTCTCCATATGAATTAGTCAGGAAACGTGTTTATTCTATTCCTATCAATGTGTGCTAGCTGTGACAGTATTAATATCTAGTGATAATCTAATAACATGCATAGCAGCCATTGTTATATAAAACAACTAATTCTGATGTTGTTTAATTAATCCTTCTTTTAAAGTTTTAGAGATATAATATTCACCGTTTTTCTTTTATGCCTGTCTTCTGCGTAATAAAATAGAGCCTCTTGCTCGTTCATTCCCCGAACATCCAACTGAAAGTTCTTTGTAGCACTGTCTTTCAGTTCCAAGAAGTAGTTATGCATTAAATATTCATCCTCCTGGGAAGTTGAAAACAAAAGGTAAAATTATGGATTAAATGACATACTTTAACTGTAGTTTTTTTGTTCGTTTGCCCGTGTTCAAACTGTTGATCTCCAACAATTCGACAATGCTTGCATACCTTCGACCAATCACATCAACAAAGAGCAGAACTGCACGACTAACTACGACTCAAATCAACTAAACGATTGTGAGCTGCATAATTGTGGATATTACTGCAGTTTGAACGAGCTTACAACTACAAATGATTACTATGTAGCCAGTCGTTAAGTGGAGTTTGATTCAGTATGGTAAAACACAACAGGTTTTTCAAACAGGCTATCTGCATTGGTAGTCAAATGTGCAGTTTTGTTCCTGGCTACAACTGCTCAGTTTCAACAAATATAACCGATCAGTGAGAAATATTTTTTACACATAGCCTATCCCAGCACCAGTCACACAACACAGCATGTTCAGAGTCCACTCGCCAGTCATTCATCGTGCTGGAAGTTAGCTGTACATACCAACATGGGTCTTGAGGACTACCAAAAAACTGGATAGATCATATGACAGTTCAGTGCACAATGTGTTTTTCTCAGTCTTCTTCAGGCTAAATTATTTGACCCACTTGAGGTGATCAACTAATTTTTGTCTCACAAACTTCGAACCTTCCATTGATACTATAAACATGTTTCCAAGAAAAAAATATGTTTTGGTACGTTCAAAGTTTCTACTGTGCGTCATGGACAAAAACTCTAAGTTTGCCAAATCCAATTACAACCTGCCCAAACTTACCCACTCATCAGTATCATAGTGTGATGACCTATTCTGCAACCTCTTCAGCAGCTTCTGATTTTCTTCCTGGATTTTCTCCTTCTCATCGTTAAGCTTAAGCTCGTTAAGACTGTCGGTAAGATGAATGAATTAAGAGGGGTCAAATACATTTGTACCACAAAAGGAAGGGCCGCCAACTAAAATAAGCTGAGCTAACCGTATAACTTATAGAAAACTGACTTGTAAGTTATAAACAAAATTTTACAGACATATACTGTAAAATCATATAAAAAAGACATATAAAATCAAATTAATTTTTCAAGTTAATTTTGCCTTTTGTTGACCAGAACAAATCAGAGGAAATATCTCTATGGTAAAAACTGACCTTAATAAGGCTTTAAACATTTATATTACTTTGTTCTCATTTGAGTATGTAAGTATATTACAAACTCACTAATATCCGTTTCAATATAGCCTGCCATTTGTCTCTACCTTTGAAGATACATTCTTAATGGTATCTTGCTTGGGGTAACTACCCCCTGTTGTTTCCCTCAAAATTGTTGTTAAACAAGGACTTAACATTTTCAGGTAGTACTCCTATGTATATAATATACTCACCTCTTTGAATGAAGTTCATAATCATAATTCCAATTGTCCAGTTGTCCCGTTGACCTCAAAACATTTGTCAATTTGGCCAGTAGGATTCTATTTTCATAGTCTATTGAAGCTTGTCTTTCTTCTTCACTCTGGAACAGTAGTTACAAAATTTATTTTATGAATCAAGCATGAGACAACACATAAGTGGACAAACAGCATACATAATTCCTTCAAATTTCCAGATAAATCCTCGGGCCACAGATCCCCAATGTTGCAGCTTGTTGCACCATTTCGGTCTTTACTACGTAGAGCAGATCTACTTTACATGTTCCCAAAAATCTTTCAATATTATTGCTCTGATATGACTTTCTGGCAAACTTGCAAAATATATATCTGTGATTTTAAATTTGGCCAAAGCTGGATTCATGAGTAATTTACAAAACCTGGGTTTGGATAAGAAAACAAATTCTTAGTTCTTATTGCAAACAGTATACAAAAAAAATCACAATATTACAATAACATGTTTACATGATTGAAACTCACCTGCATTTTCTTCAAATTTACTTTTAGATGTAAAAATGATTTTGGCTTCTTAGTATCTAGCCCTGATCTCATTGCCTTTTTCTGAAAATTAGGAAAAAGATTATTTGAAGACATTTAAACTTACAAATCAACACACACACAAAAATTGAATAACATATATAGGGAAGAGTATAATTTTGGCAAATAATTTAAGTTAACAATTACCTTCTATCAGCCTAACTTTAGGTTAGGTCAGTCTAATATTAAACCTTACTAACTACTAATACTATTAGTAACAGTTACTGTGTTAGAGTTAATTTTGGCCTACCTTCTTTACGTGTAGCTCATATGCTCTCTGGTTCCACCTTTTCTGCAAGATGTTATTAGCTGTTGGAAATCCTGGCATTGTTACTTTTTTAGCTGTATCACTTAACATACAGTTTAACAGATCGCTTTCTGTTCCAGTTTTCCTAGTCCAAGCTTCAAAATGAGTACCACGGCTCGTAATATTATATTGGTAATGTAGCGTCCTAACAGCAGTACTAACACGTCATAAACAGTGGTACATTCAACACAATCACAACATAACGAGGTCTCCCATATGTTCCGCGTGTCAGGTCTGATGTTATTATGTTGACCTCAGACGTTTGATAGTGACTCCTGATCGTAAATTTATAACCGTGAGTTTCAGATGTCACCAATATCTCTCCTTTCAGAAATTTACTTTTATCTTTTTATTAAGAACTAAATTCAAATATGAACAAGCTTAAATCTGTTTAACTGTCCTGTACTGTAACTGTACTGTTCGTAATCCAAGCACATGAAACGCAATTCAACACAACACGGCAACAACAGAGAAGTTTGGAAAACTTTCACACTGAGTTGTGTACAAGCACCGCTATGGTAACCGATCACAGTACGCTTTCACTAATTGATTGACAGGTGCATTGATTGTGCGCTATGGAGGCGTGGTATAGGGAGCAAATATCCTGCGGCGCTTTCTGATAGTTTCTTCAAGGAGCACAAATATAATTTACCCTATATTCGAGCGATAGTAATAGAAAGAAAACAAGATTTGCCAAGTGAGCTAAAGTAATCAGACGCGAACGTTTATGGGATGGCCTACCATAAACGTTTCACCAATGGCAAATGCAACCCGCTGTTCACAGGTCAGGGCAGGGAGTGTGTTCAGCGAGTTAACTCCCTGGTTTGTTAGAGCAGTAGAGTAGCATATGGCAAGCCGTTTTAACATTTTCCTCTCTATTCTACTTAAGTAGAATTAATTCCACTTAAGTAGAATACAATTAAGCTTAAGTGAAATGAATTGCACTTAAGTAGAATTGCATTTTACTTAAGCTTAATTGTATTCCACTTAAGTGGAATTCATATTAGCTTAAGTTCAAACGGTTTTTGTCTACATCGTATTTTACTTAAGTAAAATACAATTCTACTTAAGTAAAATACAATTCTGCTTAAGTAAAATTCAATTCTACTTAAGTAAAATGCATTCTGCTTAAGTAAATTCAATTCTACTTAAGTAAAATGCTATTCTACTTAAGCAAAATGGCTTTTCAATTTCACTTAAGCTAAATTGCATTTTACTTAAGTGAAATAGAATTACGCTTAAGTGAAATGTGATTGGTCAATTTATTTCACTTAAGTAAAATGCAATTTAGCTTAAGTGAAATGTGATTGGTCAATCAGTATGCTACTCATTGCGTCACTGTACTTGCCGCGAAGTCCGACTTTGTATACTATTATAGGTACCTCGCCAAGTGTTCATCCGCTCAATAGGTTAACCATTGTCAGAAAAGAGGTAAAAGTACATAACGTAAAGCTTGTTTAAGCATGTTATCATTTACTGTCATCGTTTTTTCTGCCTTTATATGAAAGAGCATAATTTTAAGTACAGATGGTGTGAAAATAGGGAGGATCGAAGGTGATATAAACCATTTTAAAAATCTTTGGTTAAATGTTGATATTACTCCGAACGAGCATATGGAAGGGTTCAGTGTGATAAACTTGCTCCTCTTCTAGCTCATAATCTAAACGGTCATGATATGGAAGTTTGCAATTGCCATGATAGGCCAAGAACACAGCTATCATGTGGTGGGTAGAATATACCAGATGAAAACTTCTATCTATGCTTTGGCAGGTCTTGAAAGTGACGAGTTTAGTGTGTAAGTCAATGGAACAATTAATTGTGATGCGAGACCTATAGAGTTACGTTCAAGACGTACTAGTTACGTAACCATTTGCGGCCATTCCCCCATACTGCGATACTTTTCCAGCGTCCGTTGTGTATATACGAACATAACACCATACTTATCCTTATCAAATGAAGCAAAGCTATGTTTATCACTGAGTCTGAACGTTAGACATTTGGTAAATGCAGCCAGCCAATAAATCGTTGCAAACTGTTGCTGATGCAGTTGGAACTTTTGAGGGCAAGGGAACAACTACAACACGACATACCACCAAGCAGTGGTACTAGTAGTAGAAGTACCACAAGGCATGGCACCATGTGAACATTGCCCCCAGACCAATCACTTCTCCGCACGACGTAAATGTTATAACGGCTTGCCATATCCTTCAATTCCACTTAAGCTAAATTGTATTTTATTTAAGTAGAATTGAATTTTACTTAAGTAAAATGCAATAGTATTCTACTTAAGTAAAATACAATTCTACTTAAGTAGAACACAATTTAGCTTAAGTTAAATTCAATTTCACTTAAGCTTAATTGTATTCTACTAAAGTAAAATACAATTTTACTTAAGTAAAATTCATTTAGCTTAAGTGAAAAAGAATGACATTTTTACTTAAGCTAAATTCAATTTTACTTAAGTAGAATTGCATTTTACTTAAGTAGAATACAATTAAGCTTAAGTGAAATTGAATTTAACTTAAGCTTAAAAGAAAGTGGTAATTTTACTTAAGTGGAATACAATTAAACTTAAGTAAAATGCAATTCTACTTAAGTGCAATTAATTTCACTTAAGCTTAATTGTATTCTACTTAAGTGGAATTGGTTCTATTTAAGTAGAATAACGAGGTAAATGTTAAAACGGCTTGCCATAGTAGCAGCTCCCTGGTTAGAGCTGGTCTATGGCGGACCATCTGTATCAGATTTATACTTGCATTTTAAAATGACATAGACCAGTCGATTCCCCGTGACCTGAAACAGATGCCTACCCACACGCCCCTATGCTGGTAAGGGTAACTAGTGTGCAAGGAGAATTTCGTTGGGGCATCCCGCTGAGGACCCAAAAAGTTAGGCTTTTTTTCCTGCCCGAAAGGGGTACATTAATAGATCAACATGACTTGTGTGGACGAATTTCAATACCGTGTACGCACGCACCAACTTTCCTTTGGAAGTTAATACGCATATCATTCATTCATTTTAATAGATCATGAAGTTCGTAGGTGTTCTCGTTCCTTCCTTGTATTTCTAGGTTTGCAGTTATATTACCTTGTATTCAAATAACTTAATGTTTGCGTTTGGTTAACAAGTTTATCAAATGTAGAGAAATAGAAATTGACTAAGCTTAAAATACCGTACCTGTAGATGAATGTAGTGAGCAAGTTATGAAATTTAATCTATTTTCTACATTCCGTCGCCCTGATACATGCCATATTAGTATTAATAACATATAAATACTAAATTAGAAAACTTTCTATTTCTATCAGTCGCAGATTCATGGGATGTGGGGTGTTACCCCCCCCCCCATCCCACCCACCCACACACAAACACAAATATTAATAGTATTAGTTATTTAACTATTTTTAAACCTCATTTATAGCCTACATATGCTTCAGAATGCACAGTTTCACGTTTAGTTTTTCTTTCCTTTATTGTCTTGGGAGGGGAGGGAAAGTCCCCAGATCCCCCTACAAGGGTCTCGGCTACACCGACCGTTAGGAGTACACCCCTCCTTTTGAAATTCCTGGATACGTCTCCTTCTGTTTTCGTTTACTATATGGAGTGAACGTTGACTTAAAGGGAGTGAAGACTCGCGCACAAAGAAACGTCTGATGACGGTTATCTGACCTAGTTTCGAATGAGGTGTAACAGAAGTGTGAGACAGCACCATCGATCCCAGAAATTGCACACACACCTTGCTACCGTCGGTACTTAGACACTAGTGTACAGTCAGTACATACAGCTGCGGTCAATACCCACAACACAGTGTACATAGCAGCGAATAGCGATGGACATCTCAGGTCCAGATAAAAGATAACAAGGTATCATATTTCATTACTGTCTGCATTTTGTAGCGACAAGAAAAAAAACTTCACTTGAAAGCAACGGAAAGTTAACTTTTTCAGAGGGCTGCACGCGGTTTGGGGCGAGTCTTCAATGCCTTTAAGTCAAATCGCGATGAAATAATTATTCCATTCGACTAAATATATCGTCACCACTGCAGACATTTTGCCATATAATTAATAATTACATGCAGATATCATAGGCCTATGTAGGAGTGTTCCAGTATTTCCGACTTTTTCTACCTTGTTTGAAGTGAGATTTAATTTATTCAGGTCAACGACCTGCATGTATTTGATTTTGTTGGTATCGAATATGATTCACCAAAAGCTTGTAACACGCTCAGGAACAACGGGATTTATGTTTGGACGGTCAAAACAGTTGATAAGAAAATGTTTACAAGTAGAAATTGGTGGCGCTCATCCTAAACAGCGTACGGTTCCTGTATATGCGCTATAGGAAAAACGAAGGTTACCACCGCTCGAAATCGGAAATTTCGAACTTTTCCGACTTTTACACATCATTTAGATAGTGAAATTTGACGTTTTGTTCGCCTTTGAATGTCATTACTATCAGATGTTATAGCCTCAAGCGGTAACGTATCGAAATTAAATAATATCAAACAATAACTGCTCTAACAAATATTTGACAGGTCATTTATTATGTAACGATGTAGAATTTACTTTTATCAATTTGGGCATTTGATAGATACATTTTGATCGATTTATCTGTGCGATGAGGAAATTACCACAACGTGACAACGAGGTGATTATAGCGGCGTTTTACACGGGGAACAGCCACGTCCCCATACGTCTCTTTGCATTGTGCGCTTATCGCGCGCGTAAGCCGCGCGTGGTCTTCATGAGTCTGTAACGCATTTGCGTTAATTGTGCGTTTTGGCGTCCTACTTTTTGAAAGATCAGCTGCGTGTCAATAAACAATGGGGATATTATTTTTCAAATGATTTTGTTTATAGCTTCAAACCTGCAAGTTGACTCAGCCTATAAGCTGGTGTTTTCAAAATGGCTCCAGAAGATTTGGTGAGTTTCCTCAATCTCTCCCCATTATTTTTTTTCCCATTTCATTTTGCAGATCCGCTTGGAAATGTTGTTATTGTCTTTCTCAAATTGAATGTTAACATGATGCACGAAAAGAAAGAAGTTATGTTAGATAGGCATAGGCTAGGCCCTGGTCTATGCTAGTGTGATTTTGTATTTTGATTACAATGTGTTCTATTTAAAGACATTCCTTTCTTGTTGTACACTTTATACTCTATGAAGTGGAGGGAGATGGGGTATGCAACCTAGACCTATACCGTGTCGGCTACCCAAAATCATAAATTCTTTGTTTGTTGAAAAAAAAACTTGTAGATGAAAGGGCTCATCCTTACGGCTCTTCAAGATGATGATGTCCAGAATCTCTTTAAGAGCTTGATGGAACAGTGCAGAGATTACGAGGAGGTTGAGGGCATCACTTCATCATCATATCGTGATACGGTATTGGAGCAAATAGCGGGATCGGTTAGCAGGTATTGGTACACTCTATTCATACTTTTCACTGATGGTTCTATATACGCTACCAAGAATATCGAACACGATAGAGTGTGTAGTTTTATATGTACACGACACTATGCATCATCATCATCATCATCATCATCATCATCATCATCATCATCATCATCATCATCATCATCATCATCATCATCATCATCATCATCATCATCATCATCATCATCATCATCATCATCATCATCATCATCATCATCATCATCATCATCATCATCATCAGTATTATCATCATCATCATCATCAGTATTATTTTAAAAAGTAAATATACAAGAGCTTCCAAGTTGGATGTCTATATAAAATGGTAAGTGACTTGATTTGTGTTTAAAATTTACCAGAATAGTTAGGCCTACTTACAATAATATTTATTCAAACGTTGAATTACAGTTTTTTGCTGAACAAAAGCATTAGCGAAACACCAGTTGACAACACAGGTGGTTGTCTCCATGACAGCAAAGTCAGTTGCGGAGAGCTTGGCGAACCTGCGACACCACATCAAGTAGAGTCAAGTCATGACACCAACAGTTCCACCAATAACACCAATCCAACACCCCAAAATAACCATGCATCTCCAGTCAACTTACAACAGGTGACCATTTTTGTTGGCTATTTCGACAACAGCGTAAACTTTGTTTTTAATAGAGGGCGATATTCACTTTTCAGGATTAGAGTTCCTTTATAGAGATCAGATATAGATATGTTTAGAAAAAAGGTAGAAGCGTCCCAGCATAACGAGTTTTTCTAGCTATGCATGCACCTCACACTGGCGGCAAAAGAGCATACTTCAGGATATTCTTATAAATCTTTTGGTGTAACTTAATTCGTGTAAATACTTCAGGTAGCAAGGGAGATATGTGATAGGACATAGTATGATACAATGTATCCAAGCTAATAAAGTACACTGAACGTTTGAATATCGTAACTAAAACTGCATGTGTCTAGACTATGACTGCCAGTTCAGCTGTGATAATCATGCTGAGCTATTTGGTGTCTTTGCTATATACGCAGACCCTTATATTAATTATTGTAACTCTTCTCGTCCCCGACCCTCTTCTCCTTCTGCCACACTTTCAATTCCTGTTTGTATGTCAATCGAAAAGAAATATACTTTGTTGGCCACTATTTTAAACTATCATTGCTTACATTGTTGCAACACAAAAAGGAAACGGAAATCCTAATAGATGTTTATGTTCACGATACGTATTTGGCAGGAATGGTCGCATGCGGTATTGTTTCCTAATAGTTTCTTTTTTATGCCAAATTGTCTTATTTGAAGTTACTTTCGAAACGTGGTGCACAGGAAAATGGATCGAAACTAAACGTGTACGTATTGTAAATGCGAAAGAGTTGGTTTGTGCACAAAATTGAATTGTCTGTTAAACAGCTGACTTTGATGTTTCACTACCAGTGGAGGACCCCTGTCTTTTTTTGCGGTGGGGTGGGGGGGGGGTTGCGGTTGGGGAAGGGGAAGGGGAAGGGGTGAACGTGGAAGTTCCGGTCAAAAATTTGCGGCCCTTTCCATGATGGATATAAAGATTATGTTACTTCTGTTTACACCTTCTCCTCTTCAGTGTTAGGCCGTCGCATGGGCTCAAAATAACCTCCAAAATTCATCGATCTTTTTTTTCTCATTACATTTTAACAGAACGTGGCAAACATTACTGTCGGTAGTTATGAAGAGTCTACCAATAACACCCATGCTTCCTCGCAGGATGTACTCGATATCAAACGAAGCTCATCAAACGAAGAAGACAATCTCTGCGGAAAAATTCTCGTTTCATTAAAGACGCAGACAGATGAAGAAACAATGCTTTGCAACTCTGAGCCACACGAAGTTCACTACGACCAAACTGGGAATGAAAGTGAAGAGGAATTTGCCACTCTGAAAACTCACGATGAACATTTACAAACCCCATATGTCTATTTCCTAAAAGCCAATGGATATAATGAAGGGGACCCAACAAAGATGGCATCTTATATCTCCGATTTGAGTCACATTGACACAGCAGCTCAGGTAATTATGGAACATGACGTCCGGGATAGCGTATTGACAAATAAAACGAAGATACAGATTCTGTCGGGCTTCCAAAAGGAGAATCAAGAAGATAATCCTTGCCTTAAATTGACCAAAGAAGATAAAGATGGAGAAGACGATTCTAGTGATGAGGATTATCAATCCATGGCAGACCAGATGGATGAGAATGAAAGACTCAACCTAAACAGCGACCGCGGTGATGAGCATCAGTCTTCGTCTGACAATGATGATCTTGAGACCTGCTACTCCAGTGAAGGTATCAACCTCAGCCGTACAAGTTCAGCCTCGGGGTTCATTACAGCTACTAACAGTATTGAAGAACATAAAACGGAATCCACACAAGAGACGCGTGAAGACAAGATAATTAGACCACAATTTTTGGGTAACCTGTTTGTGACAAAATTAGCAAATGCAAGAGAAACTGCTGCACAGCTTAAAGTAAGGAAACCAGAACCAAGAGTAAAGATTGAGAAACCTGTCCATCTGGACACTGACTTGATGTACTCAGTCCGTCAGAGTCTGAAGAGATCCCTTCCCAAGGTAGCAGGACAGAACAACCTCTCAGCTTTGATGATGATGGCTGATGGAATGTTCCAGGAGATGTCACTGGATCGAGGTCTTGATGAACTTGCTTGGCCTTATGATCCATTGGCTGAGTTGAGAGAATCGGGACTGGCCCTTGTAGATTACATGGAGCCAACACCCACTGTGCCTACAGCAGAGAAACGGTCGACACACATGAACAGCAACGAGGAAAAATCTGTGCGGGTCCCCTCAAAATTATCAATACCACTTTTATTCAGCAGAAATGTCAATTGCAGCGAAAAACAAGACACACCGAGCAAAAAGTTCAACGCTGTGTCCACGACATCTCAAATCGTTCCAGGTGGTCGCCGGAGTATTACAATGGACCACATCAAGCCAATTGGCGGGATAAATCGATTCAGTGAGTTGTTTGGTCAAATTCTGCGAATGCCGCGAATCCCTGTTATGATACTTCAGTCTGCTTTAAATCCTTTCAAAAGAGGAATCACACATCCACAGGTGACTGATAATTCCATTGACGGAAAGACAGTGAATCAAGCAATGGTGCCATTTTACCGTAAAACATCACAACCTTTATCTACCGAGGGTGCAAGAAGTAAATCATTACCAAATATAACATCAAATTATCAACTAATTCCGATTGAAATTAACAAAGAATCCCACACGGAACGCTGCATTGCAAGGAACATAAGACCACATTTTCTAGGAAAATTCTACCAGAAGAATATCATAGATGCCCTTCAAACAACAGCGGAGATCAAAGCCAGGACATCATGGTCAAAAGTGAAACTCGGTAACCCTGTACAGAGTTATACAGTATGTCAGAGCCTGATGAGATCTCTTCCAAAGACAACAGGAAAGAAGAACCTCTCAGCTTTGATGACTTTGGCTGATGAAATGTTTGAAGAGATGTCACTGGATCGACAAATGTATTCGGATTTTGATCCTTTAGTTGAGCTAAATTCATCAGACCTGTCGGTAGACTATATGCTTCCCAGCAGGGCTTTATTGGGCCCGAGTACTGACCTTGATGAGATCCCATCCTCTCAAGTTGTGAGTGGATCAGAAAGCAAATGGCTTACCACGCAATGTTCCCTTGGCATTGAAGACCTACATGCTGGTTATCAGAACAAGGGACTGGACAGTCCTAGTGGTGAAACTCTGGACGAAGAGGCCACCTTTTCAGCAAGTGATTGCTTACCAGGGTCACAAGAGGTGGTATCAACAGAAGAGGACATGTCGCAGGATATCGAAACACAAGAAACGGCGAAAATCGTTGAAGATGACGCACTTGAAGATGCTCTTACACTCCATTCTCCAAATGAGATGAATGATCCCACAGAATGTCACCGCGAAGAGCATGGACCTGAAACTTCATCACATAAAGATGAAGACAATCTTTCGGAAGATTCCGCTCTCGGAAAAGACATATCTAACACCTCGTTACCTGAAAACGATGAAAGCATTGTTAGCCAAACTGCAGACTCAACATTCAGAAGCAATCAGTTCGAGCAATTTGCCAAACAGGGCAATTCTGACATAGATGATGATGTTGGTAATAGTCAAAATATCCAACTACCAAATCGATCAAGGAAAGTGGAAGAAAAAGTTTCACAATTTGTGAAATGTGACCCTTGTGATGATTCGGATAATTCGGTGGTCGACAGAAACGTTTCGCCGGACATGAAAAGTCGAATTGACATGTTTGAAGCTTTCCAGAAGCCATATACATCAACGTGACAGATGATGTCAATACCATCATTGAGAGTGACTTTTCAAATTCATGTCAACTAAACATAACATTAGAACAATTCATTTGAATTCATTAACAAATATTGCACTTTTGACCTATCAATACTATAATAACAATATAAATTTGAAATTGTAAAAACAAATTGTTGAAAACGCAGAGAGTATGATATAATAAAATCATGAAATAAAAATATATTTCAGTGTGTTTGTGTGATGGCTCATCTTTTTAAGTCAAGTTGGAAATCTAGCAACGTTTTTGTATTTCAAAATCAATTCAGAATCGATTCATAGACTCAATAATGGCAAAGTAAACAAGATTTTTTTTTTTTTTTAATTTTCATATTTATTTACTCGTTTCATTCATTCTGGAAAACTTAAGGGTACCATTGTAATAAAATGTGCAGCAATGAGTCAAAAAACGTGAAGGCACTTACAAGAACTGCTCTGTTTAAGAGAATATTGAAAACTCATTTAATAAAAAGAAAATTAAACAAGAACTGCTCTGTTTAAGAGAATATTGAAAACTCATTTAATGCAAAGAAAATTAAATACCAAAGATTTTTATTTCATCAACCGTTATTAAGAAATCATTCAATTGATTAACATTATTATTATCAGCATTATTGCACTCTGAACGTCTTTAAAAACCAACAAGTTTAGTCCTAAAGCAAAAAAACTTTCAGATGAAATCAATGTTAGCTGTATCCTGAATAAAACGATGTATTACAGCATCTATAAATTTCATCTTCTATTACTAGAATCCCTCACTCAAGGTCGCCCTTCACCCCAACCCTCCCCACACTACCCCTTTCGATGGGGGGGGGGAAGGGTATAACTTCAAATCTTTTTGGTCTTTTTCTACACAGCCTAAGAGGACAACCATTGATTAGAATAGAAAATAAAAAGAAAACAAGTAAGAATTACAATAAAACTCAAATTCAAACAAACTTTTTTTGGTAACATAGCACCTTTCCAACTAAATTTCATACATATTTCAATTAAATTATTAGAAATTTCCATACTATTTCCAACAAAGGTCTAACAAGGTTTCCATATTCTTTTCTGATAATACTTCAAATACCGAGGAAGCTCCTCTTTCACATGTTTTCATTTTTCTTACTAATTTAGTCATAATGAAGAAAAACTTTCAGATGGAATCAATGTTAGCTGTATCCTGAAAATGATGCCTAAGTAATTTTACATTACCCCTTTTGATACCAATTTCGATTGGGGGGGGGGGTAACTTTGATGACCTTAAATGTGCTTGACTTTGATGCATCGTACAAATATCGACATTTGACATACCCTTTATTGAGTGAGGTTCAATGCAAAGTCAAATATTAAAAGTTAAGTACTTTCTGATACCAAAACAAATTTTGTTAAGCAAAAAAATGAAGGAACTAATAACTACAATATATTTAAAAAAAGAAACCATTTAAAACACTTGAATGATCAGTAAATGTCAAGTTTTTCATTGAGACAATGATACCTTGTTTGCAATTAAGGCATTAAAAGACAATGGAATTTGATTCCAGATGTAATCACAACATAAACGAAATTTACAGTTTTCCTACTTTCTTTGGGGTTGCCATGTGTACTATGTATACATGATGTGTGAATACAGAGATATATACTTAAAAGTGCTTATATACAAATTACTATAAACCTATGTACAACTTTAAGGAATTTTTAAAATTTTGTTAAATATGAACATGAAAGTATGGTATACCATAAACCCTATACAAATAAACTACATATGCGATTCATTTCATCAAGCTATTCGCCACAAAAAACGAAAATGTAAATTTGTAAAATAATTTCTAAATGAGAATAAAAAATCCTTTTCCAATTACATCCCAATTGTTTCATGCAAACAAATTTGAGATTCAGAACTACAAGTTATCGAACATGTTTAATACAAAGTTATTTGACAGTTCAAAGGTCACTCATGTCAAATTGCTACATGGTTTTTCAAAAGTTCTTTCCTGGAGATTTACAACCTATACAGATTATTCCAAAACATTGAAGAGCATTCAATTAAAGCAATAAATGTCTCTGTAATTAAACATGCCCTGATAAGTGGCAGTTAACTTCGAAATATTGAACGACCATTAATTGACACTCTAGCATATTTTCGAGGCAACACAGATGACCTTTAACCTTCAAAGAAATGCTATTTAGTTATTTGCATTTCTGCTTATCTTGTCGATGGGAGCTCTGAAATGAAACAGTCTACTTGATATTTTACGGAATGAGAGAAAAATGCAGAAGACTGTCAATATCATCTTATGCTTATTCCAAAACAAATAGAAACAAGGATGAAATCTTCTATATGAATTTTATAAGTAAATAAATGATGTTAAAAACTGAATGGGAAATTTTGACACAATCGAAAAATTATAGGAATTGCAACAACTGAGGGCTGGACAGCTCAGTTGGTAGAGTACTGGGTCTGTAATCTAGAGGTCCCTGGTTTGAAACCCATTCTAGCCATAAAATTCTCTGCTATTTTCAGAAATAAGAATTATTAACTGTTTGCATATATTCTTTTGAATCCTGTTGATTACAACAACAACAAAAAATGCCTTGGCTCTTAAGAACAAAAAATATCACATTGCATGGGCAAGAAGATTGACTGTCCATATTTCATGATTTGATAAATACAGATAATAAAGGTTTAGTGCAAAATAACCATATAATAACCACATAATTCATTACTAGTTATGTTCTTCACAAGAATGAATGAACACTGAATGGCTGAATTCAGAGTGGTCTCATTTTACGGCTATTACAACCAACTAAAATGTTATAGATATAGTGCAAATATTCTGACAAAACATTCTGTTGTTGCAGCAAATGTATCATAATATTAAAATGTTAGTGTGAGGCAAACTTTGTCCAATTTTTGAGCACGGAAATTCCTTTTCTAAGAGGAAACAAAGTCATTCAAAACAGTTTAAAACTCGAGAAGGAAGGTCAATAGTGATTGAAATGAATTGATTGTGGTAAATACTGGGAAAGAGATGAGGAAAGGGAAACAGTTTGTATCGAATATGAAACCTTTCTCTCTGTCTTTCTAGGTAAAAAATGTCTAAATATTCCCCTGAACAGTAACACCAGATCAGTCTTAAAGGGAGTGAAGACTCGCGCACAAAGATACGACTCATGCCGGTAATCTGACCTAGTTTCGAATGAAGAGTAACAGAAATGTTAGACACCACCATCGATCCCAGAAAATACACACACAGCTTGCTACCGTCGGTAATTAGACACTAGTGTACAGTCAATACATGCAGCTACGGTCAATACCCACAACACAGTGTACATAGCAGCGATGGACATCTCAGGTCCAGCTAAAGATAACAATTAATGTATCACGTTTCATTACTGTCTGCATTTTGTAGTGACTCGAACAAAACTTCACTTGCAAGCAACGGAAAGTTAACTTTTTCAGATGGCAGCACACGGTTTGGGGCGAGTCTTCAATGCCTTTAAGCAACTCATGAACTGTGACTTGTTCTCTCTCTCTTCGAACAAAATGTCATAACATTCCCCTGAACAGTACCACTATCAGTCTCAAGCAACTTATGAACTCCATGACTTAAAAAATAAACCAAACATAATGCCCTCAGCTTAATGCAAGTTGTGTTTGAAAAAAACTAACAGTCCCAAACATGTGATTACTAAGACTATCAAGAGCTTTGTTATATCTATACGTTACATAAGCTGAGAGTCAAATCTATATGCAATGGGATAGTTGGGCATAACATAGTGGCAGAAATATCCACTGTGTATTAAACAAAACTGTACAACCTTGAATCTAAAAAGGAGGTAATGATTATCTATTTAACATACTTCCAGTGTGTAATCTAGTTAACATACTCCAGTGGTAATCCCACTGCTGACACCGCTTATGACTGGCGTCTGCACGAGATAATAGGCAGTTTATGAGACACACAGAGATCAACGAAATGTTTTTCTCAAAACGGCAATGAAAGACGGCTTGTTTTTCAAAGCTATGGATAACTTTGATTACAAATCTGTGTTCTCTAAGATGTCTCTTTCTAATTGGCAGCAAGTTTCTTCTTCATGATCCCTGTACGGTTCTAGTTCTTTGTACTCCAACGTGGGCTGCATGGCGAGGTTAGAGCCGTTTGTACTCGGTTTCTCGTACGTGTGGTAAGCACTGCTATCCTCCATGCTGATACTGACGTCGTCGACGTCCTGGTAATTCTCTGAGTTATCGATGACGGCGTACAGATGGTTTGGTATCGTGGTAATTTGTCTTGAGTTATTAAGCTGAAAAAAACAGAAAGGAGAAGAAAAAAGAATGCAACATTAATAATTACTACTGTCAAGTGAAAGAATACAGGATAGGGGTTTTATTTTTAAATGAAAATTTAATCACGATATTTTTCCTATTAAGTCAAATTTGGATTGAAGATTTTGTCTCCACCAACATTGGTATCTTGAAGGTATTCAGTGATGCCTAAACTATTCCAGAAAGTCAAATCAATAACAACTCAATCATCCATTCATTTCACAGAAACTTTCCAAAACATTTTCTAATTGCCGACTCCTCAAAACTCAGGAATAATTTGGAAGGTTGAAACTCCAGACGAGTACTTATGAAGAGTCTTTAGCAACACTAAAGTTGGAGTCAGTATACTGATATTACCTGCAAGGCCTAGGTAACAGTTTAATCAGCTGAACACGAACATACATATCTAATAACTTTACTGAATGTAAGTTAAACACTATCAACATATCCCAGTTTTGAAGGCTTACATAAGTTGGAGTTCCAATACCAAAGCAGAAGCTAAAAAATGGATTCTTTGGCCTAAAGTTCTTTTGAAAGGGTTGTAATTGGTACCAAAGAGGGAAGTAAGATGGGTGGGGGGGGGTGGGCAGGGGCTCAACTAGTCCATGTTTTCCTTGTGTTTTCCAATGATTGTAATGTAATGAAAAGCATCCAGATAGCCTGGATAAAAAGATACCACATCGGTGGCACCAGCAAATCTAGCAAGGGAGTGTTCCCTATTAGAAATGGAACACTTAGCAATGATCATTTACATACTGCATTACAGTAAATGAATTTTGTTTGCACCAGTGTGCTGGACAAATAGTTAAGTGATTTGTCTAGAAGGTGAGGCATTTCCTACAGGAAGTCTCAAAATCATAATGGTTCCAAAAATATTCCTTTTCCCAGGAAACACGTACTTAGTGGCTCGCTTTGACTTGTCAAAACATGCAAGTAGAACGTAGAACACAAATTATGTAAACATGGTATAGTTTCTCTCATTTTACCAGTCCTTAAATCGGAAATATTTGTCATGTACCACTTGTAGCCCTTCAAGATTAGCAGATAACAGAACATTAAAAAAAAAATGAAAATAGAAAAAACAGGACGATAGATGAGAAATGACTTTGGCATTGTGTACAAGGTTGCTAAAATTCAAAGCTTATGAGTTGAAGAGACTTTTCTTCCCTAAATATGAAACAATTAAGTTATATGTTTTTAAACATAATTTATGAAAACAGTTACCATAGCAATTCAGGAAGTAGTTCCAACTTTAAGTACTTCGCTCTTGACCTGCTTTTTGACTATCTTTTGTTAAAATCTTTTAAATACAATCTTTTGTTTTAACTAACGGAGGGATAACCTGTGGCTCAGCATAATTACTGTTAATTAATAGGTAAAATATAACTTAAAACAAAAGAGCATTGTGAAGGTTAAATAATTCCGAGCAGGAAACTATAGAGTTTTTGCATCATGTGATGACTTAATCCTTCTTATACGCATTGTAAAAGTTAATGCTCTTTAACGATACTGAGACTACAACCAGTGATAACATTACTCATAGTTAGACATTAATGTCACAAAAGGCAAAGAACTGCCAACATGCAAGAGCGTCATAAGGTTAACTACAATATTATTGTAAATTTCCATGACTTTAAGCTGCTCTCTTACAAAATTTAATATATGTTGCTGCATAAATATACCACAACATTGGCACAGTTTTGAACTGCGATAGATTAGTAGATTATGATTCAGAAAGTGAACAGTTTAAATATTAAACAAAGTCAACCATAACTGAAATATCATATTGAGCACAATTTTTGATTAAATAATGAATTATAATCTGCAACAATTCACTCTGGAGAAGACTGGTTCATTTAGACTAAAAGCATTTTATAATTTGTAAAAAATATAATATTTTCTTACGTTATGAGCTTCACCATTTTCACCCTGTTGATACTGTTTTGCTTTAGTTTTGGCTTTATGTCGTTTAACCTGTAGAAAAAGAAGAAAGGAAGCAAAATAAAGTTTAAGATAATCAGGATATTGCTGAAGGATGTGAAAGATTTAGAAGTAAAGCTACCAACTGCAGTTTCATTCCTCATTATTCATTATTCATTCTTCTTCAACTTCGATTCTCATTTAATAGGTAACATTTTTAAGATTTGCTTTCATTGCGGCATCTCTAGACGATATTTTAGCACGGCTTAAGAAACGGATCAAATCAAAAGTATCCAATCAAATATAAATTCAAAATCAAAGGAAAGTATGATATAACAGAAATGTTAAAAAAAACATTCAAACAGAACAAAAACCTTTTCCTTAAAAATATTTCATTCTGTAAAGTTATCTGAAAACTTTGGGTAAAATACTGACTAAGAAGCTTTTCCGTTTATTTAGAACTATCAAATCATGAAGGGGAAACTGGCTGGGAAATTTTATGAGATAATATTTCTTGACTGAATGTATTTGAAAAAGAAAAAAAAAAATTATTGGCTAGATGAAAGCTCTGCTTGAAACAATCACATCAGGATCCTGTGGTGCTCTTGCATTTTTTATCAGTTCAAAATAATGTATAACAGGCGTGTATATACTTCAAATATATCACAGGCGATAGATGTAAAACAACCATATATGGAAAGACCATCTTCATCGCGTATTGTTTTTGTACGTATAGCCTAGAATTGAATTTTTGTTCAACTTCTACAGCACATAGCGCGTTATAAACGTCTTCTGATTGGCTGCTTGGAAGTTCAAGTAATTATCCAAACTCCCAGCCTGATATGGATGACACACTATGGACGACCATTTTGAGAAGCGATGTTTACAGATGTGCACGGTTTTTCCCATTTTTTGTCTTAAGAAGGACATGATTATGATATTTGGTTATATTTTCCATGTTTACTGTTTGTCGTTACCATTAGCTCACCAAGGGGGGCTATTAAGCTATGAACATAATGTACGCTAACTTGCTTCTAGGCCAACAATTATATATTGTGTACATGGGGATGAGTTCCACTACTACACTATTGTGCGGCGAAGGCTTGACGGAAAAAAAAATATCCGATAGCCTGGAAGTACTAATACATTTTGTGGTAATACTTGGCGAGACTGCTGGAGTATGGACCGGCCTTGATGGTGATGAAACTTCCAACTTACACAGACTCTGGCCAGACAGAGCAGCAAAATGAACAAGACCATGATGCCAATGGAGATGACAATGATGATGATGTAAAGAGTATCCAGGTCCCAGGCAGGAGCTATCATGTTAGGGTCAGTGGAAGAAGGTGCTTGAGACTGCTCCATTTCAAAGAAGACGGAATCAGGATCCACCATCAACTCTTCTCCTTGGAATGTGAACGAATAATTAGCCGTGGAGAGCTGCATAAGGAGGAAACAGTAAACAGAGGGTTAAATCCATCATAGTCTTCTCACGACAAGTTGCAATTGACAAAAACAAAGATATATTTATCTGATGGGATGGGGAGGTGGGAGGGGGAGGGGGTTGTGTTTGCTATATTGTTTACTGTACAGACTACGAAATGGGGAAAATATAACAGACTACCTTTTTTAATCTTTTTGAAATTTTCTAGAGGACTTTGTCTCTAGATTCAATGCAGTCAAGTTATTCCAAATATATTGTAAATTGGTTTTATCATGTATAATTTCATATAAAATTGTAATAGCCAAAAAAAATCGAAGAAGTGAATGACTCTATAAAATATGAATTATTAACAGTAACTGTTACCAATTTTTCACCCAGAAACATGTGAATCTTTTAAGTATCTGATAAACCTACCATAGAAACAAAAGTTGGAAAATTATTTCAAGACGATCTATCACGGTCTGGGTTCTTAGGTTGAATTAACATATTTCTGATAAACTCACCATAGATTCTATATCTGCAGATATTTTCTTAACATCGTTTTGTGCTTGTAACGATACCAGAGTTATATCGACCTGAATACTACCCGGAGACACCTGTAAAGGGAATATAAAAAAATATCGACGTCAAATGCTAAAAAGCATATTTTCTTTTTAAGTAATGGTGGTTTTGACCTCACTCACCGAGAGAAAATCTTTCATCTTGTAAAATATAGCAACACTGTTACCGGTAACCTGAAATGAAATGCCACCAACAAACTGCCAATACTGTCTAAAATTTATGCTTTTGCTGTCCTCAGAGACAGAATATGAAATAAGACCCCAAAGATTAAAGACAGAATCTAAATTGAGTATGGATACGTTTGGATAAAAAAAGCCTTGGAAATATTTGAAAGATATTTTATATCTTTATAGCATATCTTGTATTCAATTACTGTAACATGGTATATCCATGGACTCCCGTAAAACATTCAAAATCATCTCACTGACACGATTAATAGCACGTAACTGACAGATTCAAATGTTGCACTCATGCCCCGCCCACTCATGAATATTTACAACATAATGCAAAGATACAACAGTTTGTCACCACAACTGTAAATTTGTACCGCAGCAAATAGCATCAAAACGTAATTTTTTCCTCGATTAATTTGACACAGAGATGCCCACTACATTGAAACGAAATATGTAAATTCTTGTTTAATATGCATTGGATCTAGCAGATATAGTGCAATTATGACTACCCTGTCATTTGAAATCCGACCCAGAATTCATTTGTAAGTGCAACCCACTTGAAAAGTGATTATGGGTTAAATGGAGATTAGTAGATCGACAGTGAAACTTGTATCAGCAGCACGGGTCTCGACCGATGGAATAATTTATAGACATTTCTATCGACCAGACAGACAAAAAGCCGATTAATTAAACTGATGACAGATCTGGGACAACTAATTTCAAGAATACATCGACAGGATATTAGAGGCGGTTTTATAATTAGGGAGTCTAAAGACATTGTTAGAGCAGTCACATTTTGCCATAATAAAGGGTTCAATCATCAAAGATTCATGCGAGCTATTTTTTCGAAATTATCGACTTGAGATTTTTAACACCGCAAACTTCGGAATGACGAGGCTCACATTATCGAGAGGTGTTTGAGTGACATGTTACGGGCAGTTAATAGTAATATCAGGTCTAATGGGAAAAATTTGGGTCAGGAAAAATTAAGAATACAAACCCCTCAGTGGAGGTGTGGAGAAATGAATGTGTAATTGCTTTTTATATTTCTACATTAATAGCCTGAATTAGATCTGTTGGAAATAGTTTGAGTGCTAAGAGAACTTTACTTGTATAACATCCAATCTAGATAAAGTTTGGGAAGTATGTGTACAGTTCTTGTATTAAAAAACAACAAAAAAAGGAATTAGTTGTTATTACAAACTACTTACATGGACGAAGCTTGATGTTCATTTCTAAAAATTGAATTAAATTGACAGCCACAATTCTTATTTATGACATAAGTGGTTTGGAAAGTCAGGCAATCTATAGTTTTAGCGATGTTCGTATCCTAGTAAGGCTGAACGCCGGTTTATATCACGTCTTCAGGGATGTGCTCAGGAATATTTGAGTTCCGGGCAGATTGTGCAGTGGTGTGATCCACACCCTGGGAGAGGGATGTCATGGGTGGGGTACCCCCTCCCCACTGGACAAATTTGCACATGAAGTATGCTTAGGTGGTGCTATTTTTCCTATCCTGTGCCATGTATTTTCCCAAATTTTGGTTATGGTAAAAATTTTTAAATTATCATAAAAAAAGTGCCGGGCGGAAATGTTTAAAATACTGTTTGTGCTTGGCAGCGTTCAGAACTGCTGGGCGCAGCCGCTCGGTGCCACCCAGTGTGAGCACATCCCTGCGTCTACTTATTTCCAAGGAAAGATGCTCTGAGAATTTAGAGAATTTTAAATTGCTCTTCCCCTTTCCTCAACATGAAATCCTGTTTTCCAGACGACACAGCAATGATTCAGCATATGAAACATGCGCATCCTCTGTATGAGTCCTTACTCCAAAACTGAGCCGACAATCTGTCAATTATCACTCACCAGTGAAACTGTGATAACGATGGGTGCATGAGACGTCACTATGCATACAGACAAACAGCAAGACCCATAAACCAATATATACATACACTATAAATACTACATACAAACAGCATGTACTTCCTCCCCCTTTAAGTTTCCAAATTGGCTGATGTAAAATTAGAACCAGGATATCCTAGTGACACATGTAGGTCACATGCTCGGAGTTACTACCGAATACCTAGACTCAATGTTCACTAATCATATCCCATTCACATATTGCTTTTTAAATTAATGATGTCCCTACTCACATGAATCAATTAGCAATTCCTTCCCCCATTCTCCTTAAAGTCATATTTAACACGACAAGTTGCTTGCTGCTGGTTTGTGGCTGCAACCTTTGGGAAGTCCCCCGGGGTTGGGGGACGGGACATGTTGATGTGGCACACTGTTATGCCCTGAGAGGGACTGTGTGAATTTTGTACACTTGGATGTCTTGATGATATAAGACTGTCAACCTTGAATCTTTACCTCTTTAACTTTCACTCGATCAACTACAACACGATACTCCTTCACCAGATGCTTCAGAGTACTTGATCTCCTTGATTGAGGACTTTTAACAAGGAGTGTGCTTAACATTAAGTGTCTATTCCTACCCGACCATCAATCAAATGATTTGATTCATTCCTGCACTGCTCAGTTAACAAAATCATTTAAAACATGGGTACTTTGGGGGAGATTCATGCCATACAAATGCTTAATTTTCACCGCAGATTTTTCGAGGAAAATATAAATAACAATAATGACAACAACAAAAACAATAATAATATAAATAAAAGCTGTGGTCTTTCATTGATTTTGGTAATGGAATATTGTACAGATCACCTTAATACTTAAATTCAAGCCTGGTGAAATCTTTTCTAAAGTAGTATTTATCTTCAATATAATGAACTGAAATTGACATCACCCACTACAGAAAATTATTTCTGTGTGTCTACAAGAAATTATGAACTCCCAGACTGAATTCAGTGCTGACACATTTGACAAACTTGTTAAAAGTTTGGGTTTTACTGCAACATTTGAATTATTTCCAAACATGCCAGCTACATTTGCAATTCACATCAAATCTACCACTAACACCAACAGATGCAGGACTTGATTTTTCTCCACCTGTGTCAATGTTTATCATGCAGGTTAACATTTACCCAGAATCATATTTTAATACTTTCTATGAATTAACCGCTGAAGGTCTCTGTACAAAGTCATTTTTTTAAGTGTTTTGGCAAATGTTCACTGAAAATCACTTCTAATACACTAATGATTGACATTGCCATGCCACATTGTGAGAGTAAAAGCCCTTAATAGCTAAGAATACGTGTGACACACGAAGAGCAAACACCAAATCAAATACTGTTCCACCGCTAAACAACCAACGACCCACACACGAAACATTTCCCAGTAATTATGATGATTCACATGAACCATAAGCTGGCTATAAAAATCAAATCATGTCACACTTACCTCTATGTCATCTAACATTTCTTGTGGAATTGAAAAAACGTTGATGAGATCCTCTCGCAACAACCTGCAAACAGAATTAACAACCATGATCATTATCGGCCTGCGAGAGTTTAATTCAAATATCTCCTTGCGATTTCCGATCATTGTGAGCTCCTGTACTTTATATCAATTAATGAGAATCTTAAAAAGAGTTCACAGATCTGTAATGCTAGTTGGCGAGATACACGACATAAACTTTGGCGAGTGCAGTCCTCGAAAGTGGCAAACTTTTCTGACAGATTTAATTTGAGCAAAAAGGTTTGCTTTTCGTCAAAATTTCGTCAAATGTAAAATGCATACAAATTGCAAGATGAAATGATTTTGAACTTAGACGATTGGAATAGTCAGAGATACTGGTTGGCCATATCTGTAATGGGTGCATTGTGGAGCAAGGGATCAAATACCTTTGTGTGCAAAATCAAATTCATAATTTGTGGAAAGCTTTTCTCAAGATAAATTAAATGTGTTGTAGGCAAAGATAAATGTGTAAAAATATGACTGCCTGGAGTTTTTAATCCTACCAGAAGTTATTTTGCTACAGTAGGATTATCAGAAAAAGATTTTATCATCATATGTTTATGCACTTAAGATTTGCTAAATGAACACAATATTCAATTTCCACCATGTGCATATAAAGCTACACAATTTTTTTTCTACAAACATTTTAATGAAGAATGCAAAAAATTTTGCAGATCTGAAAATCTAATTATTCAATATTTTTGTCTTTACTTTCTGTTATTCCAAACCTTTTGACAGGCGTAAATTAGGTGGAGTTTATACTCTGTAATTGCAACCTTTTGACATCTAGGCACAACACACTTAATACAAGAATCTAGCATTTTATAACACAAGAGTTATTTCAAATCTAACTTAGTCATACCTCTTAAAAAAAACTAGTGACTGGTAAAACAGCATATATGCAGGTATTTAACGTGGTTCTCTGACTACACTAGACGAAGAGAGGTCTGTACATTGACCTTTTAGGCATCAGTTTTAAGGAGATCTTTACACAGCAGCTGCCTGCATTACCAAAACGAGAGAATAAGCCATCATGTTAACTACTGTGACTGTAGTGCTGGTAAATTTGTTACAACTATAGGTTTAAACATTTCTTCTATCTAATCACAGGAAAACATTAATGAAGACTTGTAGAAAATATCATCACTAGCCAATTAAAAAACACATTTTTTTAATAACAATTTTTTTTTTCGAGCTCACTGCATAAAAGGTAAAATTGAATTCTACAGAAAGAAAATAAAACCTTCACCTTTGAAATTCTTCGGCATCCTCCTCTATCAGGTCATAATTGTTTATGAAATGGAAGGAGCCGTGAATTGTCCTGTAAGAAAAGAAAACCAGGATATTAAAGTAGTATATATTTAGATAAGAATAATATAAAAATAAAATAAAACTGTTAGCAAACTGCTTATCCACTAGAGAGCCTGTGTAGGAGAATGTGTAAAAGTAAGTTGGCCTGACGTTTCGATCCTAGCAGGATCTTCTTCAAAGGCCTTTTCTTTCTTTTTTTTTTAGCCTTTGAAGAAGATCCTTCTAGGATCGAAACGTCAGGCCAACTTACTTTTACACAAGAATAATATAACTCGTTAAATTCAATTTAAAACAAAAGCATAAAATATTCATTACTAAATTAATTGCAGTTTCAAGGATAACTTCTCCTCAAAGTGGTGGCAAAAATTCCAATTGAACATGTGCAGTATCATACAATTATACATGACTTGATATCGGATCTGAAGAATCAAGAATCCTATTAATGTACCAGGTTTTGTTTTAGTTCTTTGATGAAATGATATCACAAATTCTACAAAATGACATATAATTAACAATTCAAGGTTTAAAATATGTTATTAAATCAATACAGAGAATGCACAGGGACAGCATTCAAATTTGCATTTGAAACCCAATCTGTATATATCAATGTTTGTATTTTCTGGTTGCCCTGCATGCCCTGTACAGGTGACCCCTTTAAAGTAACCAGTGGAAATTAAGGCATGAATATTGTATAAAACTGTCATGAATAATTGCCTTCATTCATTTCACTGTCAGTTTCTCCCTTTACTTAAAATAGTATCAATACATGCAAATCATTTCCAACTGAGAAGGTTGCATGTTTCGTCCGTCTGATAAAAACAGGTAACCTGATAAACTCTTGCATGCATGTGAAGGCATTCTAAGACACCTAAACCCAATTTTAGGTTTTAGTTCAATTTGCTATTCCCACAGGAACTTATGACTTATATACCTGTCTGACGCGTAGAACAGAACTCTTAAAAAGTTCACTGCAGGTTAAGTTGTCAAAAAACTGTACTTTTTTTTCTTTCTTTTAACCTCAAGTCATGCATTCGTCGTCCTGTTATTCGGTGCACGTACTTACGCACCGTTCTGGATCGATATCTCGTCTAACAAGTTACAGTTACGGTTACGTCGAGACCCTCCTCAAATATTGAGCCCCAAATTAATTGGTGCGAGAGCAAATGAAGACGTGAAATATTGACCCAAATATTCTAGAAAGTCCGTCGTGAATGGTCAGCGGAGGAAACCATTTCTGAAATTTTAATAGATTGTCATCTGACAAATGCACATTTGTTCTGTGTTTTTTTTACCTCTAACTGTAAATTAAACTCCCGAGAAGCAACTAAAAGGCTGTTTTTTATTTTTATCTCGATACAGATAGCTAAAAATTTGAAACCTTTCCACTGTTTATGGTGTAACAGTGTGCAAATTAGAGGGTATCATATCAGAGCTAACAACCAGGAATAGATTCGATGAGAAGTTTAGAGGGGGTAAAAATCACTCTCCTACGACTGTTTATATGCTTCCTTATTTATCTGCCAAGTTTCAGACATTTAAATTTCCAAAATGAAAAAAACAAAAACAAATAAAACACACAGGGAGGAGATTATGTTACTGTTTGTCACTACATACCAAGGAATAATGTGTGCAACCTCCACACTTTCCTCACTGCTACCTCCTCCTTCCCCCTGCCCCTCCCCCTCCCTCCAAGGTCTGAATCATTAGCTATTATATTCAAAATTGTTTTCAAAAGACTGTTGCTTTTGGAAATCTTTAAGAGATAAACATTTAAGGTACAGTGAGCAATCTCTGTTAGCTTCCAGTTTTACAAAATTTAATTTAAATACCAAGATGGCACTAAAGCTTAGACAAATATATAGACTACATTTCATCATTATGTAATTTGACAGTTTAAACATGTCGACAAGACATAATGGAATCTTTCTTGAAATCGTTCCACCTCCCTCCCTCCCTTTCCTTGTTTTTCTCATACTTTACACATACGTACATTTCTCAGATGGCTCCAATTCCACTCCAGTAACGCCACCAAACGATCAATACCAGTAAGAGAATGCCCAAACCGTTTGCACACTTCCCCGTAAGTACATTAATTTTTGCCTGTCAAAGCAATCTCTCAAACATTGATTTCCTCTCTACGAGTCCACCAACACAACAAAATGAATAACTTCTCGATGCCCACAAAATTAATTTCCTCGGGCCGCTTTTGAAAAAACATCTGACAAGTTTCCAACGTCGGGTGCGAAAAAAAAATAAAAATTTAATATCCAAAATTAGTAGTTGACTTTGAAAAGAGGCTATGGGAGTCACACGAGTGGTTTAGAAGAGGATAAAAGCTAAAACAACTTACGAACGTACGAAAGAAATTTGATAATAGCGACGTTGAATAATATTGCAAAAAAATTGACTAAAGTTAATGGATTTATTTGATGAAGTAAACTTATGATAAAACGATTCTTGTTCGCTTACCCGCAGAATTTCTTTGTGCAAAACCAGGATCCTTTCTGGCAATGGCTGTGAAAAGGAAAAGAGGAAGGAAGTAAAAAATTACTGAATTAATTCTATGGTTGATTTTTTAAAACTGTGTTAACCTTATTCGACACAACTATGAACAGAATTAGAAGTTTTAAGACGAACAAATATTGGTCATAACTTTGTTTCGGTTTCTTCAGTTATTCTCTTTCCTGAATATTATATTAGGCAGTTATTTTTATACGTTGCTACTGTAAGCAACCCACAGATGAATAAAGGAGCAGTCAAATGGCTTATAACCTAACACTTCACATCAGATGTATATTCAATCTGCACTTTTAAGCTCCTTTTCTCTTTCCCCTTTTAATTTTTGACAAGTTGGAACACCGTGGGTTTCTCTTGGATGACAAACCCACCTTTCTTTAGACGGACAGGGTTTGCAGCAGAGACCTACCAGATGCTTCTTTTCATTGCTTCAAATGTCACTGTCTTTATCCGATCGACTATAGCACTGGTATATTCCTCGAAAACATGTCAAATTTGTTTTCATAAACTAATCCGTGGAGCGTCAGACTCTTGTTCTGACTTTCCTTCTCGAGTGTTGGAAATTAGTTTGCAGATCATCAATCATAGTCAAACTCATTTTATTGATGATTTCAATGAGATTATTACATAGTGAGTGCAATCAGCATGAGGTGTAATACTGTACACTAATCTTAAAAGCAAAATATATTTTGCAAGTTTGATCCATTAAGTGTGACATCTAGCGCAATTGTAAACCAGTTTTTGGTGATGTATTTTGGTGGTTATCTCATTACTCTGAATAAACTGAACCCCCCTCCCCCCCATAAAAAAAAAAATTGCAATTTACAAAAATATTTACCAATTAAGTGGAACACTGTTACCTCTGTTTTTCTTGATTTCTCAGAAAATTTAATAAAAACTTGGGAATGTGGAATTGATTCCTAATTAATAATTTGATACAATTTTGTGTATGCCTCTGAGCATGAAGTTTGAAGCAGCATGCAATTTATTGTCTAGCACCTTTAATAATTTATACTATTAGTTTTGATAATTTTTTAAAACAATACAATTAAGGAATACCCAGATCCATTCAATGATCATGAACATTCATCACCTTCGAAAAAGGAAATTAAAACATAAAATAATAATTGCATTGCTTTGTTTTACTTTATGAATCAAGTGCCTGCGGACAAAACTATATATTAAGGCCAAAAAGTTAAAGAAAACACCCACCATCCCCCCCCCAAAAAAAAAACCTGAACGAGAGAGAACAAGAATAAATAAAACACGAGAGAAGCATGAGAAGTAATATACTCCTTGTGTTTAGCCGGAGGCCTAAATTTCGATGCAATGAAAGAACTCTAAGAACTGTCTGGCTTCTCCCGGAACATTCTAATTAAAAGAATTCCCCGACCGAGACTCCCTCCACGAAAGGAAACATCGTCTCTCTATCCTCTCATGCCCTAAACAAGAGACAGGTTTTAATTATCTTTATCTTCACTGGGCATATTTTGTTTCCATAATCCAGTTTCGTCATTTTCTGCTTTTAATCCAGTCCTGAGAGAGACATCCTCTGAATGCTCCCAGCACCATTCCCCCTTCAGGGACAAGGTCTCTCTCCTTTCTTACGATACTCCCCCTCTACCAGCCCTCGACAGGACGTGACCTCGGGAGTGCCGTAGAGCGGGAGTGCTGTACGCAGAGCGGGAGCACCCAGGAGCGAGGTTTTTTTCGCACCGAAGGTGGGAAAACGTTAATTTGATACGCTGCATTGATTCATCATTGATTTTTTCGGGGCGTTAGTCACACATGTCCTCTAGATGATTGACTCTCCGAGATGACAACGTTGTGATCTTACCAGACTCTTGACAAATTGATGGATGGCGAAAAAACAATTTCTCTCTCGGGAATTTCTCCTTTTAACGCCCGAAAAAAAGAAAAAAAATTGCTGTACGGAAATCTCATCATAATACTGGCTCCCGGAATCAGTCAATGACATTTACAGAAGACAAAACACAGGAATATTGTTGTTATCGATGCAAATATTTTCAAGAACGAAAAAAAAAACTACGGAGTCATTGCGAGTGAAACCTGACTCAGAACGATGAAGACAAAAAAAGTAAAGAAAACTAAACTCAAAAATTTGGCTCAGGTGTCATACAAGACCAAGAGATTCCTCACAGTATTGTGGTCGGTTCTTGTGAAAGCTTTGCTAGAACTCTTTCCAGAGAAGGTTTCTGGCGCGTGAGAAAAATTTGTGAGTACGCGGGTCATGAAAAACACCTTTGGGAACTCTCAAATAATTAAGATAAATTGAGGCTGAAAGGAATATGACAGAATGAATTCATCACAAAGCTCAAAGTGATATTAAAAGTTTTTTCTATTTTACCAAATATGTCAAAAACTTTACTTTTTTTTCTCATAATTTTTGGTCACAAGACACCTTTGCAGGTTAACTGACTTACATCATCGACTTTAATACATCACTATTTTTCTTCATCAAATAAGATCTTACAATAGATGGAAAGAAAAAAAAGGGCTGTGTGATTGAGAAACTTGAGAATCAATTTCCCAATCTCACTTCACGAATTATATATATAGTTCTTACCATTCGTTGCAATCGACATATCTCACGTCGGCTTCGTGATACGTGACTTCATCGTACAGACAGACGACTGAAAATGAAGAAAACGAGACAAAAAAGATGTGATTCAGGATTCATTCCTAAGAAACTATAGAGCCCTACATCCCATTCTAGTGCTCCTGTCACAAGGTAACTTAAAAGCAATAACCTCTCCTGAAAAAAAAATGTAAAAAAAAAATGACCAAACCATGGATATTAACAATTAGTCCAGGACCATCTAGTAATCAACAAGCACCAATGGCAATCTGCATTATGTGGTACTCTTCACAAAGTCTGCTGCTTCCATGTCCTTCACCTTGTCTACCTTCCCACCTCATCTCTCCTGCTCATCCCTAATCTATACCAGTGGCAAAGAGACTAGCCACATCACATTCCACTACGAGGCCATCCTTTAGCTATTCCATCCTACGCAAAACTACAGTTGTTTAGCGTTATCATTAAGGGTCATCATATCCGTACCTTGTGATCTTTTTCCTTGTTTTGGGGGTTCAGGCCCTGTAGTGAATTATTAAAACATATACCCTACGGCTTGCATTAAAAATCTAATCCAGACACCTTTAATATCGTAGGCACAGTCAAGGTACAGAAAAGCCTAATAACCTTGTACAGTAGAAGTTTACAGGAAAGATAGATAAAAACCATGGAGCAAAAAATGTCAACAGTTTGGTTTAACTGGAGATAACAGAATTTAATATCAGTCCCTAATCATATTTGCAGACCCAATGTCATTTCCTATGTGACCTGCATAAATGCTAATATTTAGTCATCGCGTGTCAATATTGACACTGAAAACAGTAAAAAAAAAAAATGTTCATGTCTTGTATTGAAATTAAACTGTTGTTGACTCAATTTGTGTAACATTTTACATTCTGATAGACTATATTTATATTATTCATGCCTTCTCCATCGAGGACAGAGAAACGATCGTTTGATAAGTTGCAAAGTCGGCACTGATCGTTCGAAATGTGTGGCATTACAAATCTTCATGGTAACTTTTAATAATATACTCTAGGAATATTCACCTACCTTACAGTCATGTAACATAATAGTTTTATAGCTTTTTCTTTTCTTTTTTACTTTTGTTTATGTCCTATGTTTCTGTTTCTTTATTCATTTCCATTCCCTCTCTTTTCCTTACTCCCTAGAGTGGTAATACAACTTGCAGCAAATTTTAAAGTATTGATTTTCTTTAATCCCTGATGATTTCTCAAAAGATCTACATACAAAAAAAAGCCTCTCAGAATTGTTCAACAATCTTGCTGAAGAAATAAACTCATCTGTAACAGTCTTTGTTTATGTAGTTGAATCTTCTAAAAGTCAGCAGATATTAAACACAATGTGAAAAGATTTTTTTTTTTAAATGTATGCATAAAATATTTATACAAATACTTTATTTACAAGATAAAAATTGCTAGAAACGTTGTTTCAGGATGCGGGGAAGGGGACAATAACGGGAGGGGAATATGGGGGAGAGGAAAAGACAGGGTGATAGGGGTCCAGGGGTATAGTTTTAATATAGTCAATGTTATGCACACAACTAAAGAATATACTACATATTCATTTGCATATCCACTAAATATGGTCGAAGCTAAGAGATTTTAGCAGTAATTTATACACAAGACAAAGACTCAATAGCTCATAAAATATTATTGGGTCAATCTTCAACAGATTTTAACAGTACGTTACAGACAGGCGTAAGGGTAACAAAATTCAGCAAATTTAGGAGAAATTTAAACCACATTCTATAACAGTACTATATATACATTGTACAATTATAAAGGCTGCTAATACTTTGTTATGGATAACAACTGGACAACCTCTTGAGTAAACAAGGGATCCATTCCTAAAGTAACTTTTATATCTTTCGATTGACAAGATCCACATAATTGCAGAGAGATTAACACTATTATGAAGCCTCCATTGATGTAACCCACTCAGCTAACACCACGCTGATACCAACAATAGAATCAGAGCAAAACAAAACTGGAAAACTTATCTTTTATCTTTATCTTTTATACTTCTGGCTAAACAAGAGTAAAAAAACAGCAACAAGCCTTACAGGGGCCGACAGCTTAATTAACTGATTTTAATCATGATTAGAAACGAACGGCACCAGAAACCACAAGTCCTGGCAGTGAGAGAAAGTTTAATGCTGGTATAGACCGTTAGTTTCTAATTATACTGTCATGCCTCCTTATATTGTAGTGGCAGCGAAAAACGGTTGTGACAACTTTGAGTGTAAATCCGTAACCATGGAGGTCCTATTTGTTTAGGAATTAACCAGCTTCTATTTAGAAGCGTTGAAAATTTAATTAAATTGTATATTAACTGTCAGGTAAAATTAATTTATAGCTCATAATTATGGCGTAACAACAATTTTTGAGGTTAATGAATTTTGCTTGTAACAATAGATTGAATTTTAAATTGCACGAAAATTTTTTTTTAATTGTTTTCCTCTCAGAATTTGGCTGAACCTACCCGGTATTACACAAAATAACAAAGAACAACCAGAACACTCTCCTAGATAGTGCTTAGTAAAAGGAGGTTAATAAGAAAGTAGTTAACAAATCTGATCCTTTAAGAGAATTCTTCACTCAGACTCTATTTCAAATTATTATGAACATCATTTAGAAATGGAAAGGGGATAATTAAAAAGAATGTTTAACTTTTGCTTTATTATCTGCGCTATACATGCCTCTAGAGCCAAGTCCTTAGTTGTCATGGGATTGAAACCATTGAAAAAGATTGATGAAAATCGACTCAAAAAATCTCCTTTTGAGCAAATTATTATGGACAAAGTCAGTGCAAAAATGCTTATCAACTACTGTATATTGGACCACATGGAAAAATTACAAAATTTGGGTCTTTATAACTGCATTTATCTGGAAGAAAACAATCCCAAGCCAAGCATATTAGTGACATTGCCGATGCATTTTATATTTAGAAAGCAGTGAAAAATTTATGAACATTAACCTATAAATCTGCTCACAACATGAATAAAGTTAGTGAGACTGCATATCCATAGCTGCCTTAATTTGAACAGAAGCTGCCTAATTTTGAGATCACTCTCCCCAAGTATAGCTGTGAAAAATTCAAGAGCAGGTGGCTCATTTCTGGGTTTTAAATGACTCCTTCCAAAAGTCATCAACTATTCTAGCACAAATCGCTAGAAGTTAAAATTCAGACATGGAAGATCTGCTGCCACATCATACCCTCTCCACCATTCCTACCCCACCCCCCCCCCACCCTTCCTAAGATGTGCAGCATGATCTATTTTTCCAGAGTTCTCTTAATCTTTTCTATTAGAGCAAAAAAAAAAAAAAAAATCCAAATATTTTACTTGTTCCTTGATCCTTTCAAATAGTTGAATATTTTTCGTTTCATTGTATTTTTATTGAATTCTGTTGCAAATTTGGAAAAAAAACTTTTTCCTTCCAATTTATGCTGAAAGTGCTTAATTCTTCAATCAATCAATCAATCAGCAGATATATCAATCAGTCAATCCATCAATCAATGTATCATTAAAAAAAACTTTAAATATTTAAGCACAATATATTTTTAGAATTCTCTTATATTTTTTGCTATTAAAGGAAACAACAAAAAATAGAACCAATTTTCCAGAATATTTTGTTTCATTCAAATTCTGTTGAACTTTCAATATTTCCTATACAACTCTATCCCAAACAGACAATATTTTTTCTATTTACATTTATATACCGCTTCAATCTATCAACCACCAGATTCCGTTGTAGATTGCCGATTATTGTTACAAGATGTAAAATTCATCTCAAATATCGTATTCTGAGATGAAAGCAGGAATTGGATGCATTAATAGCACTGGGAGGGAACATGACAGCAGCAGATGATTTATAAGCTGTCGTTACCTCAGAGGAATGTTATCAATCACTCACTGATTGGCATGAAACAATGATGATTCTTAGTAATAATAATAACAATAAACAGTTCTTATATAGCGCAACTTACAATAAAGTCTCGCTGCGCTGTACAAAAGAAAGTGAAAGATATGTACACAATATACAATAAGAGTAAACATAACAATTATAATGTCAATGAAAACAGGTATGTCTTCAAACAGTTTTGAACATCTCCACAGACACGACATTCTCGATGTTGAGTGGGAGTTTATTCCAAAGGAGGGTTGAGGAGTACTGGAAAGATCGCTGGCCATTAGATTTAGTGGACACAGGGTGCATAGAGAGCAATGATTGGGTGCTAGAGTGCAGAAGGCGAGTTGGGGTATAACTTTGAAAAAGTCCACCCAAGTAGCAGAAAATCCATATACAAAAAATAGAAACTGGGTAAATCTCGTGGAAGCAGAACATATCCTATAATTACATTAAAAAGAAAAACAAACAGTAATGTTCAAAAAGTAAATATTGACCTCTCTCTATCTTTGGCTCCAATGTAAAATGAACCCCCAGAAGCTATATTTTTTTTATGTAATTTCATGAAACATTCAAGAACTATGTTTATGTGGATTATCGATTTTAAATGTTTGATATTATTAGATTTAAACTAACCAGAGTAGGAGACACATGTCTTTACATGATTCGAGACTTAAAGCAGCATTCTGTGTTGAAATCTTAAAATTTTGGGACAATGTTTCTTCATGTACAATGAAGCTTGTCAATTTATTAACAACTCCAGCTTTGTTCATTAGGGCAAATCAAACGAAATCTTTACGGTCTTTTGAATTAATGTTCGTGTGGACTTGGCGAATTGGCCAAAGCATGATTGTTTTTTTTCCTGAGATGTTTAGAGAAGTTACTAGTCACAAAGATCTCTAACATATAAGGTAAAGACTATAGTTGGGTTTGTTCTCCTTAAATGTTTTATAATTTAACAAACCTCTGAGCAACAAATGTGTCGAATGCAAAGCCAAATTTATTTGATTTTATCTCAGATGGTTTAAGGCACCATAAATGTCTTAATTTGAACAGCTTGCTATTACAGTTTCAGTTATACTTGGTACATCTGAATACCAAATTGCAGCAAATTATAGATCAAAACTTAAAAAAATCTGCAGCGCAAATTTATTTCCATGTAGATTATCCTTGTGAGACACGATATGAAAAAACTTGAGGTTCTCACCCCCTCCTTTTTTTTAATTTTTATTAATCACAGATAGCTCTATTGTTCCTTTCAAATATTCACCACTGGTGATTGACATTATTTATTAAGTTTTGGTTTGAACATGTCATTAAGTGATGACAAAAGCTTCAGATGTCAATAAAAAATGAGGGAACTGGACTTAGTTAAGTAACGTTCTAATTAATGTTTCCATGGGGAAGAAGATTTAAAAAACTCTTACCGTGAAGAGGAACGTCACAAAGGGCTCCAGAAAAGCCGCTGAAACATCGGCAGGTGAATCCAGACGGACTCGATGTCGACGGGGTACACTCTCCTTGGTTCTGACAGGGTTCCCTGTCACATATTCCAACATCGGGTTCCGGTGACGTTGTGGCTAATAATAAGAAGGAAAGATTTATACATCCCTTGTTCATTTAAGTGGCAGGGTAACAACCCATTCACTCTACGCTACAGGACCGAGTCGGTATCATAGCCGGTTATTTACTTGGCTCGAGTCGATCACTCGTAGAATGCGTCCGTGGGAACAAACTGAAACAAGTTCTTAGATGGTGTCTTTGTATTTTGGCAAAAGGGGTGGGATAAATCATGACACGTATTTATACTGCTTAATGGCTCTCATATTGTAAAAAAAACTTTGAAGATTATCAGTCAGTTAATAATTAAGTGCAAACATATTTAATTTTACCGACACATTCGTTGGGACATGAAAGGAAAATAAAACAAAACTTGAGTATGACTCACCGATTATTTCCATATCACAGTGTAACCCAGTGAACCCCTCCGAACAGAGGCATCGTGGGTAGGATCCTATTGGCTGATGACACAAGCCGCCGTTTTGACATGGATTATCTTTGCATGTTAAATCTAGCGGAAAGATTCATCAAAGATATTCTGTAATTAATGTAACACAGCAAAGCTTCATGCATCATTAAAAATAGGGCAAGAGGATTCATTCATTACTTGAGCCTAATTAAGTTACGAAGTCAATGTATGTCATCTTAGAAATCATTCGACCGTGGGTACCAAGACAGTTTTGTTAACAAATTTGGACAGAAAAGTGAGGAAGGCAAAATGTGACGATAAATTCTCTTGATTAAAATAAAACATTTAATACAAACTTTTGCCCACTTTAAATGCTTTTACAAGTTTTGTGCACTGAGGTGTAAGGCTGTGTCATTTTCACCTAGCCATGTAGGTTTTTATGCTTTATGAATTACATACCCTTCAATTTCAGAGATATGTGCAGTGTCAACCACTTGCTTCTACTAACATTTCAATGCCATATAAGTTTTTTTTTTCGGTTCACATGTACACAAAATTCGATACAAGTTGTTTGGTATTATACAGTGTTTACAAATTTACAGTAAGTGTAACACATGATGGACACCAAAAAAGTGAAAGGCTGTTTATGAATATTAATGACCATGAGAAAAACAGACCGGAAGAAGAAGGATATAGGGAAAGAAAAATGTGAAAAAAACCCATCTGCAACTAATTAAAGGTAAGTTTTCGTTTCTCCTGTAACTTTTAATAATCAAACACAAAACCATACATGTAGTTGGTCAGTAATGTGTTACTGAAAACAAGGCAGAAACAAACGTCATTGTTGCAAGTCCTATGAGAATGTCCATGTTAATTCTGTTGATGGATATCACATGATATAGCACACTCAAAGCAATATTTTTTGAGTACATCCTTTGTTCTCAAATGGTTGCAATCAACATAAAACTGGCCTGTTGAATGGAGTCTAGATTAGCTGGTGATAAATAAGTTCTTACATACAGTATTTCTTCCCACATTGATAATGCAAACCGCTTGACCAAAATTTCATAATTCCTGGCTCGAATTTGACAAACTGGAATGAAAAGAAATTATGTATTTCCATTTCCTTTATCCGTGTAAGGGTTGTATAAACCTGTGCTCGATACACAATGTAGCTTTATACATATATTATGTAGCTTACAACTTACTTTCACAAGTGTAACTTCCCTCTGTATTCACACAGGTCAGGTCTGTTTCACAGTTTGCGTTTGATATCCTGCATTCATCTACATCTCGTTCGCAGTTTTCACCTTCCCAGCCGGCTGTACACATACACGTGTACCGATCGGGACCACTGCTGACACAGATCCCGGCATTACAAGGGTTACTTGTACAAGCATCAGCTTCTGGAAGAAAACCAAGATTAGACAGGTGTAACATTACACAAAATAACAGGGAACTCCAGTGATGTGTTTTTTTTTTAGTTTTTTTTTAGTATCGTTTAGTACGGGTGTTTTTTATATTGTTGCTTTTGACTTTTACATTTTTGGCCTTATTGGTTCAATATATCTAATATTTTGGTTTTTGTTACTATTTGGTTTTAGGTTTTACATTTGTAAAGCACTTTGAGCAGCTTTGCTGATTATGCGCTATATAAATATTACTTATTAGTATGTGCATAGGATTTCAAAGTTAGTGTGGGAAAGCAGGGAGAGGGAGAGGGGGAGGGGGAGGGAGAGGGAGAATGCAAATTCCAATTTGTGCCAACTGACTTTTGTAGGGATGTGAACCTTTATGGACAAGCTGTAGTAAGATCAAAAATTTTATATTTAAGAGGGGTGTTGAGCTTTGGGTTCTTTGAACGCGACATGAATGTATGTGGGTCTGGGAGTCCCTCCTGCAGGAAAAATTTTGAAGCATAGACATCAAATGGTGCATTTTGGGGCATATTCTGAATTGAAATTAGGTCTAAACGCAAGGTTGTCCGAGTAAATACTTTGGGATTTGGAAAAATTCCCAACTGAACGTTTCCCGGACTGGGGCCATCTCCCCAGTCATTGCACACCCCACTAGGTAAGAAGCAATAAGAAAACATGTACCCAAACCTTAAAGATTAAGCTCCAAAATTTATCCAATTTGATTAAAAAACCTCATTAAAAGCACTCTATTTTTGCTTTAAAGTAACTACTTTGCTTTTGATTTAGTTAAGTACTGAAATACACAGGGCAGTATCATCAGCTTGACTTTTGAGATGAATTTCACTTCAAACAATTCTATACAAATTTAAAAATATTTGGAAACTAATGAAAATTGAAACTATTATGATTAACATCAATAAAGCTAATAATAATATTCTTTGCTGACATCTTTACCCCTCATCCTGAAGTCTGGGCTATACCTGCCAGACTTATTTATCTGATGAAATATATGTATGGAGTTTTAAATTGTTATTGTCTTTGCTATGGCCAGCTCATTTGAAATTTCTCTTTCGCTTTCTTTTCAATTTCATCTTTTCTGTCGATTCTGGTAGATAATGAAAGTTTCCAATTGTGCGTTGGTGCACGATTCCACAATATGCTTTGTACGTACAGTGTAAAGGGTAATTGGTCTTCTGCAGTGGTGTAAAGAACAGTGGTTGTGTGATATTTTTTTTCTTTTGTTTTGTGTTATACAGTAACACTGGAGATAGATATTAGGACAAAGCCATAGAATATGAATCTTATTGTGTTAAGAACTTTTTTATACTGGTTTGCTTTGATTAAAAGTAAGAGTATTTAAGTAATTCTTGATATAAAAAATACAAAGTAATTGACATTAAACCTTGGTATGAAGATTGGAGCTAACTAGATAAAAGATGAAATAAAAAGGGGGGGTGGGGGGTTTCTGACAATTGTTTTAGAAAGGTGGCATCTCTGATATCAGGACTTAACTAATACTTCATGAATTAAAAAAGATGAAGATAAAACAAAGAAAATAATGAAATACACTTGAATGGAATGGTACTTTAAGAGAAAGTATTAATGTGTAACTCTTTGACACACAATTTGACATCTATGCACTGACCTTTAGCTACATTTAAATTTTGGAAAATTTGTAGAAAATGAAATATGCAATGCAGAATTTTCACTTTTGGTACATGCCTCCTAACAATTAAGAAATATTTTCATTTTTTTTGCAAGCTTTGACCCTTACCAAGAAAGAAAGCTCATTTAAAGCCCCTGCTGAATTGAATAAGCCCTTTGCATAAATTCCCTATTGTTGAAATCCTTTGGACTAGTTGTGTAGTCTGTTCGCCAGACAAATGCTTTGTTGAATTTTTTTTATTCACACAAACAATCTATATAATCCTAAAGCAAGTACCAGTGGGTGGCGACAAAAGATAAATTTGTTTTCACAGTGGGTTGAACAAATTTTGGTGGGCAGCAAGCAAAAAGTGAGCAATGAGTTCAGGATTTTTTTTTTAAATCTCAAGCCAGTCAATGCCAATAAGTTTCCTAATTTGAGTTGCATCACTGCCTAAAGCCACTGTTCTATCACTGTGGGAAAAAACCTTCCTAAATGAAATATTATTTTATTGTTTTAATTTTTTTTTTTTTGGTAGGGATGGCTAAGTCATGAATGGCTCAGTTAATTATAGGTTATAACACTTGCATTGTGTAAAACATAACAGGCAGTCTTGCTCACTCTTCCTATTGAACTGTACCTGATTCTGTAGTCTTACAGTATAGCAGACTGCAGTACTCTAAATATCACTTACTTCAACACCAAAATTCTCTTTGTAAAATGATTGACAAAAGAGTGAACTGATATTGACTTATGTTTGTTTATTTGTCCAAACCAGGTTGGTTTTATGAGTATAGTTCCAGCATTGGTTGATTGCCACACCTGGCAAGCTTGTCGCATTTAGTTTCTTCTGCAGAAAATATTCCCTATGTTCAAATGCAATCTTGTTGTTCGACATAACTTTTGGGGAAATTTCTAATGCTAGTACCAGTAGTCTACTGGCTTCTCATATCATGGCTCAAAGCACACTTCCTCACCTTCATCTAACAGATACAGTATATGACTACTGCTCATACTGTTTAGTACAAGTTCTTAACTTTTACATAAGAAGTACAGTATTGTCCCAACACAGTGCTTCGTGTTACTGAACTATAAAATATTCAAATATACTCATACATCACCAATGAATAATTCATTTAGCTATCAATGTAACTGATCAAGTTTGCCAGAATGAAATACATGTCATAATTACCTGATTTAGGCCTAGACACATTGTTCTCACACCTCAGTCCATTGAAACCGTCTGGGCAAACACAGATGAAAGCAGCATTAACCTCCATGCAGTTTCCATCATTTTCACATGGTTGACTTGCACAGGCTCCTGAACTCTGGTCTACAAAGACAATATTAAATATGGTTCTGACGATGACTTGTGGCATATAGATTAAAAGTTAAAGCCAATGATTATTAAATGAAGTTAAACAGCCACTGATTAGGGAAAAGGTCAGAGAGAGTTCACAAACAGGATTCACAATCGGGTACTGTAATTCTTTAAAGTGAAAGGTCTGTTACCATCGTCCTTTCAATATTGTCAAAGGCGGTCACTGAAATCCTTTGACAATGTTAATCAGAGCTGGCCATATGTTCTTGTTTTGTAAACATTGACTCACAGGTAGCACTGTTATTTTCCACGTAATGAATTTACTTTGTATGATAGTCCATTCAAAACTGTATGTTACACAATTTTACCAAAAACATTTGGAAAGTGTGAGAGGGATAGATCTTCTAATTTACAATGAGAGACAACTATCACTCACAATTAGTAGTAGACTTCCACGAAATCAGTTGCATCAGGATAAATGAATCTTAGTTTCTTGCAATCATTAATTTATGACAAAAATACGTAGTTATTGAATACAAATTTTATCAGTTTGAACTTCGCGCTTCTGTGAAAGAAAAGTACATTGATTAAGAAATCCATTTGGTCTAGGCTAGGGTATAATCAAAACTTATTTCGTAACCTATCCTAACTCCTATGCTTAATTTTAAGATAGCCCTCACTAACGTTATTGTACATTAGGACTATCAGTTACGCTATGTTTCTCCAAGACCGGCCTAGACAAGGCTCAACATATCGCAACATTTGGGCGTTTTACATCGAACCATCATGGTACACTCGTAGATATTCATGTGTATCAAACGACTGATGAATCTGAACGATAAGATAAGCTTGTTGATATATGATCACTTTTCAAACTTGAAACATGATTGCTTTACCGGCTACCATTGCTAGAACTAGTTGTACGTACCACTTAAACTGTAATATTATATGGTCAAATGTGATAGTCTGCAAACTTCGACCAAGATTGCGTACGCGCGCACTACAAGTTCGCATAAGCCTAAATACACAGAACAAGCTACTCTCTCTTGATCAACATTTGCGCTTAAAACCAATGTGGTGGAAATATATATGCCTACGGTATGCAATGAAAATATAATGTCTTACCAGTTGATCCTACGCCTGCTGTACTTGAAGGAAGAATACAGAATGTGATCCAAAACAACACAAAGCACACGAAAATGCGGATGGTGACGGCCATGATGTTGGCAAACGCTAAAGGGCTGTGTGTAACATCAACCAGAACGGATTTAACTGAAACCTGACAAAAAAAGATCAAGGCCAATGTCAAGTTTGTGTCAGTTGATTTGTTCTCAACGATGACCAAGAAAATTGTCTTTCAAATGTCTGGAAATATATGGATAAATGAAACAAATAAAGTAAACATACAGTGAAGAAAAAGACTAACGTGGAATTATTGTGTAATCTAAAATTCGTTGGTATACAGGCCAAACCATACTATGCGCTGGAGCAATGGCATATATGAAACCAGTCCACTCGAAGTCTCGTATAAACATTTACGAATTACATATGTAATACGTCTGATCATGTACGCTGAGTGCAGAGGTCAAAAGCAATAGTGACGTAACTCTACAAACTATATCTTACCTACATTGATAGAACTTTTCAACATGTGGATTGATTGCTATAGTCTCACACCTAGGTGCACAGTCCATTGTAATAACTCTGACTATAACGCATTTTGTCAAGTTCACCGAACTTGGAATTAGTTTGTTGTGATAAGACCTGCGAGGAAATCGTCGATAGGCCTGTTTACAAACCGCTGGTTAACGCAGGTCTGAGACAATCGAGACTCCAAGTACTTCCGTCTGACAAATTATTGTCGACTCAATTTACGAGAAAATTGATTAACCCATGTGATGCCAGCCTTTGTTAAATGCGTTGTTAAACCAAGGAGGTTCCTTGGTTAAACTAAAACTCGACACACCAACAAGTTTCGATGATGAAGGTCCATGATCCGACTCAAGTTAAAACAATAGTCACTGTTTTATTCCTGTATGGGGGGTTTAGCGTTACCCTATTCGCTATACAAAAGCTTAGAACACAAACTTGCAATTATTCCTAAAAAAATTTTCACACAAATAGTTTTAAAGTGACCAATATTTACAGTGAATAATGAATTCCGCCAACTTTTGTGGATCATTTATTTCATGAATTTACCTTCGGGATTGAACGAATCGCTTTCATCATAAATCGTTTCCTGGTAAACTTTATAAGTGAAAAAATGTATTTTGCCGTACTAGTCTTTGCTTCTTCCTTTCTTCGTATGTAAATGAATTTTCGTGGTTCAAGGGAACCACGTCACTTTTCGGACCCACTTTGCATGCAAACTATATCGAAACCTGTAGGTTTTTACATGCAGGCAACTTCGTTACAGCACATTCTCTATATAAATATGCATGCACTGATCGGTATTCGAAAGTCTAGCTAAACAGCTTACGTTTTGATTTTTACGGAAACATTGGAAGAAACTTAAGCTGCGCGAACGATAGAGGAACACTATGATATGATTGTTCAAATCTCAACTCCACAATTTCGCTCCAAAATATGCTTTGAGGGTAAAAAGTAAAGCAAAACTGGTCAAACACGATCATGCTTTGATAACCTCTTTTTTTGTTTGTTATTTTTTAATATATAGGCCTATAGGTATACTACGAATCTACAGGTCAGTAATTCGGAAAATTTTGGGACAATACTGATGACCTTTGACATGCACTTAGAGGTCACTGGTATTGACCCCAATGTTAGCAAGCTTATGGCAGCTAAAAGTTTTAATAATAGCAATTCTGGTTGTTTTGTTTGGTTCTGAAACTGGTATTTAGACATATCACAAGGCCTTTTACTCGTAAGGGAATATGCCTTAAGGGAATAACAAATTGCCTGTAGAAGTTGGAACAGAGTGACCATTATTAAACTTTCTAGCAAATTTTGGGGAGCTGCTGATTACCTTTAATTTGTCATTGATTTAGCGATCATCTAATAAAAAAAGTCATTGACTTAAGACGAATTTGTTTTCTATGGTATAGGCCTAATAAATAGTATGCCTATATGCCGCGCAGACACAATGGAGTGAGTAGGCAAAAGTGATAGTTTTTTATTTAATTACATAAAACAGCCCCGCATTGACGAGTGATTGGATTAATATATACTGTATAGATCTATGGTGAACTTAAAACGTCCGTAATAGGCAGCTGTTAGAATCATTTGACCTTACACATGAGGCTTCCATCAAAATATTGTAATTATAGTAACCATGTGTACGTTGTTGTTTCCTCTTTTGGAAACGATTTTGACCTCGTTCGTCGAGGACGTATACAGTAATGAAAGTCTGACAACTTGACTCTGTGAAGTTAGTCAGTCTTCACAATCCAACTTAATCCTTCCTAATGCGCTAAAATATTATTTGTGGTTTACGTGCGACAAGTTCGGTTGTGAACTTGTGATAATGTTGGAGCCTGTGGCGAAGTCAGATTTACCCAACCGGTAGATGTTACCAACATAGCAGAATATCTTCAAAGGTTTAGGCCCACGAGGCCATGGAGACCCCGCAGGATCTTTCATAAGTACTGAGTCATCATCTACCAAATCCCCACCAATCATAATCGGTGTTCGTAAGCATGCTGTAAATGAGTTCAAAACTGTAGGTAAAGTTCCCGACGTCTTGAAAAAAGCCTGCAAACCCACCGAACGATTTTCCCCACCCACTTTTGGGTCGCGCCCAATACTTTGCGTATACCGTCAGCTTATATAGGCTATTAGTGTCTATATTGTTCTTCGAATCGGCTTAACTGGTCGAATCTGGAAAGCTATAGATAAACACTAAATCTTTTATAGACGACTATTTTTACAAGTTGTGACATTTAATCACCTAATTTGGTCTTCCTTGATATCCGGTCGTAATCTGGCGATATGTAGGAAGCAACCAGTAAAAAGTTAATTACAGAAACTTTTATTGTTATTCTACCACGCTGCCTTGAGAGCCAATTGATTTCCAGACTTATGTGGGCTATATAATTCATTTTAATCCATTTGAGACATACCTTTGTCACATTGCTCGAATGGTATAACTGTTAATACGACGGATGGTACACAGGTATGTTGGCCGGGGGTGGGTTGGGGGGGTGAGTAAGGACTATTGAGCTAATCCGCTAAACTATCTAGTTGCTTCTTGCATTTAGTTTTTATTTGTGGTATTTTGCCTTGACTGCACCATTTTCATATTATGGTATAGCCATCAGTCTAACCATGGAGGTAAAGCAGAACTTTATACAATGTTTCATTTTCATTAAATTGGGACTTACTTTAAAGTTTATTCCCATAATTTGTCATCATTAATTCCTGGTGTCTATTTGGTTGACCAAATTTGCAATATAATTTAGATTTCATTTTAAGTTATTTTGCCCTTCACTGGTCGAATATATGGTACCACAAAAAGGAGAAAATACAGACTTTATTAATTGGAAGTATACTGACAACTCCTTCATGACCCATGTAATGCACTTTTTTCGTCAACTTCCTCTGCGTGTTAATCCGTAAAACCATGTCTCCTTGCGGCCAGCATGTATACCGGAAACCCCACCAATATTACACAATGACATTACGCAAAACGACACACCAATATGTACATGAATATATGCACAGGTTCCATCATGTCGCAGATGGTATATCCTTATACGTCGACTCATTTTACCCTTTGAAATATGGTTTTGACATTGTATGTAGTAAAATTTTTGTTTAAAGCGCAAAATTAATAAAGATCAACACACCAACAATAAATACTAATAATAAAAGTAGTAATTTCTCTTCACGTACGATTTCGTCCTTTGGGGACCTATCAAGTGAAATTCGGAACAGAACCGTGGACCTTCGTGTCACATGTGGACCACCTAACTGGTGTGAATTCTTTCTTTATATTTGTCAATGATAACCACTGTTGCCTAGTGGTACGCTCTCATGTCCTTCTACGTCACATTTTGCGCCCTGCTGAGTTCAAGGAAGCACTGAGTAATTTCATGATATAAGAAGTGGAAATGATTCAAGACTTAAATATAAAAAGACGGATTTATTTACAGGTTATTGTTCATAAGTTTATTCCGAGAATTTTAGTTAACACGACGTTGTTGTTGTTGTAACGACGGAGAGGAAAAACAAAGCGAAGTGCAAATGAAGGCATTGATTGGTTAATATCTTAGTACATTAAACCTGCAATCAAATGCTGCATCATCATACTAAAGGGCTTCGACCGGTTCCACTAAAACCAAAAGTAGATTAGACTTCATGTGCGGACTATATAAGAGTGCTTTCAAAAAGCCGATAATTTTTTTTTTTTTTAAAGAACAGAATTTTGAAATGAATTTTAAACAGTTATGCGTATGTAATAACCCGCACTTTTTATTTCAATTAAGCCAACTGTGATATTATTATATAACCATAAGCACATGGAAAACAATAGCTCTATATATTGTTAATTGTTCAATAAATGACGTAACTTTTCATTGAGAGTCTGTAGACATAAAAGTATTTTGTCTTTTAGGCCTTCAAATTATAGTCTTCGCCGGTGATTTACAAATTAGATTTGGAAAATGGGAAGAAACATTTTCATCAAATGAAGTTGATTACGTAATAATTTGTAAGCCTATCAGTGCTTTATTGTCACGGTCACATAATGTTGTCATGGCCATTGGCCTGCAGTATAACTATGACTCATATTATCTACTATGGTGAGAATATTCGATTACTCATGCCTGAATTATTAAATGTCAGTTTATTGGTATCTTGGGGGGGGGGGGGGGTAATCCCTACTCTATAATACAGTAGGTAATGGTGAATGGAAACATGGAAACGGAAATCCCTCAAGTTTGATTGTCTCTCTACCCCCGTATCCAACTCTTTTTATTTTCTATATTACTTGTAATACACTAAATAAATTATTATAGTATAGGCTGTAAGATCTCCGGCACGTTTTTTACCGACCTGGTAGCGAGGGATGATCAGGGGCGAAATTTACCGATCCAAGAAACATGGAAGGGGCCGGGAAAATATGGGATATATAAAGAGCTATTGTATTCCATATGCTTATGGCTAATAATAGTGCAACTGGGGGAGGGGCGGTGACGTCATTTTAACTTGGTCCCCACGTGATTCTTGACGTCTTTGCATGGTTCCTTCAAAGTGTAGATGTAGATAAATAATCCCGTATCATTTGTGTACTTGTCTTATTTCACATTGTATTAATCGTTCAATGTTTCAATTAGGTCGTCTATCCATCATACTATTTGACTTGTGCTCTATGTTTTCGCTTTAGTTCACATTTTGGCAGATTCTCCTGCTAGGATCGACCCGTCACTGCCATATATAATTCTCTTGTATAGAGACCTATATATAGATCTGATATGATCATAACACCTTTTTTCTCATGTTCTAATATTTGCAAACAAATTTGTTCAGCTCATGTTTAGGTGAACATCAACTCATCTATTTTGGGGCAATATCTTGAATTGATGGATATTGATGAACTTCTTTTCGTTAATTTGCAGCAGTTCAGTGTAGTTAAAAATATGAATTACGAAAATATGGTAAAACTATATAGAGGGAAATTAAATATGTATATAGTGAGTTCGTTATAGAAGAATTGTTAAATTGGTGATTAAAACTAACAAAGACCTTGTTTTAACACATACTGAAACTAATCTCGAAAGTAACTGTATATTACATTGATGTAAACATTTACTATGTTGTATATACTAACCTCATCTAATATGCTGCTCTGGTATATTAATACTGAAGCGTTTGTACAGAAAACCATGTGTTAACGGTCTATATATTTGTGGATAAAGGAACATATGTTATACATGTAATAAAATATCAAGAAGTAAACGACGTTTGTGTTAATATAACCGCTAAATGTGTAAAATCAGTATTTACAGAAAGAAACCTAGCTAACCGGTAATAAAATGTTTAACCGCTGAAATACGAGCGAGTAAAACTATAACTATAATAACAATCGCGTTTCTTCTATACTGACAATAAACCAATGATTTGTTACTCTTTGAACCAAGTAATAAAAAAAAACCTATGATCGAACCAATATGGGAATACAACTTGACGTGATGTACAAATATGTTAGTTTTTGCATAAATAATATAAATATTGTGGTTCTGGGTGTATATCGTTAAATAAATTCCTGGTTAAGCTGATTCGGATATGAAATTTCGTATAATCGTGCAGGTTAGCTATAGCCCAATGTCAATCTCAATGGTATCGAGCTACATCATATGGATAAAATATGGTTATTGGTACCAGTCATCAAAGCGACTGATTCACAAATAGTTAATGACGTCATAATGACTCATTGTAAGCTAATATGATTCCCTTTTATCCCACACAATGGCATCAACAGTATATATATATATACAGCAATAAACTTCTTTTGTGAAATTCCATAAAGCAAACTTTTGTGTTTGGACAATAGTTTTAGCAAATTTTACTATAGAATTATTTTTTTTGAAACGATAAAACTAAACCTAAAATAATCGTAGATATTTTTTTACCAAACGGAACCTCAATAAGTGAGTAATTAATTAATTTGGCTCGGTCCCCCACATTTCGTGGCAAAGACATTTCTTTTAAACATGAATGATGTAAATTCATATAAGGAACAGGTTGGATATTTTCCAATATTTTCATTTCCGCTTCATTGATATTTGAAATGAAACTTGACAAGTGTGGACAATCTCCTACACCACTCGTCATTATGGGAATTTTCGTAAATGAACCACATCGAACAAAGCCAAATAATTTCACATCTGATTAATTATATGTTTTTGCATAACAGGATTAACCGTGTTAACAGTAAGCCAGAGACCCCCTTCCTATCCCCCTCCCCTCCCCCCATAGAAAAAAATCTTCACTATTAAAGATGAAACTTTCACTATTGATGATTAAGGGGTCAACCAACGGTCTAGCGTGCGTTACTCACAGGATTAATGCACGATCGGGGGATAATGCAAGCGATGCACGAGGGCGGAGCCCGAGTGCATCCAGCAATAGCATTAACACCCGGGGTGCATTAATCATGTGAGTAACGCACGCTAGACCGTTGATTAACCCCGTTCATTCATACACTACCATTTGTGTGGGGGAAAAATCATAAAACAAAACATTTTTGGTTACATATAACCAAAGATTTATTAAAGTGATGCCCCGTAATTTTACCGTGCGTTACTCACAGGATTAACCACGGTCAGCTGACCTGAATGGACCAATAGGATTTAGGAATCTTTACTAAGTATGAATGAATATGAGTTTTATGACCCATCATCATGACGAAATGATCTCACATCTTATTAATTATATATTTTTTTGCATAAAAGGATAAACCGTGTTAACAGTAAGCCAGAGCTCCCCATCATAGCCCCCCCCCCCCCTAACCCCATAGAAAAAGTCTTCACTATTAGAAATGAAACTTTCACTATAGATGACAATGACCCAGCATCATATGACGGGATTTTAGGTATAGAAACACATCGAACATGACATAAGGCAAACACATCTTATCAATTATATATCATGAATCATATCTAGAACAATACTTTTCTCTCACCTATAGACATTTAAATCAAAACTCTTTCGTTTATCAATGTATATTTGCTGACGTGTTTGTTACACATTAAGAACCTCAGGGAGACATAAATTAAAAAGAAACATCCTTGATCAAGGTAAAACGGCGTTCCACAGAACCCTCTCGAGACACATACTCAACAACTTCAAAGATATTCCGCTATTCACCGTGTATAAAAACCTATTACAAATCAAAGGCTATGTAGCCAATTGTTAAGGTTAATATGCCATGTTGTGTATACTTATGAATAAATCGGTACTCGGTTATCACATTCACATCATAGAAGAATTACTATACCTATGTTCGAACGAATACATAACATGTGCCCAGTGAGATATAGGCTAAGCTATATCGTTGTGTTTTATAGGTATCATGGTACGATGTAGTCTTTTAATCCAGTCGTTTCGATAAATCCAGTCGTTTTTATAACGTACAATCTGGAAAATAATGTCTGATATTATGAAGTCGTTGCCTGTTGTTATAAATAAATAACTCAAATATAATGACCATTGTACCTGAGATTCGCTTTACAATGTTTTTTTTCTCCAGTAAAATAAGTTATTTAATTTGGTTCTTAACAGCTGTCCGCAAAATTCTCAGTTCTGTACCTTACACTTCATATGTACAGGCAAAGAGTAAACCACTTCCAATTTGACTAGACTACTATATATGCCTATACGAGATACACACACAAACACGCACACGCACACAAAAAGTACGGTACTGTTTCAAGGCTAATTATAGTTGCGTACAATTTCTGTCGACCCGCAATTTGTGGTAATGCAATGAAAAGAACAGCTGCATATCCATATAGATATTGGCAACTGGTTGGTTACATAATACATTCCTTTGGTCTATATGTTTCCAATCCATTGTGTCCATTCATTCTTGGATGATACTAGTATCTGACTATCCTCATTTTGTTTTCCCTGTCCTTCTCATTCGATTTTGTGATCAGTAAATAAACTTCCAAGTAAATTGTTAATTGCCCATCTGCCTATACGTGAAAGTAAACACATGTACGTTCGCTTTGCAGTTTAAGGAGTTTATTTGATCAATACCACCACCAGGCTAATAGTAATGAGGAGAATGAAAACACATGCTGCAGTTCCACGGCGACTCTTTTGGTAATCCCAACTTATTTACAACTGGATTACTCGTATATAGATTTCTGTTTGCCAAGGACTTAAATTCCCCGCCATAAAACGGTGTGAAAACTGAAAGGAATTAGAGAGGATATCGTTTTTCAAATGAAGTATACACACATATAACGCCTCGCCTACAACGATATCATAGTAGAAGAAAACAACGAACTATACTTTATACTTTGCATGTAAGAACCGAAACTAACTGTTATTATGAAATTAACAGCTGAACGCACCATTGTTCGACGAGAAGAAACATTTCATATTACGTTCGTACGGTAAAATGGCACTACAATATAATTCTGGTACAAACTGGAATACAGGTTTGTTACTTTAAAAACGAAACACAATCAACTGCATGAACTAACTCGGACCCGGTTTTGAAGCCTGTAATATAAGGACACCTTGTTTAAAGTTCACATTCGGTGGGGAAAATATGTGGCAACGTTCTCAATCATAGTCTTTATTTCAAAACCGTCACAAAGGAAATTGTATATGTTTACTTTCATTAAAATGCGCATAGATATACGTACTGCAATAAGTGCCCTGTACAATTTTTCCTTACAGTAGATGCAACATCGTCTAAGCTTTCCAAATCTAGAGTATACACACCAAGTTAACCTTGTAACAACCGTTAAATCTAAAAAGCACTGCACCAGGAATCAGATATCCTTTTAAAATTTCTGATGGTCTATACATCTATATATAGTTTTTCATAATACAGGTCTATATATACTGTACATCATCGAGCTACGGATCCATGTATAGCCTGTGTACTAAGTGGTGTTCACTTTCACCAGTGGTAAAATTCTCATTCATTTCCAGTTCCACAAGAAAATAATTACAGCGATGCTAGGCTTACGAGAAATCTTTATTATTGATTGAATTATCAAAAGAGTAAAGAGTGAATACGGAAGGTGGTTATTTAAAATTTAAGAGAGGGTTATTGATTTTATAGTGTGTGTGTTCGTGTATGTGAGTGTGTATTCTGTTCGCTGACTAATTTCACTTCCTGATTTGGAAACCTATTTCGTACCTATACTATACTATAGTACGAGTAATCAAGTCTCAATATTCACCTGCTGGGAGTTGAAATGACAGACAGGATGTTTTCTCCGATATGCAGAATGCTTTGCAGTGACCGTTGCAAACCATATGTATAGCCTATAGGTTTCTTATTCGCGCTAATCAACGGTAGTAGTTTTTTGTGTGTTAGCATTATAGCATATAGTATACAAGACTGCTGAAGCATTGAAACTCACGAGACCAGATATGCGGAAATGTTTGAAGCATATAAGCATCTCATTGAAATATCAATGAATGATTCTCGTTACGAGAAATCGTTGAAATACTGATGTGTTCTAGTAATTGGATGAGAGGGATGTGGATGGGGACAAATGGGGGTAGAGGGGAGGGGGATGGAATGGGTTTTATATTCACGGACAATATTTAGGAATTTCATATCCATTCACTTTGTGGTCACATATTTTTCTTCCTTCCCGCACAAAAATGAACCGAAAGTTATATAAAAAATGAAAAAAGAAACAGAGATAGAAAGAAAGGTCTAAGCCTAGATAGGGTTACTAAAATACAACCCAGACCTACCCCCCCCCAACCATGTCATTGTGTACGTAGGTGCCTGGAACCAGTAACAAAGGATAAAGTTTACTTGATGGTTTCACACCCATGTGGTCCAAGCAGCTTTGTCAGCCATGTGCTTTCATTCGGGAAAGAATCGTCTTGTTCAAATGGATGGAGTTTATGCTTTATGATCGGTCACAATTTTTACCGTTAATTTGATAACTTGGATGATATAATATTAAATGTTTCGTTATAGTTGCACAGAGTTAGTCGATTAAGAGAATTTGTTTAATCTTTTGTTGAATGTGTTTTGATTTCTCTATTACATTCTGCGCATTGTAAAATACAGGTATAGTCAACTGTTTGTGTAATAATTCAATCGTTATTTAAAATTCCATCATAATGAATGTGGACAGAAGAATGAAAAGAAAATTCACTGAAGCTATCACACGTAGTATATGAAATAACTAATGCTGCACGAGGCCAGTCACTGTCTATTCCACCACACCACACCCCACTCCACCCCACCCCACCCAATCCCACACCTCACGGTCACCCCTTCGCAGGATTACAATATTTATCAATCCACAAGAAAATATCAAATATGGATTTGATTAGGTTCGTCGAAAAAATCAGAATCGAAATCAATTTCTATACAGGGAAACACACATTCAAACACAGAGAAATTAAACAACAAGTACATTGCATATTTTAGATTAAACTATTTACGGATAAAATCCATCCCATAATAGACACTAAATCAGTAACCTTTAGACTCCTCGAGTTTATCCTCGTCAGACTGTTTCGTTTCCAGTAAGACAAAATGTTAGTTTCTATTAGAAGTCATCTCTCATTTCTGTCGAACCGTATAAACGTGTATAAAACACTGCATGCACGTATATTAAAACACAGAGTTACAGGTAGTATATATACTATATGAGGAACCAGATGATATGGCGTTATGGATACCCGTTTATTTCTCACCAGTATAGGCCTATATACTTTACAAGCATGTACATGTTACTATATCTTTCAGTACAGTATTGAATATAGTAGTGGTAAGGGTATAGTAATGGTAAGGGATAATACAAAAGCAAAATTCAAATGAAGCAGCTACATATTGTGTGTCAAATTCGTTATTTCTCCCGCTCCCCCACCCCCACTCCCCACCCACCTCACCTCACCCCACCCCAAACCCTCGTCCTATCTCCTTCTCTCAAGGCAAGCAATCATATCTGCTTTGAAGGATGCTAAGCATATTTCATGTTCAAGCAAAATAAATTTCATCCACAACCAACCAACCCCCCGTCCCCCCCCCCGTCCCCCCCACCCAATGATAATATAACTTGCCTCTCCACCCCAACCCCACCCCCACCCAAGGATTATAAGGAACTTGGTCAACTTTAAGACAAATCGGCGACTAGAGTGTTGCTATATATGAACAATGACAGAGTCGATCGAGTTTTGGTATTTTTTAGACAGAACCCACTTGAACCGTGGCATAGCAAGTAAATAATGTGTGACCAGTCGTCTCATTGAACTGAGGTACCACAGAAATGCCAGCTAACGATGTAAGTAGTTTTTGAAAGTTCATCTGTTGTGGTTCAATTGGTTCTTTAAACTGAAGAACTTTTCAAGGAGTTCAGAAGAATGTTGCTGCTTTACAGTTCGAACCAACTATAGGCCTAGTGTAATAAAAAGCGGCAAAGCTCTGTACGGGAACAATGCATGCATGGATGAAAGAAAATGTGTATTTTTATATTTTCGGTGTGATTATTCAACAGCGGTTCCGCATCACGAAATAAAGAGCGAAGTATATACATAATATAAGATGGTGAGGATACCATACATAGAGTATCTAATAAAACCTTGTCATTACTCTTTGGAAAATCCCGTTCTTCAAGAACAGTTTAAAGGGTGTGAAGACTCGCGCAAAAAGAAACGTCTGATGTCGGTAATCTGACCTAGTTTCGAATGAGGTGTAACAGAAGTGTTAGACACCACCATTGATCCCAGAAAATACGCACAAAGCTTGCTACCTTCGTTAATTAGACACTAGTGTACAGTCAGTACATAAAGCTGCGGTCAATACCCACAGCACAGTGTATAAACGATACAGCGATGGACATCTCAGGTCCAGCTAAAGATAAGAAGGTATCACGTTTCATTACTGTCTGTATTTTGTAGCGACAAGCAGAAAACTTCACTTGCAAGCAACGGAAAGTTAAGTTTTTTTCAGAGCGCGGCACGCGGTTTGGGGCGAGTCTTCAATGCCTTTAACGTGTAATCTATGATATCTGGCAACATTGCGTTATATAGGCTACCCTTTATACCTCTGTATATTTGCCCCAGCCTAACCCCCATGGCGGTCCATGCTAACGTAGCCTATAATTTAGTATCATTTATGATTAAATTCTTTATCTGCTCACGTTAAAGATTTGCTGTATTGGCCCCAAATATGCTAGAAATTCAAATATGGTCAACTTTGATCAAAATTCTGAAAATATTTTTATTACAACCTTCGAGGTAATATTCCTCACTGGGACATTCAGTCATCTTGTGTGTTCATTAGAAATGTCTAAGAACAATTTGGAGAGTAACGACCTCTAGAAAAGTACTTTTTGAAAACTTCTAGCAAGTATTTGGGGCCTATACAGACTACCTTTAAGCAGATGTATTCAATAGATTGCCCACTCATATCTATATTATAGATGTCTATACACACTGTACGCAACTTTGTTATTAATTTTAACACTGCACAATATTTATCGGCCTTGGTCAATAAAATAATTTAAAAAACTTCGTTCATTTATCTAGTTTAATTAAAATCAACTTTATGTCAATATACTACATCCCCGTTCGTTATACTTGACAACTGTATGGGTGCACCTTGTATTCGTTCCCCTATTATGTAAGCCTTCTTCGTATATACATCCACTCATATGTATATATACATATAGCCTGTATATTATAAACACACACACATGCACACACCCATAATATATCCATAAACTTTTTTTTATGAAATGAAGTACTCCCTATGTAATCCGTACGATGTTCAATCATAATTTTTATACAGGGTTAAACGTTTCTCTATTTCGAGAAAAACAAAACAAGAACGAAGCCTTTTTTGGAAGGTCTGTGCGTGTTGGGGGGGGGGGGGGGGGTTCCTTGTGAAAGTAAACGAAAAGGAAAGCAGAAAAGAAAAGGAAAATTGTCTTTAAACAAGTACCATGTATATGTACCCTCAGACGATTCTAAATTTACCAGCATATTAAAATGGCAAATCTACGAAGAAACAAGTTTAAAAAAAATAATAATAAAAAAAATAGGAAAACTACATTTTCCTTCAAACTTACTTTGATGTCCAAAATATTACAGGTCCGTTCTGTATTTACAATCCACAATATGACCGTTCAATGGGGGGAAAATTAAACGAACTGAATGCACAAATTCCAGATATGATCCAAAGTCATATATAAATATTTGAGAATAAAAGAAACACATTCCTATATTGTAGACTCTGGAAATCCTTCAACAAGCGTCAATAAAATGATAGATTTATCCGTCCCGTAGCAATATACGCTTTGCCGTTTAATCACACTGAGCTAATTAACACGACTGCTGGATATACCAGCCAAACTAACACGTTATTTGAGCATGAATGCTATACCTTGACTGATCTAAAGTTGTAACTGATATTGCTCTGCCCAACAAGTTCCGTTTAGAGCATGCAACGCGTTAAGTTCGGGTCAATAGTTCTCCCAAACTTCTGCTTTGCGTAGCGCTATGTACGATAACAGGTTTTGAAGAGGGTTTTCTGAAGGTGAGTCACTGTGTAACTGTTGGTAGTGAGTAAACTGATGAATATGCAAATCTCTATTAGCAAATAAAAATCGACGGGTGTTACAAAAGAATATATTGCTAGTTTGGTATATACAATAAAATCAGGGCTGTACAAACCCATACAGGTTTATATTCCATATATTTGTATGTAACATAATACAACCGTTACTCTGCTCTACTCTGTTCACAGCTGCAGTGGATATTGTCAAGTTTAACCTCTCAGAAACTTTGGTAAAATGGTATTTTCTTCAATACAAAATGTCTGACCAAACGTCAGTAATTATCGCTATTGTTTGCATGGGGGCCTCCGCACTGCTGCAGAGTAAATATTGACTTTTCCTGATGGGGTTGGTTGCTTCTGTCGATTTTTGTTCGAAGTTCGGAAAAGTGGGGATTAAAGGAAGGGAATTTACTGCACAGAGTCAATCTAGAAATCCAGCAAACAAAGGTGGTGTTGGTCCAGAGTTTATTAGGTGTTTGTAAAGTTCTGTTTCAATTACACAGATACTACGGTACCATTATAAGCCTACACTGAATAACAACTTAACGATGTATCATACTTGGGTGAGACAAAGCATGTGGTAGCTGTTGAGGCGGAATGAAGGGGGGGGGGTGGTGAAATGACGTCATTTTTAAACCTTTTGTTAATTTTGCAAAGAAAGGAGAGAGAGTTTGGCGGGGAAATTTTTGGTGTTTTTATATGCGATAGGTGTGACTAAACTCCGTAACCACGTATCTTTGTTTCGAACAGTTTCTTGTAAAAAAAAAAAAAAAAATATGACAATGCCAAGTTTTGTAGCTAGCAAACGATAGCAAGGCTGTTTGACAATCTTACAAATTATATAAGTAAAACAAGGCAAGTACATCTTAAAGTGAGTTCCGTTTAAGTCTAAACGATTTCTGTGGGATTTTGTGACAAAAATGTCAAATGAATCTTAACCATCTGACCCCACAAGCTACGACAGCCTGAATATAGTATTGCTCCCTTATGCATCTCTATGGACTTACTTGATTTTTTCCACCAAATCCTTACATAAATCACGCTGATTTTCTTTCAGGTATTATTTGTCGTTAAGAATTTAGTTCAGAACTTTTTTTTTACTCAAAAATCTTCCTATACTGTGGAAAGAGCCTAGAAATTCATGGTTACAATGGTATTCGAACCAGTGCAGTGACATGTGTGTACAAAACCCAGCACTCTACCAACGGAGCTACCCAGCCCTCACAATTGGTGGCGGTCCCTATATAATCATTTCTTTGCTGGGGGCGCCAGTCTGATGCTACAGCATACCGTGTAAACCAGGGCATCACTCCCTAACGTCGAAGTCTTTTAGTATACCCTCTAATACGTACATTAACCTTAGTCTCATTTGACACGGAACAACAGTCCCTCTTTAAATTTAACGGGGCGTGCTTTTGAGTTTACTTAAGTTCATTACCGGAATTCTCTTTCACTTCAAGTCGAGTGGAAAAGTGGTTTCGTGCTTGAGCATAATTTTTTGTTCTTTACGAGGTCAGTTAACAATAGAAGCTACTCATTACGCCTCAGTACAACGAACAGAGAAACTTGTCATTTCTGCTGGTTATGTTTCGTATTCAGATTGGATATATATATATTTTTTTTTAATTTTATCAGCAAAATATTAAATAACAAATCCCCATGAAATAAAAGCAGAAGAAGAAAAGTTTGAATGTTTTCCGTGAAAAGAAATTTATAAAATCGATGAAGGGTTCGTATTCTACAAAGCAGTCTAATTCAAACATATCAGAGCTTTTGTTGTTATTGTAGAGGATAAAACAGGTAAGCATAACTTTAAAAGAGAAACGCGACATATGCTTACGTCATAATGGTGAAACATCATTTTGAGGATGACTTAAGTCAAACTTGTAGTCATGTCATTATCCAAGAAAAAACAAAACAGACAATAGCAAGCTGGTAATATTTCTATAGCCATTTCGGTTTTCAATCTATTCACCTTTAACATATACTACTAAATCTCTTGTATGCTCCTTTAAAGCTACGTCGATGATGACGTCAGATCCTCTGTGCAGACCGACCTAACTGTTAATGTTTGTTTTGTTAAATTCTAATAACTCAATAGAAATATGTTCTTATAACTCCATATAAACAGCAGAGCAACCGTGGATGACATTCAATACCTCTTAATTGTCCCTGACAAATATGTAATGAAGAATAAAGATGTCATTTCAGGCCATAAATATGTCTTCTCATTGAGTTATTATCTTTAGTTGTATCTGACGAAATGACATAATGGTTTGTATATTAGACTAAATAGTCCAGTTACTTAAGCTGATAAACCTCAGCTGATTAAAGGGTCATTTTCTCAAAAATGTAAAGTATTGTAGAAATACAACCTGGATTGAAAACGATGGTTTTGAACGATCTACGAGATATCAAAATTAATTATCTTTTTATTAAAATCTTTTTACCTTCTACAAGCAGTTTTCGGGGTATGAACATGTTAATACATTACAAATATTTACCATAATTGAATTTTTAAACAATAGTTTCAGTTCCGGGATCCATATGATAGCAACTCTCGGGCTGCTTGAAGCGAGAAAGTGTTATTGTTGTTCTTCATAATATATCAATGTTTTTGTCTTTATTCAAAACTTGAATTTGGCTGCAATTGCATAATATGAATGATATGGCATTAATTGGTGAATATATCCATTTTAACACCCCACCCCCCCTCCTTCCCCATAATTATAGGTACAATTGCAGGGAATGGGGATACCTCATTCAAGGTCAAAACAAAGGACAAACAAAACAATGCTTGTCACTGACGTACATCTTATGACATACCTGTTTGCTTTAAGTTGACTTTTAGTATACAAAAGGTGAGAATTGAAATGAACGATATTTCCAAAATGCAGGACGCTTAGATTACATACATCTTTCCGGGTCAAACAATAAATTAATTTATAAACTATTGTTTTAAACACTCTACCATAATTCAATGGAGCCTAACGGATATTGGACGATGAGAGAAGTTTTATTGAATTAAAATGCTTGGAAATAAACCAAAGTTGATATGAACTTTCATATAATGGGAAAAGGGAGATGAGAGTACAAACGGCTGACTTTACAAACCTAAACCACCAAACAAATACCATGAAAGGTGACAGGAAAACAAAACATGATTTGCTAACCCACGGCTTTCTAATATATGACTTCAAAACACTGAAAAAAGATGGATTATGAAAATATGATATTATTCCTGTAAAGTTTCTGAACCGATGACTTCATTGTAGGCCTATACTTCCTCATTCATTTGACAACTGTTGAACTGGTGTAGACTTGGTACTTGACATTTTGCTTTGAATTTACCGTCTCAGTTTTTTTTTTTGGTAGTAAGTAAAAGGTTATAGAGGAGAGCAATGGGGGTTAACTCCGTTCATTTTAACGAGGGCTCGGGGGATACCGCTATTTTCAACAAATTGTATTTATTTATTTTTTGTTTCATAACGAGTAAGAGTGGGCTATGGTAACTGAGGGAGTGAACTTTACGAAAATTACACTGTCTGCTCTAGAGAAGGTGCAAGTATGCAATATGATTCACTGCATAGTTTACGCATAAGACAGAATTCTCAGAAATCGGACAGCAGATTTAAAGAGAGAGAGGGTTAGGAGACAGAAGAGTTCAAAGTAATATTTTTTCAAATAAAGAACACGTGGTCATAATTTCGAAGCATTTTGTGCAAATGAGGGTACATCGCAGGCTTGAATAATTTACCAATTCTCCGAGGGAAGTTAAGGTGGTATCCATTATCCAAGGGAAGGGAAAGAGAGGGTTTATAAACTGTGAGCCGTTATTTTGGTTGACATTTGCGATATTCCACCGGAATAATTCTAATGGACTCGTACCAAGAATGAAGGTATTAAACATAATAAATTGCATATGAAAACAACTAATATCAAATTTGTAGGACACACAATTTTCTGTTTGGGAATAAAACTGTTAATAACCCGCAACAACCACCTACTAAGTGGGGATAACCGAATTACCATACACACGGGGGACCCGGCACATGATTTGACGTGGATCAGGGGGGGGGAGGGGGGCCGAAGCAGGGAGGCAGAGCAGTTTTCACTCATCTGTCGCGGGCACTATACGCTATAGCCTGAATTTAACTGGCGTGGAAAATATTGAGGGCCGGTGTTGGTTGGGGGGGGGGGGGGAGACGACGTAGCGCCCCTGGTCGAAATCAGAAAAACAGATATTGTATTACATTAAGATGACGTCATACACCGGTATTAAACACTACAAGAATGGCCCGTAGCAAAAAATGATAGCAAAGATGAGACATGAAATGGGTTATAAAGAGGTGTTAGCATGAGGATGTATGTGACGGGGAGGGGGGGGGGATGACCTGAATATGACATCCGGTCTACATACTGGATTCCTTTTGAGTGTAGCTTTTAGTAAAGGTAACGTCTGGTTTTTATAACAGCTTCGTTAAATGCTTATACACGCGATCCTGACCAGGACAGACGAAATACCCAGATAGTTTATATCACTTTGACGGTAGACCTTGTAACGTATGACGGACGGATGGTCTTGTTTCAAGCCAAATGGAAATAGTTGAAATAGTTACTTAATATAGAGAAAGAAATTAAAGCCTTTAGTTATCCTCGGTTATGGAGTTTTAGCAGGTAAGCCGATACCGTAAGGCCCTTGGTCGAAACCGTAGAAACATACAGTTATTAGATTACACCATATACACTGCAAACCTGTTGAAGTTTGGACCTTGACAACTAAGTGATGCGCAAAGTTATTTACACTGGACTTCACAAAATGGAAGGTCGATATTGAAATAAATATTATCGCGCTGTATAAACTCAACCTTTGACCTCGGAGAATTGGGTTTTTATTCCGTTGATTAGTGAGCAAAATTGTGGTTTTACCTCGTTCTGGCAGAAAGAAGGTTTTGGATAGGAAAAGCTAAATCGCTAACCGGTGATTGACGAAGTTAGATTTTGAGGTTAAGATTTTATTGGAAGGGATTTGGTCTTGATACAGATGAGTATTTATGTAGGATATTTGGATTTGGATATGAGGGTGCATGTATCATGTATGTAAGGTCCAAGGGCGCATGCAGAGACGTCGCCAAGGGGTAGCCTGATGGGGGGCGGGGGCACGTGCCCTCCAAAAATAAAATCGTGCCTCCAGATGCGATTTTCAGTGTTACAAAATACTCAAACAAAGACTTTATCTGCCTCAATTAAAATCATAAATGTCGGACAGGCTAAGCCCGAAAATTCTTGAACGTAAAGTTACTTCAAGTTGCAAAATATAGCACCAGATTGCATCCAAGGACCGTTTATCAAAAATTTCTCATGTGGTAATCCCCTCCCCTAATTAAGTGCCGTGCCCCTGAGATTGAAATGTCTGGCGACGCCACTGGGCGCATGGGTGTTATTTCCATCGTCGATCCGACTTGTAGCCAGTAGTTCTGAGTTCGCGGTGGGAGGGGGTTAAGGAGCCTATTAAAGGAGAGGCACAATGTTTGTGTGCTGCGTGTTCAGTACTTGGTACATATGGTGGTGGGAAGATGGATGACTATTGAGGGAGGTGTTGGGTGTTGCATGCCAGAGCCTTATATAGGCTCTGTTGCATGCTTACCCACATTTCATTTACTAAAGGATATAGAACCCGTATATGTAGAACTGAACAGTTTAGCACGGAATAATGTATTTCGTGGCAGATTGTTACAGCGACTTGGAAACTCCCGGTGCACAAAATTGGAAACTTGTATAGCAGGGGGGTGGGGGGGGGGGATTCGGGGTACTTTTAGTTTATGAGGCACCTTATGGTTCGCCCCAACCCTTAAGCCTCTCTCTCTCTCTCTTGGGGACACTGGTATTGTAAATTTCAAGTGTCTGCTACCTGAGTATAAGGTTACTCCTTTAACCGATGCTGTGCATTAAATGAATACAAACAACACATAGATCACTGAAAGAACAATTTATATTTGCAAACAATATTTACATGGACTAATATATATTACATAATAATGGAGACTAAGTTGTCCAGTTTATAGCTCTGAAATGTTGCAGCGTAGTTACCGGGGATTCCATGCAGGACATATGATTAAACTTAAACTTGGTCCTCTGACAACAACAAAAAAACAAAACAAAACAAAACAAAAAAAACATAGGAGAAAAATAGTCAGACTTATAATAAACTTCTACAAACGATATTTTCTGTAAATGCATCCTTAAATCGTTGATGCGTTAGCATCATCAGTATTGCCTACAAAGTTAACACGGTAAAAGTGCTTAGATTTCATGATTTTCTCCCCTTGAGAATACCTAGGTCGGGGTGATGGTTAAGGGGGTAGGGGGAGGGGGAAGGCTGACCTTCTAGCTTATTCCCAGACATTCTGTAGTGCTTATTAAGACTGCAATGTCTCAGCAAGAAAAATATCTCAAGAGAGTTGATATAAAATAGTGCCGTTAAGTTTACACATGGTGACCATTACTAGACTGTCTAGCAGATTTGGAGGCGGTGCCCATCACATTTACATGACGTTAAGACATACACAGAGATCCAGTCGAAAGTTTTCATTTTTCTAAAAAATTATAGCAAAAACTGTTACCGTTTTCACTTTGTAATGTGTGGTCTCTAAATGTGAGACTTTTATTACCTCTACTTTCAGTATTCAGACAGTTTTATTTTGAGCTGTTAAGGATGAATTATTATACGTAATACTATAAATTTGTAATAGTTAGTGATATGTCAGATAGCAAAGAGAAATGCAACAAAACAATACTAAAACAAACAAAACAACAAAAACAGGTAGCATAATGACCCCTGCGGAGAGAGCTGTGGTTGGATAAATAATGCAACGCCAAATAATGTTCTTGAATATTGTTAAGATGTTTTCTAGTTAGTTCTGATGGAGTCCTTCCGTGAATATTTATTATTAATTGCAATAAAGAAGAGGCTATCTGTCATATTTAGGTTTATAATAATCCCCTCCCATACACTGATTGTATAGCTCTGCCTCACCACGTGACCTTTGACATTCAATGCATATTCATTAGTGACCTAGGTTTCAAAGACTACTACACTCACATATTTATAACACAATGATACGGTCTACAAATATAGTAAAGCATACACAAAATCATACAAAAGACATATTGTGTGGAAGAGCAGGAATTAAAAGTTTCAAATAACAAAATTACTGTTCTCTTTTCTTTTGAAATTGACAGAAAGGATTGCAAGTTGTGCGAATTTAGGAGGGGAAGGGGGGATGCAGACTGGTACAAACGGACCACTAGTGTGGAAGAAAGCATTCCTTCAACATCTTTGAATACAAGGTTGAAAAAAAAAAAAAAAAATGGCCCTTGGCCTAGACACAGGTATACATGTATGTTAAGTTGCATATTTTGTTTAAAATGCATATAGTTGTACAAAAGACAATATCGCATACCAAAAATACAAAACAAAATTACAAAGTTTTGATATTATCAAATCAAGATAAAAAGGGCAACTTATGACAAAGGTATTAGGTGTTGAATGGAATTATAAAAAAAAACACACAGTGCTAGGGAACAAAATCTTAACGAAAACTGAACAAAGTATTAAAGTTTTCTGAGCAGCTTCTAACATTTTGGCAAAATCTACCAAATCTACTGAGATTTGCTCCAAACTGAGATTGAAAATTAATAAGATTACGAGAATCGCCTTCACTTATTATTAATATTTTTTTTACGGATGGAAGATAATTAGAGCGAGTTTTCTAACGATTATGTTTGGTTTGCAACTGTTTCGGTGCCCAATCATATTAACGTTACGGATCACCTGTGAAAATGTTTTAGGGAAAATTTGACTTTCACTTCTTTCGTTTGAAAGGGAAACTGGATTATTAAACCAAGCTACTGCAAATACATTGCTTTTAGAAGGATTTCAGTCACATCGAAAAAATATTACAAAACTTGATTTGAAAAAAGAAACCCAAATAAGATGCTTTAACTTTGCCATTTCATGAAAGATAAATCATAAAATTACTCACAGGTCAAAAGTTATAGAAAAAGGAAGAGGAATAAAAAAAAATATAAAAAAAAAACAGGAAAGGAACCTTTTTTTAATGAAAATCTGCTGAAGCATATTTGTTAAAATTGTACCCGATACTAACCCCAACCAAGCATTGTCTTTATTTTATAGTGTGAGGGGAAAAAAATTTCACAAAGTCATAACTTAGAGCACTGGATATTAAGAACAAGTTGAACCACATCTGTCAATTCAAAAAAGAAAAAAATGAATCTACATTTCTATATGGCAAGTTGTCCAATGTCAGGAATTTGTCGACTTTTTAAGCCATAAATCTAGCTAGCTCTGTTTTAAAAGCAAAACAACTTCTGAATGTTTAAGTAGAAAAATATTTTAGGAATCCAATATTTGAATGTCTGTCTGCCTACCTGTCTGTTTCAACTGTGGACAGTGTCTTTTTTCTCACCACATTCTTGCAAAAACACTGTTACATGGTTTTTGTAATAAGTTATGGTGATAGCATACAGATGTCTAATTTTAACAAAGAGGGCATTTCTCAGTCATATGATGACATACAGTATTGAAAAGGAGGACATTTTGATAATAAAGCATAGGTATAGAAAAATGACCAAGGTGTGGGGTGGGGGGGTGGAGAGGGGAAGGGGAAGGGAAAATTTTCATCCTTCTACAGTGGTGTTCAATAAGAGGCAGTGTAGATACCATATTCCATTCCCTTTCCATTGCTGAATTTTAAATCTGTTTTGACTTTTGGTACAGTGTCCCAACTCTGAGGAAGCAAGAAAATGTTGTGGTTGCAAGCCAAACCTGAAAGAAGGACAAAAATTTTGGTTTGGATCACAGTTTTTACAAGCAAAATGATCAATGTTACTGTTTTAAATATTTTTGAACACAGATGCAGGTTTATTGCTATTGTAGGCAAGTTAGGCTAAGCCAGGCGTTAATTACATGCTGTTATAACATTAAAACACCACATTATAAGTTTACCATGTGAAAATGGTTTATGCATGTTTGATATTATTTATTTCCTTACGTTTATTGATCATAAATGTATTTTTTCTGACAATGTATGCCTGTTTTATCGTCTGTCTGTCTGTCTGTCTGTATGTACTTAAGCCACACAATTACCTGCACATGTAATGTACATATTCATGTATGTGTATACCTATGGGTGTACTTATGTATGTCTGTATGGGTGTATGTACGAGTGTATCGACATATGGTTGTGAAAAATCTTGGAAATGAAAACGATTGCCTCATGCCACCTCCCAAAGCTGTTATCTTGTCTATAGGTTTTGTTTCAAAGCATTTTAATCACAATGTGATTACCAAGCCATATGCAGTGTGTGACTACTGCTGCAATCCACAACACCTTCAACTGCATCGCTGAACACTGACTTACATAAGACTGTATTATGCACAAGGTCCTCCATTATTGTTCTAGTCTAATATGCATCCTTACGGCAAAACCAATTACGAGACATCGATAATTAATTTGCATACAACAAGTATTTCTCAGATGATTGGATGTAAATACAAAACAAAACTACACCCAGCAGGAAGATGACTCCATTCTACTGCAAGCTCATTTTCTCTTTTCTTTTCTTTGTCTTTGTCTTTATTTTAATATCTTCAAGAGTTAACGAGTTGTCCTTGGGCGATCTCGGAAGTAACGAGAAAAGGGAGTCTCTTGAGAGGAAAGCCTATTGCAAAGTGATTAAATGAGTTTATTAAAGAAACCACTGACAGAAGGAATTAAAAAAAAAAAGGTTTTGAGACTCAAATTTTTTCTCCACAGGGTTTTGACAAAGGTGCATTACTGTATGATGAATGATTCCTCCCCCCTTCCCCCCCCCCCCCCATGGTATACAGAGGTAATATCTAGTGCATAAACCAATGGGTACCGGTAATGTAGATTTCACATCACAATTGGTGTCACAGGTCCGTCTATAACTTTGGAAGATTTGAGAAAAGGATTTTGCTGGACTGAAACAGGAAAATTAAGAAGGGATAATTATGTATTCTTTTTCTTTCAGATTTATGAGTACAAATAAGACCTTTTTGTAAAACATGTGCAAAATCATACATCAAAGGAATAACCCTTATATCATCCTAAAAGGAGGAATGGGGGGTAAGGTGGGGGGAGGGGGAGGCTTAATCACAAAATAATTCCAACCCAACATTTACTTAGAAAAGAACCTGTATGAATTGTACTGTCGTAAAAGTAACCGGTTTTACGTTCTGTCACATTAAGGGTTATAATAACAAATAAACCTTATTTCTTTCCTGGTTTTACTAAACCCTCTTTCTTTCTTTGTTAAACCTTAATGACATCATGAAAAGAAACTTGCACTTCAATGAAGATATTTTAAGTGTGGAAATCTGTTAAAATTAACTCCTGATTGCAGCAAAACTTTATCGGCATAAAAATTCACTTTTTCTACTGTATGAAAGATATAACTTCACTAAAATTCTAGCTTTTAGTATACGTGGCATGGATCCACAAGAATTTGTTGTAACAGGCAGTGAGGGGGGGGGGGGATGGGAAGGCGGATCTGGGGCCCATCTAGATCCCGCAAACCTGTGGCATACATCCAGAATGCTGCGTGAGTCTTCACTGATTTTGTCTAATGCCAACCCTGACTCAAATTTATTTAACAGAGAAATGTGTGTTGACTTTCATTATGAAGAATATACAAAATATAGCTGCCACACACAATTACTCCATAAAATGTTGTTTTTTTAGTCCTTTTGATTCGTCTAGACATATCATTCATCTTGCATATTTGTCTGCGCTCTCAACTTTAAATAGATTTGAACATCTTCATCTTTCGTTATCCTTTCATCACAATCATGATTATGTAAATTATCTTGCACAACAGTTACATTGGGCATTCAATCTTTACTCTTTTCCATTCCCGTCAAAAAGAAAACTAACTAGACCAGGTTTCTGTTTTGAAAAACAGGCTAATGAGAAACAAAACAACAACAAACCAAAACAAACAAAGAAACAGAAAACAAACATAACTATTTCTGTACCTAACTATTACGATGGCCTGAGAAAACCATCACATGGGCGAGATATTACTTTCAAACCTTTTTATACATTGATGTGTTTGGATTTTAATCCATCTGTCCGTTCTAAGCATCTCACAGATACCTTTAAAAGACAAGTCTGACAGTGTCATTATAAATTAATAACTGAAATTTAGCTGTGTCTCTTGACTTGGTATTAATCTTTCATTTTAAAAATATTATCTAAATAGAGAAAAAAAAAGGAAAAAAAAAATCACTTTTCTAATTTAAGACAGCTGTTTGTGTACACCATTTTTTTCGTTATAATATTTAAAATAATATCCAGTCACTACCCTTTCTTAGCTCACAATTTCTTTCTTTACAAATCCCATTAACTGTTGTTACTTTCTCTACAGAATAAACCATAAATTTCTTTGTACAAATTCATTGACTTTTACATACTCTTTCATTTACTACCAAAAACCATTCAATCCCCAAAAAAAACAACCAAAAAAAAAAAAAAAACTCAACATTATGGCACTACTTTCAAAGAAAGTTTGCTATTCGAGACTTTCTGTAAAAGACACAATGTACCTTGTCACATGACACATGTTGCACTGTCATGTGACACATATTTAACGCCATAGGCAAAATGGAAGGGTGCAAGTATCGGACAGAAAAATCGGATGGTAAGAGCAATATGGCAGACCCAACCCTTATACCTTTTACGTTTCACCCGTCAATGTTCTTTTATCAGACCTGCAGATAATTTCTGGGCAATACTTTGGTTATAAAACATGATCTAAGCCCTCAGCAATTTTACAAACAATGTTTAGGACATTCACATGTTTTTGCTGAAATTAGTCATTGGTATTTTATACATACAGTTTTGTACTTTTATTGTTGCACATGCCTCCAATGTTGAATAGTACAAGCAGGCGCATAATATTTCACCCCAAGAAACTGCAATAAATCCAACTATTTTTCACCAAGTAGGAGATAGATAATTCAGTAAACAGCTATTTACCACAAAAGGGACAAGTTGTGAATGTGGGTGATATTATGACTGGATCCATCATTGCAAAATATGCGAATTAGGTCCAAATCAGGTTGTTATTGTTTTCCCCATTCTTTAAGGCAGCTGTTTCTGTGATATTTGATACGATTCTAACTAGGTGGAAGAAATATAGGTTAGGTAGGTACTTGCACGACTCTCCACAATGGAGCACGCTAGTAAGAAAGGTTGTCCTCGTAAATAGACGGAATAGTTCACATGGACAAAAGAGTGGTTCAATTCAAGACTTCAGAAGACATCCCCCCACCCCCCCCCCCCCCCTTAAGCAAACATATAGATGTTTAGCTAGAGTTAAAGACCCTTAGGTTATTTTTTTCACGTTTCGACAATAAAACCCTATAGAAAATAAAAGCTTCCTGCTATATGACATCACAGAAGAAATAGAGAAAATCTTGGCCTCAAAGGTTCCTTTGATTTCTGTATGTCAGGGCATCACAGTGCTTCACATTCACTGCAGCAAATGACGGTAAAACTTTGCTATGGCAGAATGGGTGGGGGGGAGGGGGGCAAGATATCCTGAATGCTCCAGAGATCACAGTGTGCATTAATTGTTGTTGTTCACTATATGAAAAAAACATGGAGAATATTCTCAGGTTTCAGGGCATCATATGAAGTATTAACAACAAGGATGTATTAACAAATATATATATATATATATTTCACTTATAATATATATATATATTCGAATATATTCGAATATATTCGAATCCCGGTGGAGGCTGAAAGTTTTTTCACTGGTCTTGATTTTCCAACTAATTACGATTTTCATTTATATATATATATATATATATATATATATATATATATATATATATGTAATCATCAACGAGGGGTGGGGTGTGTGTGTGGCTGGGGGGAGGAGGGGAGGGGTTGGACATTGTTTGGCTTGATAAACTTGTTCATTCTGACAGTGTGTTGGTTACTCCTAAAGAAATGGAAATGTAAACACTTATAAAATACTGGCCATCACAACAGCTCAAAATAAGACATGGAATTTACTTTGTGCTTACAAAGGCAAAATGACATTGGCAAGATGGTGTGACTGGATAGGAGGTATTGAGGGTGGTGGGGGGGGGGAGGAGGGGCTTGAAGGGGATGGAAAAGGTGACATAACATAAAACACAAATATTTTCTTATGTTTGCATTGTCTACTCAATCTACCAACACACCTGAGTTCATTATTCTTTGTTGCCATCTTGTAGGTGATCATCATTCATTATCACACCTGGCAGCTGAAAACGAACCCGTAAGTACTAATTGCAGCCGTTTTGTTCCGAAAACCCTATCATGAAGCTGGAAGCTGTTTTTTTGCATTGATTTGTCTATGCTCTGGTGATATTGTTTCTGTTATGAATGAAATAAATGAGATACCTGAAAAAAACACATCATCTGTGATATAACCACTACTCTGAGTCCCACAAAATCTATGCAGTAAAAAGGATAAGAATTATTTAGAAAAGGTAATCGACGACACACATGTGTTTTCAAACGGAGACAGAATGTGAATGTTTGTTCGATTTGTGTGACATGTCACGGTAGAGGACTCGCTAACTACAGCAGCGGAATGGTTGTGACCGTGTAGGTATGTTTGTTCGACTGAAAAGATATCCAATTATGGGAGGGAATATCGTAGGTGGCTTGGTCACAAAAAAAGTTACACCGTAAAGTCACAACTGAAATGCATAATGCGAGTAGGTAGTAACGACCTGACTGTACATGACAATGCGTTTTAGCTCTGGTACAGAAAAAAGGGGCTTCTGTCAACAGACAGACGACGGAAAGAAATCCCCGTTTAAATGACTGCGATTCTTCTTCTTTCAGCAACGGAGTCCTCATGCTGCTCGTTTAGCACTGTTGCGACATACTCGTGCGGGATGCTTGGTACCTTCTAGCGTTGTGCGTCTCCTGCTTCAGATCGCCGTGGCGATGACAGTACATCCACGCAAAGTCCCCTTCGGCAGGGTTCCTCGCTCGATGTGACTTCCGGCAAGCGACTTGCTAGGGTCTTCTCGCTTCATCAACTGACTTTGATCCAGCCACTCTTGACGAGAAAGTTCACAATTCGTTTCCGATGGGATTTGTCTAAATTACTTGGGTATTTGGTTTTCGTCTGAATGCCCTGTCTTCTTAGCGAATGGTCCTGAAATGGGAAGAAAGTACAATATAACCCTTAACTGAAATGGATTAAAGCGAGCAAGATTGTCTATACACCTCTATCACTCAGAGGACTTGTCTTCTTAGCGAATGGTCCTGAAATGGGGAGGAAAGTACGATATAACCAATAACTGAAATGAATTAAAGCGAGCAAGATTGTCTATACACCTCTATCACTCAGAGGACTTGTCTTCTTAGCGAATGGTCCTGAAATGGGGAGGAAAGTACGATATAACCAATAATTGAAATGAATTAAAGCGAGCAAGATTGTCTATACACCTCTATCACTCAGAGGACTTGTCTTCTTAGCGAATGGTCCTGAAATGGGGAGGAAAGTACGATATAACCAATAATTGAAATGAATTAAAGCGAGCAAGATTGTCTATACACCTCTATCACTCAGAGGACTTGTCCTCTTAGCGAATGGTCTTGAAATGGGGAGGAAAGTACGATATAACCAATAATTGAAATGAATTAAAGCGAGCAAGATTGTCTATACACCTCTATCACTCAGAGGACTTGTCCTCTTAGCGAATGGTCTTGAAATGGGGAGGAAAGTACGATATAACCAATAACTGAAATTAATTAAAGCGAGTAAGATTGTCTATACACCTCTATCACTCAGATGCATTGCTTCATTCTTTTCCATTCATAATAATCCATTCAATTCATAAACTGATATACTACTCACTTTTATGATGAGCCCCTTCAAGGTGATATATCTGGAGGGCTTCATTCTCATTGAATTGCACAACTGAAAGAACAACAAAAGAATCGATACTTAGTCCCATGTATGTATTCCCAAAATTATTCAATTTAAAAACTAGAATCCTTGGTTACAGTTTCGTATGAAAAACGATCAGGAAAAACCAGACCAAAAAAAATCATGATGGTAGAATGAGAAGTAAGGGCATTGAACAGAGGAGCCGGTAATAGAGGGCGCACAGTGTTCAAAGGTTACCAGTTCATTCTAGACACGGTAGAACAAGAGTGTTAAGGTTGCGGGAGACAGGTAAGCGAGGAGCGAAGTAAATTCGCACAACTAATTAACATAGTATACAAACATAACATGATTACATAACATACCCATTCAAGTATATATATATAACAAACCTGACCATCTCTGCCCACTTTTATATAACATACCCATTCAAGTATATAACAAACCATCTCTGCTCATCCAACAACATACCCATTTAGGTATTTATAACACACCTGACCATCCCTGCCCACCCATGCAACAAGATCCCATGGCTGTTAAAAGGAGTATCACAACCCACTTGGGTCATCATTTAACTGGTTTTCTATTTTAACTACATTTAATTGACAGAAACATTCTGGATTATAAAGTCAACCATACGTTTGATAATGCAACTGTCCTACATTCACACCATCTCCATTTACCGATGTGGATAAAGCTAAATAGATCACTAGGTGTACATCTGAGTGGATTCGTTTACGAGCCAACTAAAAACTGATGCATGGAATGATCGCTAAATTTCTCATAAATATGTCAAAAATGACAACAAAGAGTAATTTGCTGGTGTTTTTGTACAAATGAAGGCAGTTTTAGACAAATGAAGAGTATTAAGCCAATATCCACCACCGTCTGCTGGTAAAGCATTTAGTTTCGCTTGATCGGTTTGTTTATGGCCTATAATTGTATTCCATTCTGACATCGACTGGATCAATCGAGAACAAGAACTAGCGATAGAAATGTGACATGTTTGATTCCTTTTGGTGAATAACATTAAATTATTAATGTAAGAAAAATGTTGAATTTTTAAATTTTCTGTTCAACCTCTGGGAAGTCAATTCCCTCCCCCCCAACATCTATTGTCATTTTGATTACAAAACACAATTTGAGAGTGTATTGAAATACAGCTTCCAATAGACATTTTTGTTGAAATAGAAATTTTTGTTGAATGCTTCTCAACCAGGGTCCATATGGGCCCCCCTGGGGGGTATTGAAAAGTCTTGGGGGTCAATTGGGAAAGGGGAAATTGAGGGGGGGGGGAGGGATTGCCTTCTTCTTATCTAGTAGAGTGAGCATTCAGCGCTGTAAAACATATTCTAACCAAGAAATGTGGTAGCCTGGACGTAACAAATCGCAGCGATTTTACGTCTCAAATTAACCAAGCTAAATCCTGATATTAAGGACCTTGTTCAAGAGCATCAAGCTCAAGGTCCCATTATCATTAATCAATGAACTGAACACCCTTAGCTTACTGTATTCTATATCCAATGTTTACAGAAACGATGAACATTTTACTTTGTGTATTGTGGAGTGAATCGTAAAAGGATGACATGAACATTGAAGGAATCGTAATGTTCCCTGTTACAGTATGTGAAAGAAAGTGATTGAAAAAATATATGGTACGCTTTGTAGAAATATTTTGGGGGGGGGGGTGAGGAAACACTTTTTCACCCAGGTGTGGAATGTGAGAGAACAGGGTGAGAAGCATCGCCATAGAGGAAAGTTTGCTCAGGGCTTTAAATATTCTCTGCTTAACCGAAAATTCACTTTGGTAGATTCCTGGCCAGTGTGGACTAGTGGTTCATAATGCTTATCTAATATTTCTCACTTAAAATAAAGAAATTTAACTGTAGCATTGTCCCATTCCTATGTACTGATTATGAACTTGTACATCAATTGTGGGAAGGTGTACAATGAAAACAAACTGAAAGATTTGGTTGGTGGTACAGTTACATTACACACACTGTATGACCTAATGACATTTGGGTGATATGCAAATTTGTTTGCACAATGTCACACTATAATCCAAACAAAAATACAGAGGAATAAACAAATGCTTCTTTTTCGCTCTTACATGATTCCTGAAGAATTGTCTGAGTTTTAATGATGTGAAGTTAATCTACCTCTGCATAAAGTCTGTTTTCATTAATCACATGCAAAGAATCATTTTACTTACACATCCCTAGCAAGGGGAAAAAAATAAAAAATTAGTTTGGAACATTGCTTGCATAGGAATTTTGATTACATTAAAACCCCTGATGCTACAAAAGAGAGTTACACCAGCAGTGTGACAGAAAAAAAAAAAAAAAAATCAAAGTTAATTAAGAATGCTTCCAACACATCTGTTGAAAATGAGAAAGGAGAAGAAAGTATCGAGGGAGACATGTCCGAGATGTGCTGGTCTCATTGATGCATGAAATAATGAGGAATGCGAGAGGTTGAGAAGAGAGAAAGGCTAATGACTCCAACAGGAAGAGAGACAACCATGATCAAGACTTTCTTTTTACAGCCAAAAGGAACCTGTCCCACGGCAGCAGCTGGTAAAAACATACATCGGCGAAGCCGCAAGAAACAAATAAGAAAAAAATTTGACAATTCCAAAGCATTCTTGAGCACAGACTAATAGAGGCACTTGCATCTCTTCACGTCACCCTTAAAAGACACTTAACAAGACTGTCAAAAGGGTGGTGTCGATGTCGCTCGCATGGCAGTTTAATTTCTTGATTCTTGAATTTTTTTGGGGGTAACTTTTTTTAAGGTGTGATATTGCAAGGAAAGATGAGTGAGTGATGGGCTCTGTGTGTTCCGTTCTGTTCTATCCGAGCTTCACATTTGAATCACTACTTCAGAACTTTTCCATCTGGAAAAATTCACATTAGCTATACTTATGTTTTTTAAACTTATTCTTTATAATTTCAACTACTCCTGAAAAAAGTAACTTACAAGATAACATACCCCAGGGCCTGACAACAATTCTTCATATTTTTTTTTAAGAAATGCCAAGAAATCTTACATATTATTTTTATACTGAGAGATACATGACACTGACTCCAATGAGAGTCTTCAGACATGAAAAACATATATTTATGGAATATTAAACTCGAACCTTTAAAGGAAGCTTGTTATGTATTACTTCCACAACTTTTAAGAACACAGCAATGCAAACAGTATCCTATGGTTCATCACTATATCAGGAAACGGAAGTTCAAAATCTCACAAAGGTAATCTAATTCCATTTTCAAGAGCAAACACCTAGGCCAAGAGTTTTCACATTCATAAAAAAAAGCTACTGGCTGAAATCAAATTCCCATTGGCAATTTCCTGGACTTAATTTTTGTAAATATGACAAAAATTCTACTACTGGAATTAAGCCTGTTAAAACAGCCTGAACACCTAGGCCTGACATCAAAGTCTTGCACAGTAGATTAATATACTGCAGCCTTTACTATTATCAAGGCTTCATTTAGGGATGAAGAGAGCAGGCACGGCAAAGTTTTGAGTGCAGGTTAGAAATAATTGACTTGGTCTTGCATTTAAAAGGACAGAGCAGCACAGCAAGTTGTCAAACTATGAAAGGGGGAAGGGGGCAGGGGGGGGGGGTACCAAGGGCGCTTTTCCAAGTGAAGAAAAACAAGAACAAAAAACGTACAATTTGCTGGAAAAATTAGGACAATAAAAGAATTTCTTCCAGGTTTTTGATTTAGCATATGCACAGACGGACGGACATTACATACACATAGATAAACGCAGAGCGGTCATATAGTCTCATTGCATATAATTCGAGTTTTCCACTGCTGCTTAATAGCTGCTTTCTAGTTTTAACCATGCTGTAGGTGCCCCTATGACTTGTAGAACTGGCATTAAAAATCACCTGCTATCCATCCCAAACAACTTCCATGGTTTGTTAATCAAGTCGCTGTAGACAAGTGCCCTCTTTATCATTAAACGTCGGTACGAAATTGAATCTTTTTCTTAAGGGGGGGAAGGGGTGGGGAGAGGGATGGAGGAGGTGAAGGCAGTTTTTAGCAGTCTGATCTATATCTTATCTTATTCTGTGCGAAAGGTAAGACCCATTTTCTCTGTCAAAAAGGTGTCTCTAGCTTATAATTAGCCTTTACCAGTTAATTGACAACTAACAACTTCCACCTCTTCATTCATATATGTATGACACCTTTTGGACGGAGAGAAAATAGGTCTTAGCTTTGGTACATAACGTTAACCTAGATAAGAAGTGGAATGCGTTAACACATCTATGACATGAAATGCATCCAAGCATCTCAACTCAGAAACTGCCTTCGTCTCTCCCTTCCCCCACCCCCCCCCCAAAAAAAAAAGGTGGCAATAAAGTAATCATTTTGCAAAATTAAATCTACCACTGTTCTGATTTAATTAGTATACATGATACTGATGCTTATCATTAACTTGACTGTACATCTTTTTTAAATTCATCTGTGAGTCACAGGCATGTGGGAAAATTCAAAGCAGAGAACTAACAAATTAAGGAACTCACTGAGTATGCTGTCTGTTGTGAGATGCATGGAACTCTTGTGCCAAAATCATGTGACACAGAAACATACATGAATATTTAGCAACATTCAGTCCTCACATAATTCATATACAAATCACCACATTTTCTTGATTTTACTATGATAAAAGTTAACACCATCATTCAACCTGTGAAGACACAACACTAAGAAAAAGAGTAACGACTGAAGGGGTTGCATCTTGTGAAAGCAGTAACTTGTACAGGATTTCAAAATTCCCCCCCACCCGCCGCGCCCTAAACGTAGGCGCGGAGGAAGACATGTACCAATGAGGGGTGTGGGGTCTGTGGGGTCCCCAACTGAACTTTATCCCGACTGACAAAGTATGATGGGGGAGGGGGCTGGAGCAGGGATGGTCCCTGGTGCATGCCACTATGTAGAAGTATATTCCATCAGGTACTGGAATTACAAAGACATAGATCTTAGGATACTACTTTTACCACTTTGCAATGCAACATTGTGAAACACACAGTTTTGCAAAGAATCACAGCCAGTTTGAAAACAGAACTTTAGTATTTGCAATTTCCAGAAAATATGTTTCTTAAGCAACAAGATGGATATATATAGTATCTTTAAAACACACCATAACCAAGCCAAACATTTCTTTACAAATTCACAAGTTGTCTGTAATAGGCCTATCTCTCATGATAAAGCCTAGCTAGTCTTAAATGTCAGTTTCTATCAAATCTGAGAGTCCGATCGCAATTAATTGTTAAAATTCTTCCTCTGTCTTCTTAAATGACACTAATGAATTGCTGACAACTAAATCATGGATTTGAGGACTTTCAAGTGATAAACAAGTGAAAACATTAGTATAAATCGTTTGAAATCATAACAAGTAGCTGCTACTAAGCAATCATTCAGTCCAGAAAAGATGGATGACGTTTTCTAAAATAAAATTGCAATCAAAGATGATGGATAATAAATATTTTCTATACACATGATGCAAACTAGCACTCTAATTTTTTTTTTTTAACAACAGACATCAAGGAAAGAAAAAAGTATTTTGAATATTACCTTTCTTTCTCGGTCTGAAAGATATTTAAACCCATGGGCAGAGCGGAGTCCATAAAAACTGTCCTCAATTTCTTCTGAAATTGAAATGATACCAGATCACTATATTAAGTAAAGTAAGACTAGACCATTGAGGTAGATACAAAATAAATAGTTCAATCTGGGGGGTCACATGGGTTAAATATCATCAGCATAAATCCCCAGATATGCTAGCAGAGAGACATTGAAATGGTCCCCAAACTTATAGTGATAAAGAGATTGAGGCTAAGAAAAAATATATATCTCAACAGAGAGCTTGTGAAAGGTAGCACTTTGATTCACTCACAGGTTAATAGCTTCATGGTTCACTTTAATTTGGAAGGGGTGCAATGCATAATAAATCTTTAATGTCATTCATGGACTATACAAACAGCTAGCTTTTCTTTTTCTCTTTTGTGTGGGGGAGGGGGGGGGTATGTTATCGTATGCTGGTAATGTGTGATCATGTGACCAATTATCCTTGCATCAGTGAAAAGTAATGAAAAATACAAAGACAGTCTTACATGTTGTCATGACAACACAAATGATTGCACGATGTACATAATATCCAAATATAATGAATATATTTCAAAATTTGTGCATCTCCGCAACAGAACCGAGCTATCAATTTGGGAGTTAGACCAATGTGTTTCTTTTTTACTAGCTCTGGGATATACATTTTTGAACATTTCAATATCATTATCCTTTGAAAGATATAAATCTCTGTACAATTAATCTAATATACAAGCTTTCTAATTTAAATCTCTGCTAACAATCTGGAGAATTACTAACATCATCAGAAAGGTAATTACGAAACCTAATTGTCCCAGTCCACCATCTGAAGTGACTAATAGTAATCAACAACACATTGTTACGGAAACTTTTATAATCAGCATAGCTGTGTTTGTGAAAAATATGAGTCATTGAACCCCCCAGTTATAAATACACATTTCAAAATGACAGCTATGATTGGGAACTCTGACATGTCTAAAATAAACATGTTTGTTTTTGAAGAAGTAATGAATTACTGGTTTGGGTGAGGGAAAGGAAGAATTATGGGGGTGGGGGTGGGGGGTGGGGGTGTGGGAGGGGAGGTGGTGATGAGGGATTAGAAGATTGGAGCAAACTTCTGCTATTTCCAAAAGCATAAGACAGTGGTAGTGTTCACATGTGGTTTTGTAATACAAGGGACTTTTTGAGTCCATTTATATTCTAATTATCGTTAATTTATTCATACCTGCAGGTGTCTCTTCTTTCTTTGTTGTTCCTTCGTTAATTCTGTAAAATTACAGAAAAGATAAAAAAGTAAATAATACATCATTTGAAACAAGCACTTCATATCACGATTTCTGCAAAGACTTGTCTATTCTTTTGTAGTCTGTATCGGAAAATAAACTCTCTATAATGGGGACTAGGAAAGTGTTGTTAAGTTTGGGAACTGTGGGGATCCCACCCCCTCCCGTGGCACCCCAAAAGCACACAGATGATTACTTCAGAAGGTTGCTCTGGCAAACGTTGGTTTCTTCTGCACCACCCTCTGTCTGCAGACACTTCTCAAAATAAAAACCTGTCCTGGCTTTTTCTTGCAAGACCTTTCACCTTCCTTGCTCCACATGTGAAAATTTTTATTATTGAAAAGTTACAAATGTACTACCTTTCTAATTTCAAAATGCATTCAACCAGTACAGAAATGACATAGTTACCCATTTATTGTTTTCTTTTAAAATGAATCATCACATTCATGAACCTTGAGAACCATGACAGACAGACTAAAGGTTGATCAACAAACTTTAAGATGAGTCACACAACCTCATGAATTGGGTCATTCATGATAATTGTGTATGCTGTATTCCTCCACCAGACATTCACTCTGCAAACTATGAGACACAGACCCCCATATGTAGGCTGGAAGTAAATAAGGATTTAGACAAACCAGACCAACTAAATCAACTCAGGAAAGCTGATTTAAGGCTTTAAAGCAGCTTCAAAGCAAGTTCAAATTAGGAGAATATATATAAATATATATAATTTTATAAATATATATATATAAACAAATAAAGAGCGAAGATAAAAACAACAACGAGTCAATTTCCAAAAATATACCCTCGAAAATCAAAAGACTCAATCAAGGTGCTATTTTTTGAGAAATTTCTTTGTGATGAACTGTTGTAACCAGGCACTGAATACAGCTTTAGTCCGATGGCACAGCTTTGAAGGGGGGGGGGTGGGTGTTAAGGCAAGGGAGGCCACCAAATACTTGTCTCTCCAACAGCTGTGTCGATTCTTTTGCTTCTTATAATTCCAAGTGAGAATAGACCTGGGTGTCATCAGTTATGTCTGCATTTTTGTTACATTTCATACAAAAAGTCACTTATACTTCCCCTCCCCTGATAGAGGAGGGTAAGTAGTATTTTAGTTTTGTTAAATTGCAGTTGAGTTTGACAATCCTGCTACAACCAAATGGCAAGAAATGTGCTTTCAAATGATCAGCCCTTTAAAGGTTTCTCCCTGTAAATTAACAGACACCCAATGTGACATACAGTAACACAATGGCCAGCGAGAGGTAACCAGTAAGATAAACCTAGGTACTAGCGGAACCAAAATGTGTTTTAAATTAACATTTATAACCTTTCTCTTCCCCTCTTCACATACCAGATTCGCCATCATTTTTCTCTTTCACTTTGAGAACATATTAATACCCTTCTCATCCCCCCTCTGACGAAAAACAAGATCGAAAATCTGTTTGGCAAATTGCTCTAGGAGTCTGGTATTGGTTCCCTAAGGGCCAATAATTCAATAAACCCTTTTGAAATCAAATATCCTAGCTGTATAGGATGTTACTGTTTAGTAAAGTACTGTACACTTAAGCATGAACTATGTTCACAGTGGGGGATATTGGATAGGTTTTTTTTTTTTGATATATGTTTTCTCTCTCAACTCAGGCTCAGGTGCTCAGATTGCTGGTGTGGAAAGTAATTGAAGGTTAAAAAAGAAAACCAACCATTTAAAAAGTGTTTAAATGATTCACAGCCGAAAGGAAGGATGAACTTATCATTTAAAAAGGAAATCTAATGGAGCCCTTGAAAAGTGTGGAAAAGTTTTGCTGGTTGGGGTTGAGAGGATTAATATGGGGGGGGGGGGTCAAACAACACAGGAAGTCAGATTTGCTGTTAAAGGGATATTCTAGTGTCTGCCAAATCACTAATTCAACAAAATTAATAAGCTGTTACTTTTCTAGAGTGTTAGGTCAAAACTACATGCTAAAATACATTTTGTATCATGGAGATAGACATTTTTTGAGAAAAAGCAATTTTTTTTTAAAATTTGGTGCAACTTTATGAATACAACAGCAGAGTTAATGATTTTGATTTCATCATGGCAATTTGAGTTGAAATTCTGTTAATTCTATAGTACCGGGTATATTTCTTTCCTATCCACTTTATACAGTACTTCAAATTCTATGAAAAAAAAACCCAACATCTTTTGTTAATTAACAATAACTGTATTTCAGATTATCAAACAAAATGTTCCGTGTATGAACAATTACAATTTGATGACGATAGAATTAATAAGTGTAGGAATATGATCCGAATATATCTCATATCCAGGTAGCTTCTGATTATAATGGGTTTTGATAATCATCCAGATTTTCACGGCCCCTAAACCAAAGCATGGCCCCATACCAGGGCATGGTCCCCCACCAGGGCATGGTCTCCCATCCCCCTGGCCCCTCCAATAAGTGTCACAGTAATGATATTCACGCCAGCATGATGCAATGAGTGGTAATTTCCCCTCCATTAAAAATTGCCAGCCCTCCCTCCCTCCCATCCCTTCCCCCACTCAGCTCAAATCTCAAAACTACACCGGGACCCTTGGTATTTACTACTCATGGAACTTCCAGCTGGAACCAAATTTCCATATTAATGAGGCTCAACCTAAACTAAGTACAGTACTGCAACAGTATTAAGCCTATACAACCGACTCACCAAGCTCAACCAACAGTACTGCTGTAACAGTATTAGGCCTTTACAACGGACTCACCACTGCATACTTCCATACATATTCAACCATCTCACATACCACTGGAATGATTCAATCCTAGGCAAACAAAAGTCAACTTGACCTCAGTTTTATGTCCTCAAGAAACTTTGGACCCATAAAAAGTGGCAAAGAAAAATAGATTATCTTTTCCCCAGTTGATGACAGACAAGGAGGGTAATGTGTTAGAAAAATTGTAAACAGACCATTTATTATGTCAAATAAAACTCAGAGACACAGCCACAACTGCAACTGGGTGTATTTAACAGCATAAATGGGGGGACGGGAGCCATCAATCTATGTTCTCTTGTTTCAACAACCTGTATGGCATCTGATGTGTTTTCATTCAGTGTAAACTTTACACCAATCAGAAAAGGGCGTGGGAGGGGAGATATTATATAAATGGGGGGGGGAATATGGGAGCCAGAGGAAAAACAGAAAGGGAAGGAGAAATGTTGAGGGAAAGGGGAATGTGCTCTACAAAATACATTTCCTTTGAAACAGTTTCTTGTGTTGATGTTGGTACTGCTTTGAAAAAAAATTCTCTCCCTCCCAAAGAAAGGAATTGCAATTCATTCATTTTTAATTAATCAACTTTAATTTCAAACAGGAGGGATAATTAGTTACACTGCAATCTGAAATTGATGTTAACAAGTTGTCATCCGCTGGACGACCTCCGAAGCTGATTTTTAGTCGTCAGAACAGAAATTTTGCTGTCTCAGATGATTGGATGGTCATTAATAATTTGTCCTGCTGTACTCCTACTCCACCCCAGGGATTTTTTTAAACTCACACTCACGAAAGAGTACACATATCGCTACAAGATGATACACTCAAACACATGCTGAAATGAGCCTTGTACTCCTCGTACAGTACTGGTACTCAAACCAAGAGACATTCTACTTGTACTCATACTGTGGTACTCGTGTGACGGTAGGTCTGAACGTCTATAATTGTGTACAAAGCTGTTTCCAGCGGTATTACAGTAGAAATGACTCAGGAGAGAGGAATATTTAAACAATAAAAAATGACAGATAAAATTTACAGGACTTGTTTTCAAGAAAAAGGGAAAAGTTGTGAAAGCCTCAAGGATGAAACCAAACCAGTGGTAGACAGATGTTAAGAATTGGCCTTCACCAAGTTGACTTTCTGGGTGAGGTTCTCTATTGTTTCTTTGGTTTTATTTTAATGAGTGGTGGTCAAACTGATTTACAATGTAAATTATGCGCTGCCCAGTGGCCGCTTATCCACTTTTGGTGGGGGGAGGGCTGGCTGGCTGCCTGGGTCATAAAGTGCGATCGAATGATTTACTCATGCGGCATTCTTGTTTTTTCCGATTCCACTTTTCTACGAATAGGCGCCCTCACTTGGGAATTCTAGCGGTCAAGATCGAGTCCAATCTTAGCAGTCATACTTAAACTTTCAGCTGTCTCCAGATTTTTGCGGCTTAATTTGTCAACCTTCATTTACATTCCACTTCCATTTTGTAAGAAAAAACAAAAGTAAAAAAAAAAACATGAGCGTCCGCAGACAAAGAGAGCCTGACCGCAAAGTTCCACAATTTTACAGCATCTGTTTTGCAGTTAAAGTCACAGCTTCAATGGCGCGAAAGAACTCTGGCCGTAAATATCCACACGACGGAAAGTCAAAACATTTATTTTTGATCTGTATTTCCATTTTATAAGAGGCAGTGGATATAAACTGGCCGAAGATATTGACGTCGCATGGATAAGGTTATAAGAGATGGTAAAAATATGTGCCGTAAAGACCTTCACTGTTTCTGCTTTAAACCTCCCCTCATCCTGCCCCCTACCCACCCTATTCTTACCCTTGCCCACCCTTTCCTTGACTCATCTTAGCCTGCAGTGACAAAACTCCATAGATCATTTCTGATCAAAATTGCAAAAAATCTTTCTTTTTATGCATACTTGGTACTGTATGACATCACACACTGGGCAAACACAGTTAACTTACTGATATGAACTTACATCAAAAGAATGAGTCTTAATTTTCTAAGTTCTGCCTTGGTTTGGGAACAGCAGGGGGGGGGGGAGGTTGAGAGGGACTGCGACGGGAAGGGAATTCCATCATAAGTACTGCATTACTCTGTGAAGGTGTGGTATTCCGGGTGGGTTATGCTAAGGGATGTTCGCAGTTCTACATTCTAGTGTTCAAACTATGCATATGTTTGGAACTTAAAAGTTCAATTACTTCAAAACAGGATGGATGAGGTCATGAGTTTGGATAAACATCAAATATTTAGTTCCTCCTGACAGAGAAACAAGGTTTCTCATTCCAAAACATCTGCACCTAATCCTACCCACCTACAGTAGTTTGTACTTCAAAACAGTCAAAGAATGCTAAACAATTTCATTTTTGTAGGGAAAATGTTTTCAGCTTTTCCCTTCATAGGTAGGTTGGAAACAAAAGCAATTTGTCCATGAGGTACAGTAGCTCAGAAAACTGAATGAACAGCCCCTTGACAAAAACATTTCTAAAGTTTGCAAAGAAAGTGATTTGCTGACATCTTAAAAGTTGATTCCCTGGCAAAGTGTTATTTAGTCTTGGATTACTTTCACAACAGGGCAAGGTATGGTATCAAGTTGCTTGTGAACAATAGCTACTTTATATACTAGAAATGGATTTCCAAACAGTGAACTTCCCATCAAGGTTACACCCACCCATACTATGTACATACTTCTTGTTGTCAAGATAATATGAAGCAAAGCTTAAATGATAACAAAATGACTTGAAACACCCACTCACTCATTCTGGTGAGCTGTGAAGTACTAAATTTTGACAAACATTTGCCCATGCATAGACACACATGTTTCTATAACTAAATCATTCACCACCCCTTCCTTGCCAATGGGGAAAAACTTCTGGAGCTACAGATTAAAGCAGACTTGTTTTCAACATAGGGCAGGAATGGGTTTGCCATGATGCTGGCCTAAAGGAATTGAATCATATGGGAAAAGTTAAAAGCCTAAGCCAACATCAATGGTAGGCTGAAGTGGAAAGAAACAGTGTACCTATCACCAGCTGGCAACCCCCCTCACCCCCCCCCCCCATCCCACCCAAAAAAATAGCAATCTTCACTGAAAACTGATGAGGAAAATATACTTTCAGAAAGAATTCCTTGCTTAAGTTGCTAATACCATAAAAAAAAATTGCACTGTCAAACATTCCATTCAGGCTGGAAAATGCTGTCAACCAGACATAAATATATTACAAAGATAATCACATGTCAACGGCATATTGAAATTTTCAGTCCTGTGCCCCCACCACCTAAAGTAAAAGTTTGACCAGTCAAAACGTATACAAGGAAAAGACACAAAAGAGTAGACGTAAGAGTAAAGACATAATAGTAAAATAAAAGAGAAAAAGAAGAAGAGCTCATTAAAAAGACAAACAAAGTACTATGAATCAAGAGTTGCGCCAGCCCTTTCGGGGGTCATGAGAAAGACTCCCAGAAAATATTTCACGAGGTACCATAAAAAGAGCATACTAGCTGCTACCCCAAATTACCTAGTTGCTGACCCCAAATTACTTTGCTAGTACTATCCCCAAATGCCCCAATTATTTAGCCGCTACCCCCCCCCCCAATTACTGTACCTAGCTGCTTTCCTACTGTCCGTAGCTGCTACATCCATTCCAAATTACCTAACTGCTACCCAAATTACCTAGACTTCCATCCCAAATCACCTGGGCTGCTACCCCCAATTACCTAGCTGCTACACCCTCCATTCACCCCCCCCCTCCCACCCAAAAAAAATTACCAAGCTGCTATCATCATGCTGACATGCATACAGCAGATGTTAAACAAGGACCCTCGGGGCCTTTTTACTTTCAAATTTTTTTCTGATATTTACTTTAATATACAAACATCCTAACCACAAAATCACTCCCCAAAAATGTTGACACTTAAACTATTCCCTGATTTTCCAACTTCACACAGTTCTTCCAGTTAGCAACAATTTCCCTTCCCAAGCCTACTGATATTGACTGGGGCCCAGCATTTAACTGCTCACCTTAAAACATCACGGTCATAAATTTCATATAATAGAATAAAGAATAAAGTTGTCAAGCACTTCTCTGCTAAATGCTATGATGTTGGTAAGTATTGAAGGTAATAAAAATACTGTCCATTAATTGCAATGACCTTTGACCTCACCCCTGAGACATTAGGATACTGTCTGAAGAGAAAAGATCTTAATAAGTCGGAGGATTAAAAGGAAATTAATGTCTAAGCTGGTAGAAGTTGACGAGAGAGACAGATTGGTTTAGAAGGACTAGAGAAATGAAATAGAAAATACTGGAAAATAGAGGAAAGGGGATGGGAAGGGCAGGGGGGGGGGGCTGGTGGGAAGGGAGGAAAGCGGGGAGGGAGACATACAGTGAAAACCAAGAAGATTTGATGGAATATTTCCTAAGATTATGTAACTTAAGTATGAACATAAACAGCTGTCCTCTTTTAATAGAGTTTTACTTTGTAAATTATGCCTTGTGAAATGTGCAATGCTTCTGTCTCTCTGTTTAAAAAAAATGATAATTAAATGGTGGTGGTGGTTTTCAGTTGTATACACTTCGACAAGTGAGAGTTGCTTTGTTTCAAACTGTCACTGACTACCACAGGTACCTGTACTCAGTAAAGTGGCTCCACACCGAGCACAATTTCACCCAAGCTGGAATTATCATGTTTACCAGCTTTTCAGAATTTGACCTCTGCTGGCCTGTAATGAACTTTGACCTTCACAAAAACAATAGTATTCTACTTACTAAGAGGATTCCACATTTACCACACCACCCTCTTGACATAGTGTGGTTACCAGAAGCATCATATACACACACATACACCATCATGAGAGCACAAAGAATCCATTGCATCCTCCTCCTCCAGCAAGGAATCAAAAACACTGGTTTTAGGGGAATCCCCAAAAATTTCCCAAAGTGCCTCTGCAGGTTAACCAAACGACCTTCTTCCTATTGCTATTTCAGCAGTATATTAAATCGTTTTGTTCTTTACAAAGGGTTAAGTTACCATTCTCATCCACAAAATCTTGTCCGCTAAGCAAAGCTTTTTCCCAGATAGAAAGAATAAAATTGCTTTTACTAGAAGAAACATTATGCTGGTAGGTAAACCTTTTTCTGTTAGTTACCACTATACCTGATAGGGCAACTGAAACATGAATTTCCAATTAAAGTATAAGGCAATCAATGATAGTAGACACAACAATGTGTAGAAGAAGTAGCCCGGCTCAGAGTGAGAGACAATTGATACGTTACACCTTTCGCACACTGACACACATATTTATATATATACATATATCCGTCTAAGGAAAACCGAGACTTTAGAACAAACAAATGGGCTAAGGAATTGACAAACTTTTGAGAAATTGAATACTTTTTCCAAGGGTACAGCAGATTGAGGACAGTTTACAAGTAAAGAAATTTCATGATATTAAATGGTTTTCTGTTGTGTTGGCTTTCGCCTTTGTTTGCCATAGTACTTAACTAAAAGGTGGTAAGTAGTATTTCAAGGGGCACTGGGGTACCAGTCTCTACTATGACTGTGTATGTAATGGATGCAATACTTTCCAAAGATGGATTCTTCTTTTGAGCATTTTTGTGTAAAGCTGATGAACGCCCCTGAATGAAAGTTCTTCTGTGAAGTGACCGTGGTTGATGAAGGTCTTTGCTTCGATGCAGGTATGAGGCATACGTAAATGTACAAACGCCTTATTCTACAGGAGTGGATTCTCAAATTGGAGGGATGAATGGAAGGTGAGGGATGAAGGAAAAGGGAAGGGAGAGGGGAGGGGGGGGGCACCTGCAATGCACTTACAGGACAATGACATAGCCATTACACAAAAACTGTGATTCAAAATCAAATGACTTTTCTTTAACCTTCTTTGGAAGGAATAATCATCAAGCGTCCCTCCCCTACCCTCAAAACCGAAAACAGGGCCCTCATATAATTTCTTTCTTTGTGGTTAATCTATAAACTGTGCTGCCCCCCTTCCCCCCGAACCCCTTCCCTTCCGATACCTCTCTGGTAGCGAAACCCCCCAAAAGAAGACACCTCTGTTCCAATGGAGCAAAAAGTTAGGGATTTAATGTTGAGAAGTAGTCTATACCCAGTACAATTCATGACCTCTTCACACAGATGTCTCACCACGACCCGACCCTGCATGTCATCAAGTTGGGCTAGGGGAAGGAAACTTAAAGGAGTTCCAATGACTTCAACAGATGACTTGCTCTGTCGACAAACTGCGATACGATGTCCGCTTTGGAATCAATTAACAGAAAGTTCTGAGAACGGGCAACGAACCCACAAGACTCCACCGAAGCTGATTTAAGAAGAAATAATTTCCACCTGATAAAGACAATCTCGACTCTCTCCATAGAGAAAACAAACTCCATATCGATTCTTCTTGCTAGGCATGATAAAGCACATCTAGCCTAAATATTCACTTATGAACGGGTCCATACATATGCCGCAGCAAGCATTCTATCATTAATTTTTTCATTTTTCAAAGACAATGACAAAGACGAGACACCTTGTTTTGGTGTTTTGGAAATTTTCATTCGCTCCATCTCCGCACCATGAGCCAAAATTATTCGGGAAGAGAGTACATCGGCAAGATTGTGCGATTATCTATTACATTAATATTACCAAAGAGTGGCAAAGACGATTATTAAGGGTATCAGTTAGTTTGTGTTTACACTGGAATAAATAAAGAGGCTTTCGAGTTAATCTGGTCAACAGTCACATCTATGTACTCTTATCTCTATGTTAATCGCCAAATTTCAACAATTTAAACAGGGATGAGCCTGGGATAAAAAAAAAAATCACAGAACTTTGCAAAAATTGCGGTATAGGCTCCAGTTTTCGTATGCTACAGTGTGTTAGGATAATAGTTTTTGTCCCCGAGGTAGAAAAGAAATCACAGATATTCCGCGAATTTGCAGAAAAAGCTCATGCCTGTTTAAAGAAAAATAACTGCACCAATTTAAATAATATAACTGCACCGATTACATCGGTATGCATACAGCATGGATTATGAGGGATCTGGTACAGTCCACAGAGAGTTCAACGATACTGCTGGCATTAATTGGTCTCCGAGCCATCCATCTATCAAACATGACGGCTGTCTGCCTGTTCTTCTCTCAGGGATTTTAAACAGATGCAGGTGCTGAAGATTCGGTTACAAAATTACATTTAAACGTTTTGGAATTTGGAATATGTAATCCAATTCAAGCATTAAATTACCTTCCCCGATTTGGCCATAATTTCCTTTAAATCACATCCATGCCAAACTGTGTGTGAAGAATTTGTTTCTAGTCACCTGTGTATAACACTTGCTCATCTGCGATGTAGTATTTAAAATAAGAGATCATAATTCCTTCTTTTTACCAACAAAAAAAAAGAAAAGAAAATAAAAAGGGAGAAAATATATAAACAAAGTTCAATATCCATAAAAGAATGTTAACAGCTTGTTAGTAGAGCTCTTTCAAAAAGTATGTTAATACAAGGTTAATCATGATACAATCATGTTGAAGGCTGAGGAGGGTACTGTACATTATTGAGGCTAAGGTGACAGACTTTTCACAGACGAGGATGTTTGGGGGAGGCCCTGGGGGAGGGGGTAGGGGAGGGGAAGCAGGTAGCTGTGGAGGGGCTGGTGAAGGAGAGATATGAAATAACAGTAACGGTTTTTTTTTTTTTTTTTTTTTTTTTCTTTGCTGCAAATAATCCTCTTTTATGCTCACTGTACAAGATGTTGCAGTTGATTTCACATGAACGTTGGTTTTTAAAATAATGATCTGACAAATGATGTGATTATCTAATAGTTTTGGTTGTACACAAATCTGAATATTGTACAGATCATTCATCTAAATACAAATCATCCAGTTAGCTGGTTTGCACTTACAGTATATACAATTTTGCATTAGAAAGATCCTAGACCTAAAACAGCCAACCATTTCCAGTCACACTTAAAACATTTCACTGTTACTTCACAAAAGTCAAGATGGCAAGCAGTTGAATCAAATCAGTCCAATAAAATAAAAATAAATAATGCCAGAAAAATCACTTTCAAGTTTTCAAATTAAACGACTACCCACAAAAAACCATTACTCTAGAAAACAGCCACTTAACACATATATTCTGACACCTTTTTTCTTTCTTTTCATACTTTTCCATGAATGTGGGGGTGGGGTGGGGGGGGTGCAATGAGACAATTTCCCACACCATATTGTTTGCTTTCCTGTTTAACCTTTCCTTGCACAGTTTTGGAAATTGCTTTCTAAATCATGATTTTAATCTTTCCTCTACTCTCAAAAGGCATATTTCATATTTTGTCATGTGTTGATTCCTCACACTTGACTCATTACTTTTCCCAATTCTCTCTCTCTGCGAAAGGTAAAACCACGAGGAGTAGAGGATTTTGCCTCCGCACTTTGACGATAAGCCCCCGAGATTGTCCAACTGACTGATTTCTAAACTGCCCTGTCACATGGTCTAGGAGTCATTCCAGCATTATCAAAAGAAATTTGAGAATATAATAACATTTGGAGGTGACAGAAATGTGGGGCTTTTGAAAATTGGTATCCTACTCGGCTTACGGTATCGTTAACCTGACGCCCACAGAGAAAGCATTACCGAGATAACCCCGTCTTTCAACGGGAGCTTTCCAGTCAGGCAGTTACAGGACTTAATAAACCAGGAAAGAAAGGAAAACAAAAACTCAAACTGTTTCAAAAGTGGCTCAACGTACCCGGCAAAGGGATCAAAATTGTCTCCAGTAGGAAAATGATAGACTTAGTGAGTCAATAAAGAAGTAAAGCATAGAGGTAATTTGTCTCTTTGATCCCAGATATCTGAATTTGATGATGTCTATTTAATGGCAGTCATTACTGAGTCATTCCGACAAAGATTTTCTGGAGGAGTTTGTTACGAGATGGAGAGGAGAAAGTTCTTTATGCCACCATCAATTGGATGCCAAAATGTGGAACCCACCATCTCGCCCCCCCCCCAAAAAAAAAAAAAAAATTCTTACTGGGTATGATACATTGTTATCAGATGCTACTTTGTATGATGATATAGCCCTCAACAACATTGGTTGCATATGTTCAAGTCACATATTGTTACTTTGATACATATGTGTTAATATCATATCAAGAACAATATTTAAATCTTTTTCAAAACAAACCTTTTTAATTTTCAAGTGTTTCACCACATCTATCCACCTACTAAATGGACATTATACTGGTCCAATGCTATGCATGTGTACTGGTATCATGAAGAAACATGTAACTACCATGATAATTTTAGACTGTTAAGCAGTCACATTTGATCAGTACCTTTAAGACCATTTCCTCTGATGCTTCTACAACTTAAATTAAAGCAGGTATTTTTGATAAAGTTTTTACTCAAGTGGTTGACACTTTCATCCAAACCGAGTCAAAATAAGTTTTCAATCATCCACACTCGGGTACCTCCTTGGACTTTCCCCACAAATGATGGTTAATGAAAGAGTCTTACTAAATCCACAATAATATTTCGTCGCCAAGACACTATCCATAGTCAAATCTAATCAAATTACATCAAATTCAAATATTTTAACTGTTTTTACTTTTTACCTTATTATTTGAAATGAGAAGCATCTTGAACATTCTTATGGTAATTCAGAGGTAGTTTCACATCACAATTTCATAACCTGATTACATTAACAACCTTATTTTATAATTTTCATACAACTAAAAAAGATTGTTATCAATTTAAACTTCCGTTCTGAAGAATTGTAACGTTTGTTTATAAACGTGGGCACAACTTCCGCAAGGTCCCATACTGAAATTCCGCTTTATAACTCATCATAATGTCAACATCTTCTACCCACCATCATACGACAAGCTAAACCAGTAAATAATTTGAAACCACTACCATTTCTACCTAACAGTCTGTGATATACTTTTCTATCTATATGTAAGGAATTTTACAGTTTTCCATTTTTAACCCTTGTCTTGGCCACAAAGTCTGGAAATGGCGTTAACAACAAAGATTTCGCCCCAGGACACTTCTCCCCACCATTGACGATTGATCTACAACTTAACCGGGCCATGTTTGTAATATTCTGAAATCGTTTTTGCCCCTCTGTGACTCTCCAAATTTGAATAGCCACACCGTTGAGTGATGGATCTTAGTGTAGCGCGACAATGCCGTGCTGCGAAAGCGGTTAAAGGTTTGATCTTCCCTCAAGGTACAAAATTTTGAGTTCATAGAGTAAAAAATACTGAGAAATGTTTTAGTTTCATTGTTATCTTAAGCTGAGTCTATTTAGAAATTCTGTAGATGAGTATACAGGAAAGAATTCTAGGCTGGTTGATTACAAATCCAGCCTATTCCAAACTTAAAAAAAGTCAAAACTTTCAGGGAAATTCATGACTAAAAGCAATAGAAAAAAAAAAGAAGAAAAAAAAAAGTGAACGATACTTGTCGAAAGGTTGTAACCGCTGCAAGATATACGCTACGACTCATTTTAAATTGGTCGCAGCTTAAAACTTTGATACTCACATTGCAAGCACTAATAATATGTTTCTGTTACTAAACAGGTCCAAAACTTTGTCACTTTCTGGAGTCACCATTACACACAGTTAACTGAAGGTGTTTGACTCTTGCAGTTGGAATTTATCGCTGTTTTATACACACTTTAGCTACACCAAGGGCTGTGGTGTTTCGAGTCCTCACACGTATTTGCCTCGCCCGTGTAAATGGTTTAATATAAATGGCATGCACCCTGCCTTAGTAACTACTTGGATAGATAAATCTCCTACTGTGTCTAGGATAGGTGGGTACTAAATCTTGGGATAGCTTTGTAGAATAGACTATTTAGGTAGAAGTTTGAGGGCCTTACCGTTCCATCTTTTCAGAGGGCTAACTGAATACAAATAGAAACTAAGAAGACATTAAGAGACACTTGATGGACAGAAAGTCAAAATTGGACAAATGAACAAGAAATGAATAGAGCAAAAAAGAAATGATAAAAAAGACACAACAGAGGAGAGGTAAGATGGAAGGAGAGAAAGATGAGAATGACCTATTTGCATGAATTGTCAATCTGGCCAAATGAAATATATATATAATAAATAATAAAATACAATAATAAGCGGGTAATACAGGGCTTATTCTAGGTACAAAAATCATGCTGATTCTCCGACTGATGGTTTTTAATCAACTTATCCATGTGTTTTATCTATTTTCCCACCAGTTGCCAAATGGCCACAGGCATTTTAGCCAGTAAGTAGCTTGCACTTCCGAGGCCTGTGGCAATTCTAAGAACAATTTCGGTCTCTACTAAGATCCACTTTCGCTTTCTCTTGGTTTTTCCATTTTTTCTAGTTTGTTTCCAATCAAGTGTTTCCTGTTTAATAATCTTATTAATGACTATAGCCTGGGATAGTTGGATAATGGTACTAAGGCTTAAAGTGTCATTTTTTCCACACTATTAAGATTTTTTGTACATACGTAGGACACTGCCACAGCCAGGGTGGGAGGGGGGGGGGGAGGCAATACATGAGTCATCCAAATGTTTATGATTGTTGAATGTGCAAAATCTGTGTGGAATTGTTACTCTAAAAAATTATTGTTGTGGAGTTTGCCCAGCTCCCCCCAACCCCCCCCCCCCGAAACCCCCCTCCCAGCCCCTAACACAGTTTTTGTAACCTCACAAGATAATAGAACAGAATGACCGGAAAAAAATTGGAAATACTTAGAGACTACTCCGTAAAAAATTCCATGTTATGAACAACAAATGGCTGACTATAATGTATTCTTGATGGATGTGGGGTGTTTAGGATAAGAAAGTCTGCTGAAAATCTCTAAATCTTACTATATAACTTTCAAATTTGTGCTGCTAATTGTAATTCTTCAAGAAACTCAGACTATGTACAAATGTACCTGAAAAAAGAAGACCTTACAAAGTGACATATATAGAGGGCAGCATTTCAGAATACAGCAATGGATGGTATTTTTTCAAAACCTACTCCTCAGTTATCCCATCACATATTTCTGTACAAGTGCAGTTAGCATTAACCAAACTCTGAAGTAAAGTTACGTAAACTGCTGTTGAAACTTTCTGCAAAGAATGTAACTAAGGACCCTGAACTAAACATAGATTTCTTTTGATGGTCAGCTTAAATCACACATCACTTAGGGGGGGGGGGAGGGGGATGCTGTGCCCCTCCATGTGTACAAAACCTTTCTAAGCTATAGGACAAGTGTATTGTTTGCTTCCTTAAATCGTTACTGCCCCTCTTTAAATTGCAGGTGCCGATCCCACTCAGAATGCCTGGCTATTTAGTATGTGGAAATCACATCACCAACAGATGGTTCGAAGTACTGAGGGTGGCTTGTTACTGTTCAGTACCTAGTATACTGTTAATCTACCACACTTTGATACACATATTTGCATACACAAATCAAGCTGTAATTAGCAGCTTAAACTTTGAAGTTTTTAAGGTGAGCAGAAACACTTTATAGAGTTTGTACAGACCACAGCAGAGGGAATCATTTATCCAGTATCGCATCGCAAAATGCTATGCAAAATGGTCAAGTTGCTATGCAAAATGGTCATGTTGCTATGCAAAATGGCCAAGTTGCTATGCAAATGGTCAAGTTGCTACGCATTATGGTCAAGTTGCTATGCAAAATGGTCACGTTGCTATGCAAAATGGTCAACTTGCTATGCAAAATGGTCAACTTGCTATGCATTATGGTCAAGTTGCTATGCAAAATGGTCAAGTTGCTATGCAAAATGGTCAAGTTGCTATGCAAATGTATAGATGTATATAGCAGTTTTCTACACAGGAACTATAGTATTCAATGTGAGAAGAAAATTCAGGGTTTCCAAAAATGTTACACAAAACTTTGACCGCTAAATTTTTCCTTGTATCATAGCACAAATAATTTGATGAAAATGGCAGGAAGTTCATCTTCTAAAATGAAACAAACTAACATCTCAAATTTCTGACCATTTCAGAGAGTTCTTTGTCTATATTTATTTTGGAAGAAGGAAGGCTCTTTTACTTTCTTCTCTATTTCTTACTCAAATAAAAGCCTGGGAATGGTCCATATTTTTTTGCATTGCTTCCTTTCAAATAAACATGTCTGTTTGGGTCAATTTAGTGATCATACAGTGAGGTAGAGGTTGGAAGAAAAGAAAAATATGGCTTTTACTAAACACAAAGGGTAGTTCCAAAATAATATGTATCAAGTTCATCTAAGTTTCACTATTGAAGTTATCATGATTGAAATGTTCCAATTCATTTGACCTCCAACAAAAATTTAAAACTACCATGGTTCTTGTACTCGGTAAGGTGGGTCCAAATACCAAGTATGAAATTTGCAGCACCATGTACTTTTTGAGTTATTGTGTTTTATAAGCTAAGGGATCACATACACACATATTACCACTGCATGGACTCCATTCGCGTTCAGCAGGGACTCAACCAGTGTCAGTATATTATACCCTTTCCCATCCCGTCCCTCCACTGCTCTCCTCCCCCAGCCCTCCACCCCTCTGCCATCTGTCCCCCAACGAAAAAACCATTCAGATATTCCTAGGTGGAAAACCCTATTCCTGTGTAATTGAAGGAAACTGATGTAACCATTTTGAGACTTAGATGTCGGTCTTATGTTGCCATGATGTTAACTGATAAAATAAGACAGAATATGAATTATATTCAATGTTAACATAATATCTTATGTGGGTTTCCAATACTATGAAATCATAACTACTAACATTCAACTTCCTTTAATATCTTCATACAAATATGAATGAACAGTTAAATCTCCTCTAATTATCTTTCTTTATGAATAGCAATAAAATGAAACATTTGATGCTGAAATTATGTTCTGCATGAACCTTTAACTGACACATCTTCACTGGTACTGTAGATGGAGGGCTGGAAATTTTACCCAATGAGGAAAAGGTTTTCATTTGCCCAGGAAAAAACTCTTTTTTCTTTTCTTTTTAAAAATTTAATTATCATGTGTATTTCTTACTTTTGTTATTATCTACTATCAATTTGTAAGTATGGCTTTTACATGTTTTCTTTCAAGGCAGTTAACTCTTTGCCAAGCCCGTTGGCAATCAGTAGTTAACACATTCTTACCTTAACACCATGTTCTCAATTTTGCTTCAAATCTGACATAATATGATATACAAAGAAAACAAATGGACATACAAACAAATGATGCGAAAGAAACTGAAAAATTTTTAGGAGCCGAAAGAGACAAGAGAGATATAACAAAGAGACAGGTCTGTTTCTTGCGAATAACACTTCATTGAAAGAATTAGACAAGAGCAAGTCTACTTGAAATAGATATATTGATATATCTCATTCACACCTGTCAGTTCAAATCCAGTCGTATCAGAAATGTTCATCTTCAAATTCTTCCGATGCCTCTATACATCTCTACAAGTGTTACAGATGCCTCTAATACATCTCTACTAGTGTTAAATTAAAATACAATATAACACACTAACAAGTGGTGGAATTTATCTGCAATTTTTCTGTGGCTTGTTTTGATAAGTCGTGGCAAGTGGTCACTTGCATCACCCGATTGACATAGTATCATACAATAAATATTGTATCATAATACTATGAAATATCCACACAAATATTCTTGCATATGGTATCACCCGTCTCAGATAGTATCATACAATAATATCGTATCATAATAATATAATATAAACCATCCACATTTGATATTGTTGCATATCGTATTACATGTTAGAATGATAGATTACGATAACAATTATACTATTAACTTTTTAATATAACAGTACAAAATAGTATTGTGTAGTATTAGCAAGTCAATCTCCTGCTTGCGTCGACTTAAAAGTTACAGTGAAACTATGTAAGTTTTCTCCACTCTTTGGCAGCTGTTCTGGGTGCTTGATCCCGTAGACTTGCGACACAGTGTACTGCATACAGAGTTGTTTCTACTATAACTGCGATGAGAGGATACTAGCACAGAAACAATAAACGATATCGCAAAGTGCAGATGCTATAACAAGTGTTTACTTGCTCAGACCTGATACAGAGAGTGTATCGTGTATTTGTCCTCTCTTTTGAAAGTCGGAACAAGTGTTTACTCCCTTCAGACCTGATACACAAGTTAAACTAAGTATTTCCTCTTTCGTTTGGCATTCGAAACAAATCATTACTTCTTCAGACCCAACACACACTAGAGTACACTATGTATTAGCGAAATGTTGTGGCAGTTCAAACAAGTGTTTACTTGCCCGGACTGGATACAAAGAGTATATAGTGTATTTCGCCCTCTCTTTTGATAGTCGAAACAAGTGTTTACTTGCTCAGATCTGATACACAAAATAAACTATGTATTACCTCTTTTGTTTGGCGTGTGAAACAAATCATTACTTTTCCTTTTGATATTCGGAACAAGTGTTTACTTGCTCAGATCTGATTTACAGGTTGCATTATGAACTCACTCCATTCTGTTTGGCATCTGTCATATCCTGGTTGCCCACACAGACATCATACAAAGAGCAAATTTCAAGTTCTATTACTTTAGCATCTGTAATAATGGTTGATCTATTTCTCATATTTATTCCGTGTAGGTTACGGTACTCATCCTATACGTAACGAGAGTTTTGTTTGGTCCTATCGAGCACGCAAGATAATATTTAGAACTTACTCTATAATTTTGGCAGCTGTAATAATGGTTGATCTATTTCTCATATCTATTCCGTGTAGGTTACGGTACTCATCCTATACGTAACGAGGGTTTTGTTTGGTCCTATCGAGCACACAAGATGATATTTAGTACTTACTCTATTATTTTAGCATCTGTAATAATGGTTGATCTATTTCTCATATTTTACCGTGTAATGTAAGGTACTCATTCTATTCCGCTGACAGACGAAACGAGGGTTTCGTTTGCTCCTATCGAGCACACAAGATGATATTTAGTACTTACTCTATTCTTTTGGCAGCTGTAATGGGTGACTTTTTGTTCTTCTCCACTAATTTTTTCTTCATTTCTTTCTTCTTTTCATGCTTAGCTTTCATTTCTTCAAATTTTTCAACTTCTGCATTGAAGAAACAAATCAATAAAAGCATACTCAGATTAAATAATTGCCAGTCATTCTGTCCGTCAGTCAGACATCTTATAACAAGAATATCTGTCACATAAAATGATGATTGGGAGAGATTTAACCCCTTTAAGCAAAACCAAAACATGACAGTAAGGTAAATACTGATCACAGTTTGTCCAAGATTGGTTCTGAATTGCTACTGGACTCTTCAGGCTTAGCCAACTTTATTAGCCTTTTGGCCTCTCCAGATTCTGGTCACAATTTCAAAGTGATAATGCACAAGTTCTACACAAGTTAACACTGACTTGAAAATATCAAAAAGTTGAATCATAGTATATCTTACCTGATAATTTCTTAATTCCAAATTTTCTATATTTCACAAGTTCTCTTATTCTACTTTTGATCTGTTTTTCTTCTGCAAAAGAAACAAAATATGGGCCAAATTGTCAGTGAATTTAACAGAGAGACTAAGAAGATAGAAAGACAGATATAAAACAAACTGGCTTTCATTGTGCAACAAATTTTTGAAGAGCCATATAAAATAATTAAGTACTTTCAAAAGATTTATTTTGGATAACTGTTTGTTAATTAACTTTAATCTCTAAAAAGAAGCATAGCGCAAATGTGATGTCTATTTTAACAGCAGGTTTACCAAACCGACCAACTACAGTTCAAGAAATGAATAAAATATGAACAATCTAAGAGTCCGCCCTCACTCTTTGCAATCGAGCGATTAATGAGTCCTTCCCGTTGAGGATGTTTGTGATGCTCACTACTGGCATTGACTCATAACAAAAGGGGATGGTTCTAAATGATCCAAAATCTCAAAACATGTGAGAAAAATAATTAATTGACAGCAAAATTCCACACACTCAAACCAACAAAATGTCAGTTTTCATTCATTCTTGCAGACTACAAGATAAGAGCAAAACAATGTCCACATTTGGGAAATTTGACTGAGCGACTAAACTTTTGAGAAAACGAGGGCGATGTTTCATTATAGCAGTAAATGAAACACTATAACTCAAAATGTTGTCCTTGCCATAGCATAACACATATTTATATTGTTTCAATTGCCATAGCATAACACATTAAAATAATTTCAATGCTATAGCATAACACATATTTAATTAGTTTCAATGCAATAGCATAACACATATTAAAATAGTTTCAATGCCATAGCATAACACATATTTATAAAGTTTCGATGCCATAGCATAACACATATTTAAATAGTTTAAATGTCATAGCATAACACATATTAAATTAGTTTCAATGCCATAGCATAACACATATTTATAAAGTTTCGATGCCATAGCATAACACATATTTAAATAGTTTAAATGTCATAGCATAACACATATTAAATTAGTTTCAACGCCATAGCATAACACATATTAAAATAGTTACTTTTAACTTGCAATCAACAGTCCATTATCTTTATATACAGTGTAAAACATACATACATGAATATTGTTACCCTGTGCACATAAAACTAAATAAGTAATGGTCCTATGTCATTTCAAAACTGTAGAGGTAAATTAGAAGGAAGAAAATGGGCATGAATGGGGGGGGGTGAGGGGGTGAGGATGGGATGGATGGGAATAACTTACGTTGGACGCTAGAATGCAGTTCTTCTACTGCCTTCAATGAAATACATGACGCAAATGGCCTCAATCTTTCCGTGAATTCTGTTTCTTCTTTTGAAGGTTTCCTTTTAACTGAAAAAAACAACAAAAAAACAACAAATTCATGAATACACAAATTCATGACCAATTCAATATTATGATAATCCTGATGTGGGCAAGGCCTCAGCTCTACCAGCTGAGCAATATCCAAGCCTAAATTGATAGCGATTCTGATTCATAAATGTCTTCAAAAAGAACCAAGAATTTTTGATCGGAAACGTGTTTTGAACGAATCATCTAAGAATTACGCTCTTTGCTCTGGCGATCGCGGTATCATTCATCAAAAATACAAATTTCTCTTAAAATCGCCTTTCCTGCTCTTCCCTGGGTGTTGCATCGAATTAACTCGTAGCACAGTCCCGGTATGCGAGGTAGCTTCTGAAAGACTCCCCCGGCAAAGAAATGGAATGGTCGTGACTTTCATGACTGTTCCAGCTTTTTCACACAAACATGCATAGGAAACGTTCCTGTTTATCGAAGGATACCATGCGAAGGAAATGCCTTCTTTAGTCTGTGGGAATCTATTTTCCTTCGGAGCGACTCTTGAATCTACGCCCCGCTGTAAAAATATAAGGTGACTTTTCATTGCTATGATTATTTATGGTGATATGAATATAAATCTCTATTGATTACTAATCATTACCACCTTGCACACTTTTGTGGTGAGTGAATTTAGGTCGTAGAATTCTTCATAGAGACTGGGATGTTCTTGCTCTGCTTTTGTCTGTGGATGCCAGCCATTACTGGCCTTACCCTGGTTACAACACATATCTCTCCGTTCACAAACACATCATTGTTTAGAAAACTTACCTTCCTTTTCTTTTTCTTTATCTTTATCTTTTCTGGACTTTTGAGGCACTGTTGATACAACAGCTGCTATTAGACCGTAATCCCTAGCGATCTTTTTTCTTCTTAATCTCTCCTTCAACGCTCTGGTATACATATCTACATGAGCTTCTTTAAGAGCTACATGGATGAAAGTAGTAAAAAGTAATTGTTTTCGTTTTGTTATAGAAATAATGAAATGTTACATCAATACATCATCAGTATTTAGACGTCAAAAATGAAACGAGATAAACCTCTTCATTTTGAGGAACAGTTATGCTCTTTGATTAGTTATACCTAAGGGATAAAAATCCTGTTTGGTTACTATCACAACTATCATTGTAGTGCTGAATAGCTCTGTTGATTCAGTACAGGACTTGTATTGATATGGTCACTCATTTAAATCCTATTCTAGCCCATAACTTTGCTTGCTCTTTCAAAAAGAAGAGAAAAAAAGAATGAAAAAGAAATACACAGGAAAACATGTAGTTACTACTACTACGTTTCCCCCTCTCCTCCTCCCCCTCCCCCCCCCCCCCTGTGACTTGTTAAATAGGAATACAATCTTAATCTGAAACTACCATATAAAGCTAAGCTCTACGCCAAGTTTACATGTGAGTCCATACTACTAACATGGAAAGTAACTGTGCTACGAAATACTTAGATCAGACTGGAATCACTGATTACATGCTCATTTCCACAACTTTTGGTGAAGTATTCAGGAGGGCCTCTTAGTCTGATCGGTTTCCATCTTATCTTGAGTAATACATGGAAAGGTTTGGGAAAACTGCTGATCGATCACAACAACTGCTTAACAAGACTGACTTGCTTTACAACATACCATGGGAGTACTTTGAGATATTATGAAACATCCTAGTCTTGTTGTTTTACGAAGACTACAGAAAGACTCGGGAAGAGTCGTGAACTCACCTATGTCTAATTCATCATCTTCCGGAGACACCTGTAGATGGCTGACTATTTTTTCGGCATCGTTGTTAGATTCCTGCGAGAAGAAAAACAGAAATGCCAACGTTCGTTAGCTAAAGAGGGGTGCTTAAATTCTCTGAATTATCTCCATGAAAACAGGGAAATTGCTAGTAAGAACCCTGAGATGAATTCTTTGATTAACAGTGGTATCATAGCAGGGCATAGATTATTGTCCCATCCAAAAGAGACTTACACAGCTTCAGACAAACAAACCAGCTTCATTTGTACAAGTGTTTCGGCATGCTACTACTATTTGAATGATACTTCAGCAAAACAGCTTCTAATCTCAAACTATTTCTTGAATATTACATTGGTGGTAAAAGGTCACCAAAAACCTTGCCTCTAAGCTTTAGGATACTAAGTTCTTTTAAAGTGTACAAAAAGAACATTCCTAGAGGTTCTGACACAGTTTCACAGATATTGAATACAGCACTGGAAGAATTTATTAATTGCTATGCAAAATATCAGCACTAAATTATTCTCCAATTGAAAAAGTGATAAAATCAGAGACATAAAATACACCAGAAATCAGGTAAACATTTGCAGCTGGCAATAGAGTACTAGTCAAATTTTGGAAATGAATAACAATTTCTTCATAATGATGACTATTATACATCATATTTTCCAATCTTGTCATTTTCCATTGAACAGTATAAAATGCTTGTGATATCAAGATCTAAGTTTCTTTTCAGTACAAACCCACAACAAAAGGAATTATTCCTTTGGAATGTGATCAAAATTGTACTTTTGTCATAATTGTAATCGTTTTTACTATTATCATCCTTTTTTCCTGTATCAACAAGGGAAACTGCAAGACTGAAATTAACATTTATTATATGCACAGCTGAGCCAAATGAATAATGACAATATTGTAAACAAATAAGAATACTGTACTTAATAGCAGGCCCACTCCTGGATGATCATAAAAAATACACTATTCCCATGGTGGTGGTTGGTGTACAAATTACTGGTTGTGCTCCTGAACCTTGCATACTGTGTTGAAGTTACATGGCTACACGTTAATAACAGACACGGTAGCAAGGAATAATTTAGTGTAAAACTTTTGCGTAGCACTTGTAAGGCTGTGAACATTGCCTCTTATTTAATACTATGGTTCCTGCTATGAATCTTTGGACTTGTATACCAATTTGCCCATTTCGAAAGGCATTTTGCGATGCGATCCCGAAATAAATTATTCTTTGGGTAGTCGCCATGTCTGAACCTCAAATCATAATCACTTTTTCAAACACAATTTGATTCTACAACTTTGCAACATTGAAACAGAGGAAAATATTTGTTCTTGTATTTTGGAGCACTTTCATGAACTATTTCACCCATATACAGGAATAATATAGTATACATCAACAAATGCATTAAGTTGGGGATATAATTCTTTGCTTCCAGCATTTAATCTCAAACCTTTACAAGTATAAAATCTCTTTCCCATTCTGGCAAGATCTGATCGAAGCATCCATGACATCGAATGTTTGACGTACAAAACTGACTCACAGAGCAACATCAGAGAGATTTTCATTATTGTTTATCCATTTAAAGAAAATCTCTTACTGCAAAATGTCCGACATATTCATCTAAATTTCAGGCCTGAGCAGACGAGAGACATTGCGCCCTCATCCTGATGCAGACTCACCCGCTCAAAGTCATCTCGTAACGGCATGTAACCTAATTCGTGTTGTTCGAGAAGTGGAAGTTCTACTGGCGCAAAGTTGTTGCTGAGACTGGGAGAGAGCGGTCCTGTAAAAAACCACCATAGAGAATGTAAGAAAGACATTCCACTTAAAAATGTACTTTTTTCAAATTTATTATTTGAAACTGCAACTTCAACAAGAAGGTGGTGAATCTTGATGAAAATCAGTAAATGGGAATGACATTCGAGATATTGAAAATAAACCGCCGAAGAATTTTTTTTCGGTTAGAACTTGATCGATGTACCGTAACTGATGAGACATTGACAGAGAAGGGTTGGGGTTTAGAAGTTTAGAGAGTCAAAGGTAGTATTTTATTGATTTACTATTGCTTTGGAACAACGGCATCCTTGTGACAAAACAAGACACCACAAACCAATCCACATACCAAAGCAATTGGTTACTCTACAATGTGTAAGTGTCCACAAAGTGGAAATATCCATCCAGTTTTTTGATGATTGCAACCTCAACATGTACAAAAGCGACAGGGCAGGTAACGTAATGCACGAGAAGCTCTCTTTTATACATTTTAAATATAAAGAGCCCGACCTCATCTGTCCTACTTCAAAGAATCTCGGAGAACATGATCAATCTTTTCTCGAGTCTCGAGGGTGATGTTACGAATGCCAACCAAATAATTCAGTCATTAAAGATACCCTTTTATATAGATCAAATATTAAACGATTGAGCACTGACTGGACACTCACCATCGTCTGAACATGTGTGGTCTATAACTGGGTTCGGTCGGACCTTTGGTAAAGTAGCTACAAAGAAGGATGAAATAAATATCATATATTACAATTTTCACATTCTTTAAGCATAATTTATAGTCACTTAAAAGTGTTTAAACCATATTAAAAGAGCTATGCAATTCTTGGTGAGACTTGGAGATTTAACACATGGTTACGTAAACAATACTGGTCCTCTAGGCTTTACACCAACTAACGTTACTCGTTAGTTATACACTAAAAGACTCCAAATAATATACCTAGCCTATGATTTGCCCACATTAGGCTAGCTAGCTTGTTCGTGTTAAAGGAAGCTTCAATATGTGTCATGAATATCTGATGTATGTCTATTTAAAAGCTAATTTTTCTTCTTCTTGGAGGTTTTGATTGGCAGTTATTGATACATGTAAAGGAAATTGCTGAAACTCATGGCTCAGTTACATCTAGAAGTATAGGCCTAGTACATGAATGTATGTATAAAATGAGCAAAACAGGCAGTTGTTATTGTCTGACGTCAAAAATTGTTTTTAACGAAAACATTACCTACTTGTTACTTAGCGTTTGCCAAGTAAAAATTCTATCACAGTAATCTCTCTTTCATGAATGGCAAGTTGCTGATATGTAAATGCATGTAAGTGAAAATGGAATGCTAAAAATTCCAGACGAAAGCACATATGGACCTTTGACCCCTAATATCAGCTGACCTAACATAATTTGTTAGACAATAGTAACACCATCAGTTTTCTTTAAAACCATTGAAAAGGACGCCAATAGATTTTTGCAACATTTAAAGCAAACTTCAACCTTTTCATGAATAACTAATTATATCCTTAACAAGTCTCACAATGTACTAAATTTTTTTAAGAAATCTGATATTACATATCACAGATTCTTTAAAGTTGAAGTAATCTTACCACCTCCAATATTTGCACCTAAGTAGCATTTTGAGTAATGGTCCTTTACTTCTTCTTTACTCTTAGTGCCAACATGAGCAGCTGCAGCTTCCCTGTAGAGTAAGGAGAATAGCATCATGTTACTAGATGAAATGTGCAGCAGTTACTTTAACTAGTTGAAATATCTGCAAAATTTGCCGAACCATTTGTCCAAGGTTTTTCTTCTTCACTTTTTCAAAGACAAGACAAGCATGTTTTGCCAGATATATGCCACCCAGTACTTTGGGTAATTCACAATATGCTAGCTTGGGGTCAAGTCACAACGACAATTTCAGTTTTACATGGTCTATCGTGTCAGTTACCCCCGCATATTGTACTGCATATATAGAGTAAGTAACCGTGTAGCGCAGGCTAAGAGTATATCATACTTTCCAGAGCATATCATACTGTATAAATAGAATAAGTAACCGTATGGCGCAGGCCAAGGGTATATCATACTTTCCAGAGCATATCATACTGTATAAATAGAATAAGTAACCGTATGGCGCAGGCCAAGGGTATATCATACTTTCCAGAGCATATCATACTGTATAAATAGAATAAGTAACCGTATGGCGCAGGCCAAGAGTATATCATACTTTCCAGAGCATATCATACTGCATACTTAGAATAAGTAATCGGGTAGCACAGGCCAAGTGAATATCATACTTTCCAGAGCATACTGTATATATAGAGTAAGTAACCGTGTCACGTAAGTCAAGATGCTTTGCAAACGTGATGAAATTGTTACACCACATGGTGAAACTGTTAACATCATGCAAAGATTCATAGAAGTTATTGTATACAAGACTTGTTTTTTTATACAATATTTCATGATGTAAACGTAACATGAATGAATCTAAAAATTGATATGTGCAAATTCAAATTCGAAATTATTCTTTCTATAAATGTCATGTATATTGCAAGTTGAGAAAAGTCCAAGTACCATTTGAATGTATTATGAGAATACATCCTAGCTACTATTCGTACTCACCAATTACCATATCCGAATGTTTCTATTCCATCCAGCAATGCATATTCATCACTCATACTCCATGTACTGTTCCCATGTATGGAGAACAGAGAATTTTCCTGTAAAGAAGAATCCTCAGTAGTTGAAGCTAAATCTATTCATTCAAATATACACAGATTACTACCATAAGTAAAAGACACAAAAATCACCACCTGAAAACTCATAACCAGTTCAAGATATCTCTACAAAATGCTTTGAAATTGAAAGCTCAACGTTCCTCTGGTATCTAGAATAATCTGAGACTAATGTACAGTAATGCATCGGTAGCAGCAGTACATATTTCCGGTGGTTCAATACGTTCATACCTCCCTCTGATACTCTGTTTCTAGACTAATTATCTAGTATTATATCTATATGTTATTATGGTTACATGGGAGACCTGAATATCAAAAGGGCTTTTTATTGGAAATCAAAACTAGGTCTTTTACAAAAGTCAAGAGTGTTTTTCCAATGTATTTATGATCACATCATACCATTATGTAAGAAGTAAATTCTTACATTTTCATACATGTTTTTACAAATTCCTCTGATTTCACCGAATATCTCCACTGACTAATGAGAGATATAAGAGCTTCCTTTTCCAGAGGTATAGATTGCAAGATAATATTCCTTTGCCAGGCTATATGTCACACTTTACTTGACCAGTTTCAGATATATGTTTTTCCAAAGTACATTCATTCATGTTTTCCATGCTATAATCACGACAGAATTGAGAAAATAACGCAGATGAACTACGGTATGTGAAGGTAATTGTCATCAAACACACAAACTACCAAAACACACCCTCCTCCCTCCCTCACACCCTCCTCCCTCCCTCCCACCCCCCTCCCCTCCATAAAAAAATCCTTTTCTTATAATATATAATCAAAACTTCTCAGATGGAACGTGACGAGAATGTTACATTTCGACTTACATTTTAATTAAAGCAGTCAGAAAATAAAAATTGAACTTACTGTTATCTGGTAATCATGGTCTCTTTTATGGGTTCCTAGTTCAGCACCGGAAACAAAGCACTGTTGATTGCAAAAGAAATAAAAATAAAATCAATAAGAAGTCATCCACATCATTTTTGAGCCAAAAACATGAATTCAAAAACCTTCACTGAATTTTACTAAACATACTGTTCATTGGGTCACATCTTTTTCTATCTTGGACATTTTTCAACCTGATGCTCATAATCACCAGATGTGTGTTCTCATAGGAATACTGAAACAAATGTACTGCAGCAACCATTGGGACATGCCACTAAACAAGGTTATTAAAAGGCTAGGCTCTAGCATATTACATGTATTGCAAAATGTTTATACGCTTGGGGTGACATATTACAAGTGAAGCAAACAAAAATTGTCAGAGTCTCATAGATTGCTTTACGGTGGTCATTCCTATCATGTTATGCTCTTGTTACATGCAAAAACATCAAGGAGAATTGTGTTGCTAATTAAGGAACAACAAATCCTGTCCTCTGCTTATCATGTCTATGTACATTGTGACAGTCCTGATAAACTATGTGTGCTCCAGTTGCAGTTTGATTGTTTGAAGAAAACATACAAAATTGCAATTTTGGACGGAAAATTGCGGTAAACATCGGAAAATGTGTCACTCAGCTAGATTCGCGTAGCTTCATCAGGAATTTGGTAGCGATGAGAATATGACATTAGTTGTTGTAGAATACACAGTTTAGGAGTACTATAATAGTAGAGTGCTATAAGGAAGCATGTCACATTACCCTCCATGATTGGTACGTTTGTCTCATTTGATCTCCCAATTGACATAGTTGCTCCAGATAATTAATTTATACGCCGATGACTAGGACCTGTTATGGCGTAGTCTGCTCAAACAGGAATGGAATTCATCCAGAATTCAGCTGAATGATCATTAATGAGTTTAGATACTATCCTTTGTTTCAGTCCAAATGTAACAAGAACGATAAAAAAGTTTACATAAAGAATAATTTGTGGTTATTTTTTTTGTTCTTTACAATGAACACCAATGACAGTCTAGCAGTTGTGTAAATAAGCTACAATAATACTGTATGGTTATTATAGCTCTGTTATAAATGTAATCCTATGTAATTCACTGAAATCTCTGTAATCTCTAGGCCCAGGTGTATTGTATAGTGTAGCTATAATCTGTATATAATTCTAATCTGGAAAACAAGCTTATTTTCCAGGTATGTGTACTGTAGCTCTCACACAGCCCTGGTCATTTTATTGTAATATGGTACTGACGTGGGTCATGAGAACAGTGGTGCCTTGTATATATTTGAAATTGTAATGAGTTGGAAAATTCAGATTGGTGAAAAAACTTCCAGCCTCACCGGTATGTGAACCCAGGCCTGGGAAGGTCATCATTCCACTGTAGGCTTTTGCAACATGCAGGCGCGTAGCCAGGAATTTGCCAAAGGAGGAGCGAAAATGTATGCAAACTATCAGAGGCGTAAATACGGCATTGCCAACTATCTAAGCATAGCGCCACCATGGTTGGCGCGAAGCGTACAAGAAAATTTTGGCTGAAAATGCCTCCCAGATCGCTGGAAATGGTACTTCGTAGGCCTTGTAAGTTGCATCTTAGCATTTTCTCTTTTGAAATTACTAGCGATATCATAAAAACATTAAAAAAACAATTTAAAAATATGCTCAAGGGGGGGGGGGGCGGCTGCCCCCTTCGCTACGCGCCTGGCAACATGTGTCGAACAATGCTAGTGCTGTGTTTGTTGACTTAACTTTGCCTTACTCTAGATTAATCATGATGCTAACCAACACAAAATCATTTGTGAATCCTAAGGCCGGATCTCGAAAGAGATACTTTGAACAGACTCTGTTAAATGAAATGGAAATAAACGACCAAGGCAAATGAATTTCAAATATATATATATATATTTGAAATTGTAATGAGATGGAAAATCTTCCAGCTTCCACTGGGATGGAATTAGAGAGAACATTTATAGTTAGAACACAGATCATCAGAGTGTTTATCCTTCTTGGTATCTCTGTACAAAGGTGTAGTCGGCAGGATAAGCATGTTACATAGTCAAGTATGTGAAGAGATCCAGTGCTATCAAGTTTCACAATATTCAGTTTTGTGTTGTAGGCTTCTGTTTGGCCATTAAGTCCCTTGACTATACCAAGTTTCTTTCACTGACACTAGCTACAGAATATTTGTATGTATTGATTATAGCCACTGCATAAAGGCCTGAACATGGCCACTGGTGCAAATGAGTTTCATTCACTATCATTCCTCACTTAGTTCTTTACAAATGGGTGAAGGTCATGCTGTGTACATGTTTCTATTTGTCTAATATATAAGGACTTCTGTATAATGCTGATTGTGAAAGCTATAAAGCCCAAGGTCAACTGCTTTGACCTCTACCTTCCAAGCACAGGGGCAGTTACAGTTCAATGGCTGCATTTAGAACTGAAATTTTCCTGAAGTCTTTTGTTCAATTGATTTACGCACATAGTTAGGTACACAATGCTAACTATTACTATATGATGAACACATCCTGTGTTCAAATCATAGGACAATGCAGGGTGCTCAAAATAACACACATGAGTGTATCATAGTACACTAGACGTAGTGTGCAATGCATTGGCTGTTTTGTACACACATTAGCAATAGGACCCTATCCCTTCCACAAAACCCACACTAAGATCAACCACCACAGTTCACCCACGGAACACACCCTTCTTAAGCAAGCAAAATGGCGTTCCTCTTGTGCCCATTCATACAACGTAGCGTTACGCGTCGCAATTAAGGTCAATTCATAGAGCGAGAAGCTCCACGGACTATCCGAGTGTTGTTCAATTAAACCTCACGTACAGCTGTGCACATGGCTGGGGTTTGTATACATCTCACATACCCGGTTCATTCACATTAACGGCAATACATCTGATTAATATGAATATTTAGCAGCAATAGTCTCGGTGAGTACTGTACAAAACTTACGCGGCAGACAAAAATTAACATATATATATGCATATTTATAGCATAATCAATTCTACTGTATTGCGATTTGCTTTGTAGCATAATGACTGCCTAGGCCTGTAGGTTTTTGCAATACTACTTACCTGTAAACAAAGATCAAAATCGACGCACTTATCGCACTTGATACTGCAAGCCCGAAGTTCAACCTGACAATTGTTGCAGTAGAACCTTGTAGGGACCTCTGTGGAAAGACAAATACGAGAGTTAAATCATCAAAAACACAGAAATATGAAACAAATGGGCAAAATCTGAAGAGGAACTGTAATTCCTACCTGCCATGTTCGGAATCACTCTCTAGGTCTCATGCATGACGTCATAGACTGGTTCGTGCAGCTGGCTACCCAAAACAAAAGGACAGACAGGATATCTGGTGGCATCAGTTAATAATAGTACAAGCTTCCACAGTTCCAGAAACCAGCACTGACAGAAACCATACGATAGACACACAATTCATGTTTAGGAACCGGTTGTGCGATCTACAGCCTAGCGACAAACCGATCTCAGAATGCAATAGCCGACGGTTGGGGAACAAATCATCAATATCAGTGTCACCAACTGGTGTTGTTAAAATATTGGCGTTAGTCGATTGGTTTGTTGTGTCAACTTATCATCCCTTTTATAATGCAATAATGACTTAGCCTAGACTAAACAGTAGTACTAGGCCTAGGCTAGGCCTTAAGGATTTGATCAATGATGTCTATCTATCAAGGTAAAATCCAAATCACTCGACCGTAGGCCTATGTGTTTTTCATATGTGTGGTTTTTCAGAAATGTAATGATCTCAAAATATTTATTGTTCTGTGCATATAACGCACAATTGAGCAGAACTTGACCACAAAACGTCTGCCACGTCAAGTTCTTTCATACCCCAAAATTGACACATTCCTCGATATAAGCTAACTGTAACTTTTGTACAAAAATTGACTCTGAATGCTGTTTGCTATGCTCTGAGCCCCTAAGCTTAGACAGGTCAGGTCCCAGAGAGTAGTTGTATCATGTTGTTGTAAAAGTGGTTATTTTTAGGGAGTAAGATTTCCAAATCCCAAAAATGGCCGTGGCTATTCTTACCACTAGTCGTAACAATTATTTATAAACTGTTCTTACGACATCGGCGAATTCATGCGCAGTAAAGTAAATAAAGCAACTGCGCATGTAGTAGGGGTAACCCTAACCCCTAACCCAACCCTAACCGGAAATTATTGTTACTCCTGGTCGTAAAAATAGTACTCCTGGAAGTAAAAATAGCCACGTTAAAGCAACTGCGCATGCGTAATCGGAAAATAATGTTACGACTAGTCGTAAAAATAGCCACTTTGCCCAAAATATGTGCAAAACTGGGGGGGAGGGGTGTTAAAAGCTTTAAAAAACCACAAATTGACCAGCACATAGCTGAAATGGATTCAAATCATGAAATATGTAACTCTGCTTTGCTGCAAAAAGTTGAGGTTGCCTGCTGTATCGTTGCTAGTAATATTTGAAGGTGCGTCAATTACGAAGGTGCGTCAATTATGATGCCTTTACTATACTAGGCCTAACTTAAACTTTGGTAATCCTAGGTATGTGGCAGAATCATAGCCGGGCTACAAAGGCGGTAGCCAGTTTGTCAAGCTAAAAGGAGGTATCACCAACTATTCAAAGTCATTCAAACAAATTTCTGAAAATATGGAACCCGGATAATGAGAAATAATTAGGCCTAATGTTAGTTAGTACTCCGTAGTTGGTAGTCTTTCATGATGATTGCTACGATTGGATGTAATATTACACCTTAAGACTTGAAGTTGCCGTTTTTACATACATGATACCATATTTATTTATTTCTCAAGGAGGATTGTCCTCAGCAATTGTGCCAGTTTGGTACATATTGTGGAAAATCTATAGACCACTTAATAAATGGAATGCATCTTAAATTCACATGTATACCCACTAGGGAACTGTAAATGCTATACTATTATTATTATTACAATATGAAAGTTACTACAAGAAAGGACTGAAAGGAATAATTGGGGATTTTTCTTCATTCTTTACAATGGAAGCAAACAGGAACAACTCAGCTGATATATAGTGTAGACTTGCTGACCAGTCTTTCACAAAAATCGGGTGTTTTTCCATCTCCTAAAAATTGAAGGTTCAGGAAGATTTGGGAAGTTGGGCAATATCCAACCAAAACGTATAGTATGATCCAAATACTGTAAGTTGGGTTTGACTAGAGCTGCAATAATATAGGCTATATAAATGCAGTGCTAGCATGAGTGTGCAGAACACAATGGCATTTATTTTACTCAATTACTTCTTGAAAATGTAAGTGATTTTTCTCCATGCACAAAATAACACACAGCCCATGTCTGATGTCAAGTTAAAAATAAAAATTACAAATAAAAAATTCCAGGAGATTAGCACATAACATCAGGAGACCATGAAAATGTTATTAAAATTCTGTGTGAATTTTGTAGGCAAAGTTGTGCAGTAACTATTCCTTAAACTGCTAAGTTGTCATTTAAAATAATATAATTTGGACTGTTCATATTTCAGAACACACAGAAAAACACTTTGCAAATGCTTTAGAATTTATTAGCATGCTAAAATTAGAGGCAACACTTCAGTGTTTGTTCTAAAGTTAAAGTGTAAATTTTATATTTGATGAAAATGTTCCAAAATACCTTTTTGGAGGTTTCAACCTTTCAAATAATTGCCAGATATTGATGAGTGTCCAGTTTCTACAATTAACTGTCTTAGTGAGGAAGAATGCTAAGAGTGTAACTGTAACATAATTGTTAAAGCTTTAAACTGCTTAAAGTTTTAAACATTTTAGTTTGGCCCAATACTATTGATGTTTCAAAATCTATTGTGGCACAAACGAAAAAAAGTAACAATCTCTTTTGGGGTATTTCATCTGGCGTGGCAGAAGTTTTTACGTTTCAAACACTACCAGGTACTTAAACTTTCAGTAAATTTAAACCCTCATTTTTATTTTGCTTTGCAGGTTAATGCCCACCAAACACCATCATGGATCAGATTGAACCCTCAGGACTGACTCTCAGTGTTGAATCACTGCAAGAATTTCAAGTCCAGGAAATTGGATTGGATGGACAAGAAACATATGCTAAGTTGGTGTATTAATGTGTATTATTATTTTTTTTTTGTCAAAGCACATCAACTGTTCTGTTTTCAAATTATTTAAAGTTCAAATTATAGAAAACAGTTAATGGTAAATGAGCGCAGGTATTTAACAGATTATATTATTGAGCGTGGTATTAATTTTTTTGTTTTCATACATCACAGACCAAAGATAGCTCACAAGATTGAAGTTTAGTGTTGACTTTTCTCTTCTGCATTAATTTTATGAGAAGTATTTGTGGTTGTTACATAAGTCTCTGACATTATTCCTCTTTTTCAGCTTTAAATTTGAGTCGGTTAATCTCACAGATGATGATGTTATTACTATTATTTAGATTTTTTTTTTTTTTGGACATACATCACAGGCCATTGTCTATGTCAGAAAACTTAGCAAAGTTAGCCCACAAGATCGACTTTTCTGAAGAAAATGAAGATAAGAAAACTGATGATACAAGGAACGGTCTCCCAGTGAAGGAACGAGAAGAGAATGATACCAAAGAGGCAGCAGCATTCCAGAACCAGCAAAAACCCTGGGAGTCAGTAAAGACAAAATTGAGGTGACATATCCACATAACTCTGTTTCCCATATGACTGGGGTGGGAAACCTATGGCCTGAGGGCCACATGCGGCCCGTCAGCGATTTTTTTGCGGCCTGTGAGATGTCTCAAGAAAATGAAAATGTATCAATATATTTTACATCATCACAAAAAACGAGCTAGCTGCTTACAATTTATCGGCACTAATGATGCTGTCAGGTAGGTCTATTATCCCCATTACTTATCAACTGTACTGTATTGACATTATTGTGAATACAGATTTAGTGTACACACCAATTGCTTGAAAGTCCTCAGAATCAAAGATTTAAAATCAACAGCAGGTCCTTGGTTAGCTGCGGCCCAGTCAAATTTTCACTCCTTATATCTGGCCCATTCATTCAAAAGGTTGCCCACCCCTGCCTTATGATCATTAGGTGTCTTCGGTAATCTCTCCCAACAGGATAATCATATTATGTAAATATTAATAGTTTACTATTACTTATAAAGACTTAACTAATATAGAGGGAGTTTGGAGAGTAAAATGATACGGATGGGGATGTTTTCTTAATTTATACTGTCAACTCATGTGTATGTGGTTGTGCCATATGGGAGCATATGAGGTGTTGATTTGGGATATTGTTAAGTACTTGAAACTTAAGTTTTGATGTACAGAGGGGTTTAACATCTCCCCGAAAATAACAATACAGAAAGATGTGTTGACTAATGCATTGATTTTCTGATAGATGATAATAGCAAAATTATAAACCATTAACTTGAGAGAAAATAACTTGCTATTGGTTTCAGGGGTTTGTTCTTCCTCTAAGCTTCAAGGGGTCAACAGGTTATCTCAAATGGTTGAAGAATACTTGGCCATTTTCTCAAAAAATCCTCAGATTTAGCTATAAATATTGTAAAGCAAAATAAGTTTATATGCAGTTGAGTTCGAAACTTGTAATGCAATGGAGAGTCATGTACTGCAGTTGTCCCTTGGACGTAAACTTGTACCATTGAATTGAGCTTCAGTCTCATAATCCGGTGTTATGAGTTATTAAATGTGTGTGTATTTTTTTTTTATCATTTCTTTATTGCAGGGATGCACTTACAGAAGTAAGTGTGTTATATGATGTTATCAACATTGCGAGAATGAACAGGGAGCCCCCTTACCAGTACATGATGCTTGAGAAGGTCTCAGGGGAGACCAGCTCACCAAATAATGAATTTGCTGTCAAACTTTTGGAGAAAAAGAAGGTACAGTATTTGTAATTATCTTTTGCTCTGCAAGGCTGTTTTTATTGTGTTTTTAAAGAATGTCTACATTGTAACTTCTGTTAGGATGTGTGCGAATGTTTGTCTTTCAGACAAACTTACCCTCTCAAGAAAAGTTTGCCAATTTACAAATGTTCTGAAATAAACTAGGAAAGAGAATCTGTGAAGCAATGTTCACTTATCGAACAAATTTTTTAAAAGAAAACGTTTCAATTTGAAGTATTCCTGGTGATGTTGTGTGCAGATAATAAAACCCACATTGACTGTAACTGTTGGATTATAATAAATCATATATATGTCTCCTCACGGTTCTGTGGGAACCAAATCTCAGTGGAAAAGTTTAAAATAGGTCCGTCAAGATCTTTGTAAACAAAAGAAAAGATTGATCCGAGGTTGACAACAGCAGATATTTCTGTAACAAACTTGACAACTTCTTGACGTCAATGTTATAGTAACACATGTTGCACTTTTCTAACATAACTTTTTATGATTTGACAAATTAATTTTCTACATCCAGAGTCTTGAGGTTGCTGCCAAAATTTTGCAAACCGGAGCAAACCGTATGAAGCACAGCTCGAGTTCAGAAAAGAAGGCTTTGGTCGAACAGAGGAACTTCCATAATGAATTACTCTGTTTGAGGCAGAATTGGAGGCTGAAGAGAGTGGGCAATAATATTCTGGGAGATCTTAGTTTCAGAACATGTGAGTGTAGTGCATTTGGTCGGTCAGATTTTGAAATCAATATTTTCCCCACACACGTTATAATGTTTGTTTGATTTTTGGAAGTTTCGCAGCTGAATCTAAATAAATGTCACACATTTGCCCTCTTCTCAATCACAAGTATGTAATTTCCTTGTTGTCTAATGGAACTTTAAGACATTTGATAGTCAGAAAATCTGACCTTTAAGTTGTAGACAAAGCTTCAGCCAGCAACCCATCTCACTGTCAATTAGACATCCAGGCAACTGGTGAAAATTGGTGAAAAATGAAATATAAAATATAAAAAAATAGGAAGGATTATTGCACAAAGCAAAGAGCCAAATAATTATATACAAAGGCACAACAAATACCTGATTGTTTTAAAAAAAAAAAAAAGGGAGATAAAACCAATATTCAGTTCACAAGATACTATATATACTGGGAAATGGAGACGTATTTGTCTGCTTAAAAATTAGACATGATGCAACCATTTTGCACACATTATACATGTTCCACCCTCAGTCAAACCAAAATATGGAGACCTGCTCCTGGCCACAAATTTGACACCCAGGCTGGTGTAACTGAACCCTTATCTCAAAATAAAGTGTATAATTAAATTTGATTAGGTTGAAAGACGCAAACTCTAAAAGAACATTACACATCATATATTCATTCTCAGAGATCATGTCTAGAGGAATAGAGGTAATAAGAATTGCCCCCAAAGTAAAAAGAAATATCGTTACTAATGTTAAAACTTCAGCAAACATAATTAAGTCACACTGAAACATGGTTTCTGTCTGAAACATCTTTTTTAATCTATGCTTTCACACTTTTCAATGTCTGGAAATAATGAAGAGGGTCAAAAACCTCCAGGCAAGTAGCTTTAAATAAATAGCAGTTTATAACACTGTAAAGATGGTCAGCATTGTGCTAATGACCTTTTACACTGTCACACATGTACTGCTTCATCTTCTACAGCTGGGTCAAGATTCTGGCACACAGGAACATTTGAAGTAACAAAGACTAGTGAAGAAGAGTTTGAAGAAACTGAGAAGAGAGGAGTTCCTCCTTGTTCGTTAAAAGTTACGGTTCCGTCTGATCTGGAGGGCACTAGCTTCATACGTGTTCTGATCCAGGAAGGTAGGAATCAGCCCCGAAATTTCTTGGAATTTTTATGAACCTTTATTGCTACTTTGCATAAGTTGCTTAGCAACCATTTACAGGGTGGAGATATCTCGGCATTGAAAAATAGCTGCAAAAAGCAAAAAATGATATCTTAATCCACGGAAATAACACCAGGAAGTTTGTGAAATTACGGCAACAACCTCAAAGGAATATATGTGAAATTAGTAGCACAGCTGTTGCCTTTTGAAGTTAATGCTAAGTGTATAACGCAATCCTTGGGAGTTATAGATTAGATTAGATTAGATCAACTTTATGAAACCACAAGGGTAATTGCATGCTCGTATAAAACAGGATATGAGATACAAACATTAAAATATGAAAACCTAAACGTACAGTATATCAAACAATTGTAAGAATATGAAAACATAAGACATTTTAAAACAGGATATGAGATACAAACATTAAAATATTAAAACCTAAAACGTACAATAACAAACAATTGTAAGAAAATGAAAACATAAGACATTTTGAAACATGTAGTAAAACAATAAACAAAGCTCAGGACAATGGCAAGAGAGTTCAGTCGGAACAGAAGAAACAGCCAGACGAGATCTAACGTTGAATGTCAGATCTCATCTGGCTGTTTATATATTAAGCAGCAGCTATTTTCAGTTGAATACAAAGATATTTGTCGCATTTCACAGGAGAAACGGAAATTGCATCGGCCTACCTGATGCAGTCCAGCAGAGCCCAGATTTCAATAGACTCTCATTGGCAACAGAGACTGGAAGCTGCTCAGAATGTTTTGTTCTGCAAGGAACTGTTTGCTCAGGTAGGCTTCTGTTGTTGGTAGTGTTTCCGCTACTTTACTAGCTATGCTTGGAGTGTTATTTAGGTTAATACTTGTTTGTAACAGTTATCCAACCCTTGACTGGAATAACCTATCATGTGAAATGGTCACAAGTACTGTGATGTAAGTGCAAAGGTTAGTCACATTTGCATTCAACCTTTGTGTTTACAGTTTGTGTAGATTAATAGATTTATATTAGGAAGTTTTTGTCAATTTACATTGACATGAATATGCCTCCATGAACCGTTCCTTTCTCTGTCAGTCTATATGCTGCTTTCAAGTTATATACTGGGAATATTAAACTATTTGAAACTACAACTTTCGCAAAGCAATTACTTTCTTCTTTTATAGATTGCACGGGAGGCTGTTCAACTGAAAGCACCAATTCCACACATTGTTGTGGGTAATCAGATCATATCCAGCATCATTCCAGGTGTTCAACTAGTTATCAGACTATGTCATGACTCTAGCATGAGTAGCAGCAATGTAAGTCACATAATAAATATCAGGTATGGAGCAATGTAAGTCACCTAATAAATATCAGGTATGGAGCAATGTAAGTCACATAATAAATATCAGGTATGGAGCAATGTAAGTCACATAATAAATATCAGGTATGGAGCAATGTAAGTCACATAATAAATATCAGGTATGGAGCAATGTAAGTCACATAATAAAGGTATGATATGGAGCAATGTAAGTCACATAATTAAAATGAAGTATGGAGCAATGTAAGTCACATAATTAAAATGATGTATGGAGCAATGTAAGTCACATAATAAATATCAGATATGGAGCAATGTAAGTCACATAATAAATATATGGTATGGAGCAATGTAAGTCAAATAATTAAAATGAAGTATGGAGCAATGTAAGTCACCTAATAAAATAAGGTGTGCAGCAATGTAAGCCACATAATGAATATCACGTGTGGAGCTAGTCATCGGATTTTGTCATGACTCTAGCATGAGTAGCATCAATGTAAGTCATCTAATAAAAATCAAGTATGAAGCAATGTAAGTCACCTAATAAAAATATGGTATGGAGTATTGTAAGCCACATGATAAATATAAATCATGGAGCAATGTAAGTCACATAATAAATATAGGGTGTGGAGCAATGTAGGTGACATAATAAGTATAAGGTATTGAGCTAGTCATCAGACTCTGTCATGACTCTAGCATGAGTATTAGCAATGTAATTCACATAGTAAATATAAAGTATGGATCAATGTAAGTCACAATAATATAAGGTGTGCAGCAATGTAAGTCACATAAGTCACATATATATGTGGAGCTACTCATTAGACTCTCTCATGACTCCAATATGAATAGCATCAATGTTAGTCACAAAATTAATATAAAGATATGGAGCTAGTCATCAGGCACTGTCAAGACCCTAAAATACTGCTGACTAACTCAATTCCCTTGAAGAGGATTTGATTATTTTTACAATGATTTTTCTTTGTGTCTTTCACAGGTCAGTGCCCCTCCAGAGAAGAACGCACACCAGAACATTGACCTTGAGCAATCCCTTCATCAGTTATTAAGGGAATTACACCACAGTAATTTGAATGGTCCCACCCCTAGGCCTGTCACTGCATCATTTAGCTTTAACAACAAGAAGAGGAGACTAGCTGGCCCCCTGGCATTAGATAGGAGAGAAATAGCAGAAATTCAACAAACGTGAGTTAGACCAAAAAATAAATAACAAAGAAAGACATTACACAATAATTATACTTAAGTAAAACAACAAAACAAATTGAAGTCATGATTATTATTATTATCATAATTACTGTGCAAAGCGTCTAGTATTTGTTAAAATGGATCAGAAAATATCACCATTATTAGCCTATCGGTGCATTATTCTTCAGTTATTCATAAGACCATTTTTCGATATGATTGTTTACAAAATTCTTTCTTTCATCATTATTATTATCATCAATATATGTCTAGTTTGTCAATCATTAAAAATTAAGTAAATGTCATTTGTGACTTAAGTTTTACACAATTATAAAAAATTAAGTCAAGAAGTGAGAAAGTACATCCATGAATAGATCACTGCTGTAATATGTTTTTATGATATTATTATGATTATTATTATTATTGTTATTATTATTATGATGATGATTATTATTATTATTATTATTATTATTATCATACCCAGGGAATGTGTTCTTGAGAAGATACTGAAGCAAAGTCGTCATATTGTACTAAGAGACAGGTGAGCATTGAAAGAGCAAACGGATTAGAAACTTAAAAGAGGCCGCTGGAATTTTATTCAAGTGTCAATCCTAGCAAGCTTTTCAGAGGCTAAACAGTTCAAGAAGATCCTGCTATGATCGAATTGTTAGGCCCACTAATTTTCTCACTTCTTTCTTCTGATCCTGTGCAAAATAATTATGACTTTTGGAGTGATGAGAGTAAGTTTAAAGTAGTGTCTCTTGGCCTTTTCTTCTCCATTACTTCCCTCCATCCCTCCCCCTCACCTTCCCATGCCCATCCATAACCTTCAAGTGTCTTGTTAAATTTTCATGATATTCACATTGCAGTTAAACAGTTTAGTAATACCTCATGTTAGCCTAAAATTTTTGGTATAAATAACTTTGCAATCATGTTAGCTCTGCCAATTTAAAGTGAAATTTTTTTCTTAGTTTCTCAATATGTGAATTGATGTTTAAATGGCTTGGTTTGTCAAATGTCAATGACCATTTTCCCCACTCCCCAAATCATAAACATACACTTGATCCATTTGATGGACACACACAGTGATAGTGCTAATGATTTTGACTGCCGGTAGCTTCATAACTTTCCATCCTGTGCTAACTTCCCTCTCTGACAGAGTCTAATAAATGCACTTTGGCCAAAATATATGCACATATCGCATTGCTTATAGATTACGATCTATATAAATATCTATTTCTTATTTCCTTCTCCTTTTTTTTCATTTGAAAAGGACTGCTAAGGTACTGGATGATATGGCAGCTTCTACCCAGGATCCCCTCATAATGGTCCACTGGAGCGTCCTCCAACAGCAATTACAGGCCACCGTCAGAGTATTCATATCCTCTCCGGGATACGAACATTTCGCAAGGTGAGAGGTCCCTCCCAGATATGAATATTCAGATATTGCATATGCAGACATTCATGTTGGGACTAAGCCAGTTGGGACAATTTCCTAATGCTAATACCTCTCTAAACTGTACTCCAATATCATGCTTCAAAGCACTGGTATTGTCAGTTCAAACAGTTCCTAACCTTGATCTGATAAAAACGTGATATTCATACTGCTCGTTCTGACAATACGAGTGCTCTATGACGGGAGATGACACTACAGTATGGAAACGTTTGTCCCAACTGGGTGAGGGAATATAATTGTACTTAAAATAACATGAGTGAAAATAAGAAAGTTAGGCCGTTATGATCCAGAATCATATCTGTTTACGTTTAAAATTTGTTTATTCTGTCAATTATTAATTAATGCTCAAATAACAGCTGCAGAGACATCAGATATCAGATTGTCTCTGTAATATTATGAATGCCTATTTTATCTTTAGGAAGTGGGAGGGGGAGTGGGGGTGTAGTGAAGGGGTTATCAATTATTCAAAATAAAAGGCTACAGTGTGAATCATTTAATTATCAGATTTGATCTAAGATGGGATAAAGAGATCAATGTGCTATCTTTAGGGAGTGGGAGGGAGTGGGGGTTTAGTGCTGGGGAGGGGTTATCAATTATTCAAAATAAAAGGCTACAGTGCGAATAATTTAATTACCAGATTTTATCTAAGATGGGATAAAGTAATCAATGTTCTATCTTTAGGGAGTGGGGGGGGAGTGGGGGTGTAGTGCTGGGGGAGGGGTTATCAATTATTCAGTATAAAAGACTTACATAGTGAATCATTTAATTACCAGATTTGATCTAAGATGGGATAAAGAGATCAATGTTCCTCTGCATTATTTTCCTGGTTTATTACTTTCTTCTTTAGGACATCAATGCAACTTAACATCGGCTATGAAGACATTAAAGCAATCCTCAAAGATGGCAGAACTGTCCATCTCAGCTACCAAGAGAAGGATTTACGGAATCTTCTGATATGTCAAGTGAGTCGTTTCAATTTTGAATCGTGTGAATGAGTATTAAAGGATTCAATAGGTGGGATACATTCTAAGAACTGGTTTAGTCAAAAGGGTTTATTCAACTTTCGATAATCTAAAGTGGATAAAATGTGATTCAACCCGAGAAGTTTGCTACTCCTTACTCCAATACATTGCCAACTCTGTTCATAAAATGTTCCAGTTCTATTTGGTCTGTTCATAAATAATATTGCCACTGACTATTTTGCTACATATATCGCAATGTATTGTAACATATATTATAAATACGTTGCAAAATTTATTGTAATGTATATTACATAAATGATATTCCTACTACTGTATTAAAGTAAGAGTTTTTGGGTAGCACTGGATTAATTGAATATAATTTCTTCCTTCAGTTGAATTGCATTTGTGTGATAATCTTCATCATTTTTTATATTTTTTACCTATTTTTGATCATCTTTAGATCTCAGAGGACAGAGTGAGTGCCGTTTACGACCTAGCCAAGTCACTCAGAATGCAGATCATTCACTATAACTTTTTTGTCGGAGTTGGACCACCACCAAAGCTGGGGAATGCATCAGCCATTGTCTTTGCTACTCCTAATGGAAGAAAGTACGTTTTGTCTATTTCATATTCTTTCATAGCCCCCCCCCCCCCTTTTTAAACACTGTTTACTGAACATTCAGAGAAACTCGATGAAAACAAGAATTTGATCATGAAACTAAATCACCCTCCCAGATTTGTTGATCACCTAAATAAGTAATTTTACTGATTCCATATTAACTCGAAACATTTAAAAGAATTGCAGTTTTGTTTCTCTTACATTTCTAATGAAGCCTGACTATTCAATGAGCTGCAAAATGTCATAATACCTATCACCTGACTAGCAATATTTCAATGATCAATATTTCCGTTGGCTATGTTTTGCAATTTATTCTATGAACAGTGTTGTACTCATTTACTTGTTAGTCTACATGTGACATAAATCATGCACTGCTCACCAAAACCTACACTGCTCACCAAATCTAGATCAAGTGTCTCATTTCAGCCTTTGGAAGTATGTCTGTTCAGTCTTCTACGGATTTTTTTTAGATTTTGTTAACAATATATTGTGTAGCATTATTCTGTTGCATCTTTTGATACTGTAGGATGATATCCCTGCGCAGTGATCCCGTAGAAGGTCCCAGAGTTATGATTCAAGACGAACTGAACACGAGAGAGAAGTCGGATGTGGTAACAGATCTCAAATGGGAAGTCTTCCCTTCTGGCTTTCAAGAGGTGGATATGACCAAGATCCCTGGAAGAAACTTTGTGCACAAAATGGAACTTTTAATCGGGAACCTTGCGCATGAATAACATAAAAACTGTTTAAAGCAGGGGTCTACAAGCAAAGCAGTCTGCAAAGCCAACGACCCAAGGTCTTCCATTAGGGCTGAACCACAACCCACCAGACTTCCCCCTCCCCCCCCCTTTATCAATGTTCAGAATGCACGTTGTGATGCTGAACTTGGCTGTTAAAGAAATAGCTTAATCAATCTTGGACGGCAAAATCCGGAAACTAGAAGTTTTCTGATATTTGGAAAGATCCTGTGATTTCACAACATTGGGTTTGCAGCCCATGGTGTGCGCACCGTTGGTTTATAGCATAACAGGACGGTAGACCAGATTAGGATACGGAACCCAGTTGACCGTAAACAGACATTGTGTATCTTTGTCATCATCTTAAAAAGGAGTACAGGAGATATTTGGACAGTATTCCTAATCAGCTATGCCTCAATTCAAATTGTGTTGTAGTTTGGTGTGGGGAGGGGGTTAGGGTGGCAGAACAGGGTTGAATGTGGCAAACTTCCAGGGGAAGTGGGTGGGACATGTAGACTTTAAGTTGAGGGTGCAAATCAAAGAATTTTATTCATTTGACCTCCCCTAACAAAATGAATCCTCTGTGCATTTTGTACTGCAAATTCCAGTATGTGACCATTTTTCAACAAAAGTGCACTTTATTTGCAATGGATTTCAATTTTCCCATAAAAAAAATCTAGATGGCACTTCTTAATTACAAAACTTGAAACAGGGTAACTTTCATTAAGGAAAAAGAGCACTTCCAACTATGATGCTTTATTTAGTTTTTGCAGAAATCCAGGGTGACATGTCCCTTGCAAACACTTGCATCGTTTTGGTGCCAGGTCAGACCATAAATTTTTTTACACATTTACACAAAACATGGGTGTCCAGACAGAAAAATAATGGAAGAGATTTGCTTCTGGCATATGTCCGGTTGAGCAATTTGCATGACATCATGGGTCTAACTAAAGTTTGAAAAGATTTTTAGAGTGGAGTTAAGTCACAAAATATGGTTGAATTCTATGTGAAAAAAAATGGTTGAATTCTATGTGGCATTTATTACTGGCTGTCAAAATTGCAGATAATGCATTCAATATTCCCACTATGTTACAAATTTTGATTTATATGTTTGGGTGAGGGGGTGGGGGAGGGAGGAGGAGAACTCTTTTATAAGCAAGCAAAGTTTCCACACACTTTGGGGGAGGAAATAGGGAAGGGGAGGTGAGTTGTTCTTGCTTTAAGCAATACAATAATTATGTTGGTAAGATTTGCCATTAGTAGGAGAATAAAACAGATTTCTATTACAACAAGTTGACTGTCAGATAGACTACAGCAGAAAGGGAGACTTCCTACCTTAAGTTTATGTCATAATCATGTAAATACTATTTTTTACCTTTACTTCCAGCTTTGAAAGCTGTAATAAAATGAAAAAAAGAAAGCTCACTTTTCTTCTTTTTGTTGTTGTTGACATTTTGTATTTGATAACATTTGTGTTCATTATTGATACATTTCAGTCACAGTGGTAGTATGTTTATAAAATAACATTCTTAATTTGTGAACAATGGAATAGCTGATGTTCAAACCTCGGTGGCATGAGAAACTAGAAATATAATCATCCAACACTACCAGCATCCATCAGAAAGAAAAAGGAGGTATTAAAGTGCCCACAGAGACTGCAATCAAAACCACATCGCATCTTCACCGGAATAATGGAAATGGATCAATGCCAACCGACCAGGTGCCACCTGGCTCATAAATAGCTACCAGGACCGTGATCCCAACTGGCAACACTTGGTCCTTGAACAATTGGTGCATTTATTGCCTTGGACAAGGAAATCAGCACCCGACCTGGCATTGCCTGACGCAGTGGTACACCAGGTTCTGAGCTGTTATACCAATCTGTTTCTGCGTCCCACTAAATGAAGAGCCCAAAGAAAGGAAGGAAAGACAGTTTTAAAATGATTTAAATATAAAAAATAAATTAAAAAGGAAAGTCCACAAACCACTATCATTTCTCAGCCCTTAAAAAACAACTTATCCATAAGTTGGCTTGTTCAAAGATTATTCTTGTGAAATCTTCAGTCTGAACATTGAACACCATCATCAAAATTCAAAATAGTGATAAGGTCCATTCGTGTCCATCCTTAACACTTGTCTGTTTCCATATGTTCCATGCTTTAACGTACACGCCGCTTCCTTCCATTTTGCATGTCCATCTAATATCTTTCGAGTTTGTTCGATGTAGGCATTGTAGAGTTCTAAGCCTTGTTCTTTGGCAATATTGGAATGGTACTGCATCATTTTCCCCTTGGCCTTTCCTCCTAGAGTCGCCTGGGGTACAACTAATACATCTCCTGGTAGATCTAATATTGATATGAATTTCCCATTTTCTGATTCACTCAGTCTGACATTCATTGTGGCTTTAGCTGTCAAGAAGGAAAGAGAAAAAAAGGGGGGGGGGGAAAACTGTATCATTTAATTTTCTATCTTTTCAAATATTATATGCACTGCTTCATCAAAATATTATCCAATTCTTTCAAAATGCTACTTAAGGCTTTTTTGCCGAAAACTATTAAAAGATTTGCGTGTCATCAAAATAATTTTTCCACTCTGACTCTGACACTTTTTTGAGATTAAAAATATTCAATAAAATTTACTAAACAAGTACTGTACACAGGACTGAACAATTGGGGGTCATCAATAAGAAAACATGTAACAGAAAAAAATGGAATAAGAAATAGAATCTAATTGTCCAAACTCCAAATGAACCTTTGTTCTAGAAGGCCTCAAACATTTAGAAACATCAACAAAATCAACATCAAGACTTCAGCAATCTCTAACACCAGTTAATAGATAATGGATTATCTTTCAAAGTCAAAAAGTTTAATTACAAGTGAGCAATCTGTAAAGTTCTTTCTAATGAATCTCTGCAATTTTCATGCAGCATAGGGTAGCACATATATTGTGATGTCATCTTTCAGTTCCATTTGGATGCATAAATATAGGTATATGTTGAAATTATACAGAAGTAAACCTCTTTTCCATACCCATTTTCTCTACTGTGGAACTATCTGCTCCTTTAAGGAAACAAATGTAGATTACTGTCCCTCTGCTGATCTGCAAGAGAAAAAAAGATGGAAAGAAGTTAGTATTTGGACACAAAAACAAAAACAAAATGTTAAAAAGGAAAGCACACCTTAGTCGGTCTCCAGCTAGTTCTGAACCTTGTACAACTACAAGCTATTCTGAAGGAGACATTCGTATGGCACAAATTGACTGTGTAAAAGATTTATTCTCCATTTTTTGCATCACTGGGTGTGTTCACTGATTATTATTTATTTTTTCTCTGATGACCACTGGAATGCGATAACATTTTTAGGAGTGAGTGATACAAAATGAATCTCGTTAACCACAAATGTTTTTAAGAACTATCAATTGTGAACTGACAACAATTCTGCATTTGAGGTTTTCTTGAATAATAAGAGTTAGTCATAGTCTTCATTTACAACCATGTTCAAGTTCTAACAGCTTACCTCCACATACTCGGCTTCTTCTGTATCAGATGGAGGTTTAACTTGAAGTCTAGCTGATAAACATTGCTGCATCACTACTCTGCCTCTCTGAGATGGAGCTTCTCCTGCCATAACTTTAAAAAAGTCTATATAACAAAGTAAAAAAACATTAAAATTGTAAGTAGCAGATTATAACACATTACATTGATCATGGCATCGACACAACTTTGTATGTGCTATAATCAACTGAAAGTTTTTCATTGTTAAACATGTTGTGTGCTGCTTTCATGCAACAGGGTGAGGTGGGGGGGGGGGGCAGGAGGAAGTGAGAATACCCAAGCCTGCTAACAAAAATGTTGCTGTATGTGTTTAACTGATCTCTGCATTTGTTATCTAACACTAGGGGTAAGGTGACCATTATTTGTTCAGGAAATCCAGGGACATATTAAAAAGTGACTCCACCCCCATGTTGATGTCAGAGGGTAGTATCTGATTATTCAGAGCCTTTTGACAAAATTGAGGATAGTTCCACGGACCGTTGTAATCATCCAGGGACTACACAATAACCAGGGACAATTCCCGAGAGTTTTAATCCAGGGAAGTTACTGATTCATAAAATCTGGGAGACGATTCATTAAACCCAGGGACGTCTGTTTACCATACACCAAGGATATTAGTTGCAATGTGTGAAAATATCCAACAACAAATTTGAAGGTAAACCGTTCTTAGTTTCCTTTGATGATATTCATCCTAAACATGATGTAACATTAAACATTATAGAATGCAAACAATCGAATCGTCAAGCACTGTCTTACATTCAAAATTCTTATTCCTCCCAAACATGTAAACCTGAAGATTTATCAAAAAACCTAGAGATAAGTACACAAAACCTATAGTTGGAACTTTCATTCAAATTTATATTCAGTTAGCACAATTAAAATTTATATACATGTGAATTACTATCGACAAAATTATTCAGTGATCTGGGTAGCCTTTAAGGTCTGCTGTATAGACCCTAACTATAGCAGGCTATCATGGAAAGTTTCTTGAGATTATGTAATGGACCTGCCATAATCGTAAAATGACCTCTTTTTACCAATTAACTTTCCTAGCTATAGCGTGAGCACTATAATTGGCGCCAATAAAGCAGATCTTTAATCTGTGAGTCATGAATTAACCTTATGTTCAAGCTGTTTCTAGAAATTCAGGGCCAAACAGCTGGGATATTCCAGGGACAGTACATAATATCCAGGGAAATTCCAGGGACATTTGTAATCTGGGGACGGTAGATGAAATCCAGGGACGCACCCAGAATTTGGAGTCGTCTGGTTACCCTGAACTAGCATATCTTACACAGTAATTTTGAAAGAAAGTCTGCCAAGATTGACCTGGGCACGAAATATTACTTGCAATTCTTACACAGTAAACCTTGGGCCTAGCCTAAACTTATGTCTATAGACCTGCTGTAGTGGCTACATTGCAGCCAGGTAACAGTACAGGTGAACCTACTGTAGCTTAGTTTGGCATATTACCTTTACCTTTTGCCTTCCTTGGAGAATGAGGGTATTAAAAAACTTTGAACAGAACACTGTATCTATTTTTTATTAAAACTTCCAAAAGTCAACGTGGATTTGAAATTTGACTTTTTTTGTCCAACCGGCGCCGATCATATCAGGAACTTTGCAGTCTGTTGTACGTAACGCCTGTGTTATTACCAGATATTTTGATATTACCTGTTACTAGTACTACAGTACTAATACGATGATAACCAATTGCGTCAGTCGTCTTGGAGTTGCAGACGACGAAGTCATTAAGTGAGTCGCGTGAAATATAACATGAAACCATTTATTAATTTTGAGTAAAACAATTGTATTTAATATATTTTTATCACTTGAATTTCCGTACAATACATTCCAATTAAGTAAGAAACAATTATTTAAGAGACGTCCAGATAGTACTTTTTTTTCAAATTTAGCTATCTGGCAGATTGTTCTTGCATAAAGTAGCAGACGACAAAATGGCAACTTACGGTGGTTCGAAACATGACTGGTCGAAGAAAAAACATTCCGATGAAAATGAGGAGGAGGAGGATGATCCCGTAGATTCTATGATAAAGAAAACAGGATGCTTAGAGTTGCATTATAAAGTTCAAGTATGTTACAATTTGAGGTTTATTTGTTTGATGTAGTCTGTACTCTATTTCGGTCTGCAAATGTAATCAGAACCTGGCTCACCCAATGTTACTGTTAGAAAGCCTAGCCTAGGCCTATACTATTTAAGCCAAATATTTTATTTGACTTGCTGGCTCGATTGCTCACGTCGACCCCTATGAGACAGAAATCCAGTTACAATGAAAATCAAGTAGGCTAGGTGTTAATTACTTTAAAGATGATTTTCCTTTTTATTTGCCATTACTAGAATTTAGAAGTGAGTTTTCCCCATCCAAGTCTGATCCTAGTTGCTGAAGGAAAATACTGGAATGCTATAACTATAATACAGCACTTAGTAATGTGCATAAAGTCAATGGGACCACAATCCCTGTCAGCAAGAAAATCTTGGCTACATCATTTCAATAGCACTTTCTTAGAACCCTTTGCTAAAGTAAAACTAATTTGGCCCTACAAATTGAGCATTCAAATCTCTTTGTACTGTCTTAGCTGGACTTCTAGTCCAATAGTTCCTGGGACCTTGTAGTTTTTCAACTGAAGCAAAGAAATGATACTTACCTAATCTTTGCCTGTGGGTCAAACCTTTTCCGACATGCTAGGTGTTAGCTAAACATGGCATTGGAATGCTTGGTAAAGTAGCAATTCATGGTCAGATTATCAACAGCTATAGTTCCCAACTGTTGTGCTTGATCAGGACTTGTTGTATTAATGCATATGTCATAAGAAAAGTGCTTGACAGCATAAAAAATCAGAATTTGCTGGTAAACAATGAGCGAGGCTATAATTGGTCAAAATTTGTGGGGAAATGAGGGACACTCAATACATATTAAAAGCTAAATAATGCAACTTTTTCTTGGCAGGAATGCATGGCAGATAACAGAGACTGGAGAAAATGTCAGTCTGAGGTATCAGACTTCAAAACGTGTGTGAACAATTATCATCAGGGACAGATGAAGAAATGAAGATCCAAGTCCCGAAGATGAAACTCGTTGCACAGGGAGCAAAGTGGCAGAAGCCTTTAGTTCTACGCAGGGTATATAATCGAAGTCACATACATGCAGCACAATATCTTCATCATATATGTTCTGTGCAGTAAGAAATAGAGACTCTTGTTATTTCTTAAAAAAAAAACTGACTGGCGTATTGTAAACAAATTTGAGGAGAGCAGAGAAATTTGATTCCAATGGGATAGAGCCAATGGCCTCAGAATGACAAGTCCTGTTCTCCGCAAAGTGTAGTAATATTGTTGAATTAGAGCCACATTTGATGTTTTTTGAGGAAATCCTCTTTCAAACCTCTAACACTGAGCCAAGGTCACACTTTCTTCCAGACACTGTACTGCCTATATCTTACTTCCTTAAGGATTGCAATAGGAGTTACCATTTTCATTATAAACTGATAAAGTTAGCTGCTGACTAATTGAACCATTTGAGGTAGAGGGAAGAGAGGGAGAGGGTAAGGAGGGGAGGGAAAAGACATCAAAATGTTGTACAGAAAATTACACTAGAACTTGGAGTGAGCCTCAATGAGACAAGATCTTATAATTTAAGTTAGGGTATAAACTTCTTTAAAAGAACAATCATGAAAAAGTAAAATTGAAGAGAAAAATTGATTGATATTATGTCTTTTATTCAGTTGCTTTTTAAATTTGATGTTCACAAACTCTTTGGCAGGAAGTATCAAGAAATATACAATTAAAAAATTGAATCAGCTTCAATGGCAAAATAAGCAGACAAAAAAAAAAACAATTTGTTAATCAAAGGGAAAAAAGCAAAGAAGTGTTACAGTGATGCAGGCACATTAAATGACTACTCTAATATAATATAATATAAGCTATGCAGATTGATAACTCCATATTAACCAAGGGCTCTACTTGTAGTCCCAACCTTTTCTGGTTTTCACATTACACTGTTTTCATCTGTATACAGACGCTGTGTGTTAAGTATGGAGGTATTACATAATAGCTACAGGGGTGGATGAGTCAGGGGAGGGGTTGGGTTAGATTGCAGCAGTTTTGTGAAAAACCTCAAATGTACCCTCTTTCATAAATGATAAGTGCCCCTTCTTGGTAATTAACTGTACACCTTTTTGTCGAACTATTAAACAAAAAGTGACCTCCTAACATCCTTATGTTGTGCACAGCGCACACGGATCATCCATCTTGTCCAAAACTTTTTGAGTTAACTTTGTGTTTTTCCATTATGTTAAAAATGAGTCATGTATGTAAAATTGAGAAAGTCAGAATCTATCAATATTTATATTTTTGAATACATTTTCAGAAGTTATAATTTTGCCATTTTCTCTTCTTTTCTAATTAGTGTCTTTCTAAATAGTCACAGATAATTAACTCCTAACTTATTCCACACCTCCAAAGATTGTATTTCTTTGAGCTTCTATACATTTAATTACTTTCACTGAAGTTTTCCTTGGCTGTGTTTCTTTGTGTAATCAAAAATCCTTCCAGTATCACATGCCGACATGCGTAAAAATTATTAACCACATAATTGATAGAAAAATATATGTTGTATACAATCAAGGTTTCCACTAGATCATCTACCTTTGTGTGGAGTATCCAAACTTTTTTCAAAAGTTCATGTCCACAAGAAGGTGGTAAATTTTAATAGCTAAAAAGAGTGCTCTTTCTTGTAAATAAAAAGGAAACAATCAATATCATTATATGAGAAAGGAAACTAAATAAAGCAAGATATATTCTGAAATTTTGAATTTCTCATTGCATGTTTTCTAGCTGCAGTTATAAAACAATGAATTAAAACTTAAAATCCTTCCAGTATCACATGCCTAAAAATTATTACCACATAATTGATAGAAACATGTTTTCTAGCAGCAGTTGTAAAACAATGATTTAAATATGTGAAACAAGAAATTTCGACATTTCGACATTTTGAGCTGAAATAAAAAGCTACACAATTTGAACTCTGTAAAAATCTTTCGGCCTTTGCAAATTTGATTTCTCTATGTACAGTGCATAAGTTTAACCTTGCATAGTGATTAAAACGACAGAAAATCTGTTTTAACTGAGCACCACAAGTTGTAATCGAAAAAAAATGGAAAAAATATATAGAAATGCTTGACACCCCAAAGATTCCTCTTTAGATAATTTGACTTAAAGATTATGACTGGTTTTGCCTTAATTAAGTTTCATGACAGGAATATTGATACTTTGAAGACAGTAATAATAAAATAATGATACTACTGTTGGAATCCTGAAACCATTCCAACAACATCAGTTCTAGGTCGTGTAACACAAACACAAGCAAGTTTCCTTGGAAAGCAATGGAGAGATTTTTTTTTTTTTTTTACCTGAAAGCTGTGTTTTCTGTGATAAATTTACTTGACTTTATTATATCTGACTACACGTAATCAAAAGTACAAGATACTTTCGATTATATTCCATTTCATGACAAAAAGAAAAGATTGAGTCAACAGTACAATCAGAACTGAAGGTTTTGGTGAATTTGTTGTTTCCTCACTAATCCTAAACTAAGGATACTCCTTCAACAAAGATCTCACGCACGGAATAATTTATCCAGCACGATCCCAAAATGGGCAAATTGTTACACCAGTGCAAAGATGTATAGCAGTTTTTTGTACACAGAAATTATATAGTACAGGGCCTTCAACACTGCTACATCATAATCTGGACACTAAAAATGATTCCCTGTCAAAGTGATGAAAAGTCCATTGGAAGTAATTATTGTTGTTGGTTATTAATGCTGACATTAATTCCACCGAAAGAAGTTACTTTCATCGGTAAATGCTTCTTCCCTTTTGTATAATACGTTATGGTTTGTTTGCAGAGACTTTGACCCAGTCCTCATGAAATAAAACCATATTTTTTCACTTTGAAATCCAAAGCAACCGTCTCCGAAATATTAAAACAGTACGTTAAACCAATTGCCCTGGACGTTCTGTCAGAGTACTGTACCTTCAAGGCACTGTGAATGGATAAAGAAATTTTACTTGAAAAGGCTGAAGTTCTTTTGACTTCGCAACAATCTCATATTGTGTCCAGACTCCAAAGGCCATTACCTTTTAAAGTCAATAAAGAATCGTGGAATTTCTTCAATCTTTCTCGATGTCCGACGCTGACGAGCGTCGTACCCTGCGTGATGAGGATTTGATACAACTCCTCTTCCTGTTTGGAAGTGAGTGCACTTGTTGCTTCATCCAGAACTGTAGGGAAAAAAAGAAAGATTAGTGTCAACATTTTATGCGATACTCAGGGAAATATCTCGTATACAGATGTATAGCAGGTTTATTGAAAACCTAACATTACCACTTTCTCCTTTTTCTGATAAACAGAATCAGATGTATAAGAGATTTCTTCACATGTACACAACCATAGTACTTGCTTCATTTTTATGATAAAATCTTGGTATTTTATTCTCTATATGGTAAGCACAAAAAAAAATTAAAATTGCTACGCAAGATGTCGACATTGAAATAGTAACCATGGTAAGTCCTGTGCAAGAGGTGAAAATAATGACTTGGCTTAATTGGCCATAAAGAACCGATTGAAATGGTTTTTAAACAAAATTTCAAATTTACCACATGAAACTGAACTACATTTTAATATTTAAATAGAGCAGAAAGGAAAACACATAACATTACTTACTGGCAATAACAGGCTTGGAATACAAAATTCTTGCAAAAGAGATACATTGGGTTTCACCAGGAGTGAGGACATCTGACCAATTCCAGTCAAAGGGGGTATCTAGTCCCTCACATCTCTTAAAGATGTGCTGCAGGCCCACCAGATTTAGGATATTCTTGATCCTTGTATCTTCTGTTGAAGTGCACCTCTCATTGTTTGTGTAAGGATATGTCACCTACAAGTATTGAAACACAAAATTTATGAGTATGGAGGAGAGTTAATATCTGCATTGCAAGTCACCATAGGGATCTTGTGGCTCTATCTCATAACACAGAGATGTAATGTAAATATGTAAATAAATCACTTAATAATGGGCCATAAATCCAGTGCCGAAAGCTTGTTCAAAGGCGCAGTCGAGAACTAAGTCTTAAAGATGAAAATATCTATACAACAGAAATGTCTTCAGCTGGGATTATTTAAATGAGGTGGCTTTTTTACTGAGGTTAAGTGGGATATTGTTCCAAAATATAGAGGCAGCGATTACAAAATATGGATGGCTGTGACATTGATTTTCAAGCCCATACACAGCGAAATTGTGTTCCTTATTTGCAGTCCACAACATTTATAATGGTACCTATCCTCATGATAACAAGAAAAAAGAAGATATATCACATTGCAAGGAGGAAAAATCAACAGCAAGTTTTACATTCCCAATGTCCATCTTTAGTCTGAAATATATTATTACTATCTAATTAAAGTACACATTTATTATGCTTTTCATAGCTTCAAGGTTCCATGGGCTGTATTAATAGGGTCTTGAAAACCTTGCAGGGCCTCAAACATTCATCAGCAGGACTCACTTTGCCCACCAGTGATTAAAAGCAAGACATTAGTTAGGCTGGATTTGACTTGTCACTCATGAAGTTGTGGAAAGCTGACATGAGAATGAAATAATGTTCAATGGTATATCAGGTTGTCTAGTTGATAATTAACATTTCTCTCTTTTTTTGAATATTTAGTTTTGCCTGAAAATCCTTTAGAATGCAGTAAATGATCACATGAAATCATTAAAAGCTGACTGTTTATTTACATCATATCTGTATGTAGCTGTTAATTATAAATGATAAATGACTGACTGCAATATTATATATGTATGTAGCTGTATGTAGCTGTTGTAGCTGTATGTATATATGTATGTAGCTGTTAATGATACATGATAAATGACTGACTGCAATCTTATAGCTGTATGTAGCTGTTGTCGCTGTATGTATATCTGTATGTAGCTGTAGCTTTTGCTTGAATTGGTATTAAACGAACATTGACTAAAAGTAACAATCCACTTGATGAGTTCTACTCCTTACCTGTTCTCTCAGCGTCCCATCTGAGAGGAACGGTTTCTGCGGCACAAACATCACGTCCTCCTGGCTTATCGACATGTACCTCCTGATTTTGCCACAGTGTAATGGCCAGAGACCTCTGAGAACTCGAAGCAGGGAGGTCTTACCACTGCCGGTAGCCCCCATGATCAGCAGGCTCTTTCCTTGTGTGATTTCAAGGGTCAAATCTAAACAAAAGATTTGTTGAATATGCAAATTTAGATTTTCTTAATCTTTACTGACATTAATTACAAATGACAGTTTAACAAAAAGCTACTAGTTTTATCAGATAACATAACTCTGGCAAAAAAATTGTCATCTTTCCTATAAACAAAACCACAAAATAATAACTGAGCTATATTTAACCATTGCTATGAGTGTCTCTACCACCACCTGCTCAGACTTGTGAGTATCTGCTATTTATTGAACCAAATCACAAACTTAGATAAGGAATAACTTTTCAAACTAAATTCTAAGATAAATTTAAAAGAATCCTTTTAAAACTTTGATTGCTTATGCTGCATTTAGCATTGAATTTTTAACACAATCTGGTTGTAGCATACTCTGTCTTCGAAAGGAAAGTTAGCAGGCACCCTGGCAACCACAGGTGGTAGTTTTAAGTTCCCCAAAATCACACCAGGAATGAACATTAAAGTCATCAAAGTCAAACTTACCAGATGGCATAAATGATACATCACATCAAGTTTTATTATCTTTAACATACTTTTCTTCTTGATAACTTTCTTCTTGTATACTTTTCTTTTACGAACACTTTTTGTTCAATCAAATTTTACACATTTTGCATTTGTTCCTCGTAGAGATTCTATTTACAAATCTGTTTAGAATTGATCCAAACAAGAAGAAGAAACAAAGTGCCCCTTCTCCCTCCCGCACATCTCCCCCCACCACCCAAAAAAAGAAGGAGAAAACAATAGGATGATGGCGATCAAGTAATGCAAGCCATTGCAACCACAAAGAGCAGTAAAATACTACTTCTCCAAACAAATCTCGGAAACGTTTCTTTTTTAGTTATATCATGTATAATGTATAGATTGGTTAAACAAACTTTAATAATTAACAAATTTCAAACATTTATTCATGAAGATGTTCACCAATGAAAAGCTGACTACGAGTTTATGATTTGCATAGTATATTGCACTGTAAATTCCAAGTATTGATTTTTATCCGAGTGCTTCTTTACTCATGTCTGTATTTCTCTATCTTTGACATACAAACAAACAAACATTTCCTACTAAGAGCATGACAGGCTCGGTCACTATATTGATTGGCCTAATCATACCACTATTTAAAAGCTCAAATCTGTCCATGAAATTTATATTACACATACCTTGAACTAATATTTCATGATTGGTTGGAGTTCCTATGGAGACGTCTTCTAAATGGAATGCACCGTTGCCATGGTAACTAGAGAGACTATGTTCATCGGAGGTGTCCGCTTCGACGGGCTCTTCCGATGAGTTGACTAAGCATTCCCTGTCTGAATAATTCACGAGTAGGTTGTCTTCAAGCCCAGGTGGATCCGAACGGGGATAACCGGTGTCGTATCCCTGCTGTGAGAGGGATTGCGTGCATTCCAGTAGCTCACCGATTCTAGAAACCGAAATACCACATGTTTACATCTTGTAGACTTCACAAGCATCATTCAAGTCTAACTGATTGTTAATGACTATAACAGCTATGCCCCATTACTTATAAAGTAGGCTAGGTTAGGCTAGGCTGAGTTACACCTACTACAAGGGTAAAACACACTTTTAAGACCGGTTTCTAAACAGTGAATATCTAGACATTTGTTTCCCTTTAAAGCTCAACTGAATTTTAATAAATAGTACTGGGCAAGTATATGACAGTATAAACAGAAGAACAGTTTCTCTCAAGTGTCTGAAGTGTCTATCCTCCTTTCCCCCTATTGATCCCCCATTCTCTTCCTACCCTCATTTTCCCCTCTATATCCCCGCCTCTTCTCCATACCCATCCCTCTGCTCTTCCCCTGCCACTCCTCCTCCTCCTCCTCCTCTCCCTTCACTCCCCCTCCTCTTATCCCTCTGGTTCTGACCCCCCATATTCTCCCTTACTATCCCCCCACACCCTCCATTTCTCTCCAGTTCTCATTACCTTCCTATCCCTCTCTGGGTACTCATCTTCTCATTCCTTTCCCCTCTGTTCTCTTCCCAATGTTCCCTCCTATCCCACTCTTCCCCACCTACAGCTCCCTCCCTCTACTTCTTCTACTCATACTTCATCCCTTCTCCTCCCACTTGACCTATTCCCGACGACATCTTGTCGGAGAGAAAATATTTGATAGAGTACCTGTGAGAGTATCCAGCAATATCTGAGATTTGGTTTGATAGATCTATCAGTTGAGAGAAGGAGTTGATTAGGTACATGCACTGGAAGGAAACCTGCAGTTAGACAAATAGCAAACAAAATAATTGAAACAATCTCCCACTACTGTAACTGGTTTGGTTTTTGCTTCAATTCCCTTTTGTTTCCTTTCCCTTTCGAATTGGTATACGAATGCTTTCGTGGTGGTAAAATCCAACCGACCTTGTTGGCCTAGTTTCTTCTACGACCGGGAACTAGTCAATTATGATATACTTAAATATCCAGAACTTTGAGGCCTGAGTGGTTCCGGATTTTATAAATCAATCAGTATTTATATAGCACTGATATCGTGGAACAGTTCAAAAGCGCCTTGAAAGAGACAGGTTTTAAGCTGTTTCTTGAAACTGTTCAGTGAGTGGCAACGTCTGAGTCCATGTGGCATGGAATTCCATAAACGAGGGCCAATTCTAGAAACTGCCCGACCACAGTATCCATTGAATTTGAAGCGAGACTCAATAAGGAGTTTAGCATGCTGAGAGTGGAGAGAACGAGGTGGCTCGTAAAGGGGAGATGAGATCACACAAATATTGAGGTGTTTGCCCATGAAGGGCCTTCCAAGTTTATCCACCTGCTTTGTTACTATTTGCTCAATTCAATGTAGTTTTGAGACCATCTCTGAAATGAAGAACTGCTTAATTCAATTTTCACTCGACCAACCGATTAGCGACCTATAGGTTCCATAATATTTCTGTACCACTGCCACCATACATTGCAATCTTACAGGCTGCTGGTGGCTTAAGATAATCCCTATTAAACCTAGCGTATAAACCACTGATGTAATCCAATCTCTTTTCATTTTTTACAGTTTCCCACTTTGGGATGTTTTTTTTGGCCCCAAATACAATGTCATTTTAATAATACTGCACTTTTATTTGAACTAAGGCAACAATATTTTTATAGTAAAATTACATTTCATGTCATCATAGTCTCAAAAACGAAACATAAATTGAGCCATAAAAGGGTCTATAAATAAATGCAAAGTTAGACCAGATGTTGTATAATTTTACTTACCTTACTCATCAGACTAGCAATATCTGCATTGTCATAAAGTCCGGCAAAGATGGGAATAGCGACAACCACGTAACTGATGATGCTTCCGATGTAATCAAATAAATTGACAGAAACTGGAGGGAGATAAAAAAACATAAAACAGGACCAAAAAAAATATTATGAATATGCCAGACCTAAACTCCTGTCCATTAGTTCACTGTTGACAGCATCAAAGTATCTCAACAAACCTCCCAAATGCTGCAAAAGCTTGTGTTTGATAGAAACTTCCTATTTCAAGAATTCTACCTCTTGATCCCATTGAAGGGAAATGTGAATGACAGGAGATACTTAAACAGAGCTTGTTGCGTTAAATCATTTTTCAAAACCTCCCAAACGCTAAAAGAGTTTTGTGTTTCATAGAAAATTCCTATTTCAAGAATTCACCCACTTGATCCCATTGAAGGGAAATGTGCATGACAGGAGCTACTTAACAGAGACTGTTGCTTTAAATTATTCTTCTTTTTTTTTCAAGCCTCTTGGGTTTTCTTCAAAAGTAAAAACTGTGATATGGACCAAACTTCACTTCTTTACCAAATGACCATTAGGGATGATGCACATTTAATGTATCTATTTGATTTTGATAATATCATCACACAAAAACATTTTTCGATTAGCATCTATAGATCACAAAGAGAAAGTAAATCACAATTTTGTTTTAATAAATCCTCCCTCTTCATCACTTTTTTCTTTAAATTAAAAACTTGAATGGTCAAGCTGATGAACTACATTGCAAGTTTAGATATTTACATGTAACATGCAGTTTAGTTTTTATGTTATAACTTGCTGACACCATGCTTCTGCTAAAGGTAAAAAATATTGCTCAAATATGGCTATATAGGTAATAGAGAGGTGAAATAAATATAACTTTATGAACGATCTAGCAACACCTGCTCAGTGAGAGGACAAATAAATGCAGCAATAATCCTAAATCACTGAAAGCCTTAAAGCTAGGTAGTGGTAGTTTCTGATTGGTCGACTTTACAATTTAAAATGGACTGATTGTGCCTTTTCATTAAAAATTGGCTTCAATTTGATCAACTGCAGGATATGCCATTTAGGTTGAGGGAAACTTCAAAAGTTTGGGCGAATGATAGGAAACGGATTGACGTATCTTGCAAGATGGAATAATTTGGCATTAAACTACTGTAGCTCACAGTTGTAAATATAGATGGAAATAACTTCTAAGAGATTTTTGTAAACAGCAAAGACGTATGCAAGTAACACCTGTTCATAGCCTGTCTTGCTGTATGAAAGTATTTATTTCATAAAAAGACTCACTTTGAAGCCAGAATTCTCTGTTTACCAGGTTCATCTGTGTGTCCAATAGACTGGAGAGCTTCTTATCGGCTTTGATCTTCTCCACCGGTCCTGCTGTGTAAAAAGCCGCAGCCTCGGCATTAGTCCTGATTTGAACATGCTTAAACCTGCGGATAGTAAAAAAAAAAAACGAGCAGTGGTGAGAGCCTCTGTTTTTAATTATGATTGGAACTGGTACAAATTGAAAAAAAAAATAGAGAGGAAAAATCAATAAGTTTGGCTATTCCCCAGGATTCCACCTTCTCATAATAATAATGATAATAATACATAATTTTTATATAGCGCAAAACAAACTATGAAATAATTCTCGTAGCGCTTAACATAATAATAACAATTATAACAAATGTGCCTTGAGAGCTGATTTGAAACCGTTCACAGTATTGCACATTTTTACATGCTGTGGAAGTGAGTTCCACAGGCACAGTGCACTGGATGCGAACGTTCTCAAGCCGAAAGTCTGTGTTTTTACTCTAGGGATGAGTAACATCAGCGATGAATTAGAGCGAAATGAGCGTGTGAATGATGGTCGAAGCTTAAACAATTTGGTGAGGTAGCTTGATCCTACATTGTGCATTCATTTGAACACCATCAGAAGTAGTTTTTAGTTGATTAGTTCACGTATTGGGAGCCAGTGGAGTTCCATATGGTAGGGGTAATGTGATCATACTTCCGAGTTCTAGTATCATACATCCATGTATTCACTTTTTGATAAATGTCAGAACGTGTCATGCACTTCACAGACGAGCTGACAGAGTTCCCTCCAAAAATTCAACCTAACGATTGCAGTTAAGGTTCATTGAATTTGGGGATTCAGGTCAGGTCACTCCCATACTGGAAAAGCCGTCTGGGCACTTTCGTGACGACACCCTCCTCCTCTACTTCTTCCGGCCTTCTGCCTTTCTCAAACAAAACATCACACCTTTCCCCCGATTGTGGATTCATCCTGCTTTGAACAAAGGTTAGCCTTTCGACGTACAGAATAGTACTTGTAGGGGAATTTTGACTTGACATATTCTAAAAATTGCAAACAGAGAGGTCAGATCTTCAGGTCTCCGAATAGATTTTAAACTCAAAGCTCAGCCTTTAAAGTCACATATTAGTGATTCTTAAAGTATCATTAGACAACTAATGCCACATATCAATGCTAGTTAAAAATGATAATGGTTAATTATACTGCAGGTTTTGCATGCTTTACATTCACCTCCACTTAATAGACAACTTACCTAAATGCACCCTCCTGTTTCTCTTGCTTGTAGGTGTAGTCGATAACAGGAGCCATGAGGAACTTATTGATGGTGGAACCAACAACAAAGTAACCATATATAACCAAGGGACCGATGTAACCAACACTAAAAGATGATAAAAAAAAAGACACTGTAACATTCCATCATTATGCTAGAAATAGGGAACGAGAGGGATGGGGGAAAGGGATAGTGAGGGGTAAAGGGGGGGGAGTGAGGGGAAAGGGGGAGAAGGAGAGGGAAAGAGAAAGGAAAGGGGTAAAGAAAGCTAGATATTTATCAAGTCATCTGGTACATATATATCTCGTTTTATATCAGCAATAGATTGACTGATTGTAATAAAATACACCGATGAAACATACTCTAAAAATTGTCTTTCCGACTCACCTTTTCCAACAGAAATATGTGTACGTAACAATCGTCAGTGGTGATACGAGAAGGAGGGCAGCCATCTGACTAAACTGATTGCAGAGACGCTCAACATCCTGCGTAATACGTTGGTCTCTAAAATAATGTAATTAAAGGGAAACATGAAATTAAACTTGATTGCCATACAAACTCAGACACAATATTGTAATATAGCCCACTATATCCACTCTACTCCTTTAATCCTCCCTCTTCTAGGAGAGCTACCGGTCCTTGGACTAAAATGTCACATCGTTACCCAAACCTGTAGATTGAACAATACTGACCACCATTGTACAATTTTGTGTTGCTACATGCACTCACGCTGTTGATATAATACGATGACAATGGAATTATACCAGGGGAGAAATTCTGAATGGAATTAATAATAATACTTCAATAATATTTGATTTTTATATAGTGTGTTTACATGATTTATGTTTAACTTACGGATTATCGATGTTTCCAGCGCGTAGAATATTAATTTGGTAGTAGTTAGCACTCTGGAAGTATTCTCTGTGAATATAAAGCGTCAGTGACTCCCTCCAATGAACATACAGAATCCCACTGATGTACTGCTTGGCACTTTTGATCTGATAAAAGAACAAAAAGTCAGTTCATGTTAAACAGATATTTCATTACCATCCATTCTATATAAACCTTGATTTCCGATACTACAATGTTGCCCTGTAGAATATACTCTCCATTAATGTCCTAGCTGTGTCCTACACTTAATAGCAAATTATCCCATTTAATATACCATATATATTATTTAACTTTAGTTTTGGAGGTTTGTTTCCTTTCACCAATTTCTCTCCAGTATATGTATATATTTATTATATTTAAATGGGGAAATCATTCTATAAGCATTGCGCTTCTTTTTTTCTCCTTTTCCATGCATTTGTATAGCTTAGATATTGTACATAAATTAACATAATGAACGTTTTTTTTTCTTTTTTCTTTGTACTTGTCTTCCTAGATCGTATTGCATATCAAAATATTCGTTTACACTTTGTTAAACATTCATGTACTGTACACAATTGCTGGAAATAAATTGTTGTCATTGTCATATATTATAATCATATTTTATACAACCTCCATTAATATTCTGTTGTAAACACCATTCAAGACCATCCTGTTTCTAGGCACTTTGTCAAAAGGAAAAGCTGCAGTTGCTCAGCTAGGACGAATCAGTATCAAGCAATAGGAATGATCTCTGCAGACCTACACTGCCTATTGTGAGAAACTGTGGAACATCACATATTATGCCCTACCCAGCCTGCCCGGCTGCAAGCACTGCAGCCCCCTCAGCATCCTACTATTGACAAAGTGCCTTTAAATAACATCCATATTGAATTATTCTGTTACTTACCCAGGGCTACATTATCTTCAAGGTCGGGTATGGTTCAAAACATTAATACAACGCAATTCAGCCATGCTTTGGTCCAATTATCTGCGACTGAAAATACTGAATTTCATGAAAATTGATTACTCACCGAGGCTACCAGGACAATGTACATTATAGACTCGGAGAGAGTGCTCCAGAAACCTGCCCAATCCTTGGCTGGTAGTACATGGTAAAAGTTGCTGGGTATCAAACCAACAAAGTAAACAGCCACTTGCTCTGCAAAGAAAGTGAATTGAAAAATATAAACACCACAACAGACTGATAGTTTAATATCTAGAGGGGTATAACCGTTGGCAACTACAGGGGCGTGTGAAAGCCTTCTCCCTTCCCTAGGTCCCAAACTTTTAATCATAAACCAAATGAGAGAGATAACTTCTCTTTAGTCCACCCTCAAAACCCTTCAAATTCTTTCAGGTTTACCACTCATGATGCCATATTCCTCAATCTAATAGACAATACCACAAGTTAACTTATATACTACTATTATATTTATTAGTCTTACGTAGGATGATGTTGGTGAGAAGGGAGGGAGCAAAGAGATCAAGATATTGAAAGTGCCTAAAAATGTACACCTTTGAATATATTCCATGAGAAATACATGAAGGATATACCCATAGCTAAGTCACATCAGAACCCAACCAACTATTTTCATCATTGATTTCACATCATCAGGGTCCTTGGAGGGGGAGGGGGGAGGCCTACGGAAGAGAAGAGGCAGGGAAACACGACCCCTCAATAATTTTCACAGCAATGATATTCATGCTGGTATGTTACTTTCAGAGGCAGTAACTTCAGTGCCAATGAACTTTGGTATGAGATATGCTCCCCTCCACAAACTCAATCCTTTATTGGGGTCCCTAATAATAAGTGCATAAGTTAAATTTTGTACGTCAATGGTTCCCATTTAGGGTGCACGGCATTGGAGTACATTCAAACGGAACACATTGACTGTCATCTTACCTCCAACTGCAACCACAAGAAGCAGAACAAAGAGTCCGGATATTCTTGATAACAATGCAGGAAAGATTATCTTCAGAATATGAGCGAACCTCCTCAGGAAAACAGCATCAAGGCTATAGCTATGGTCAAAATAGGAAAGAAATCTATGATGAATAATTGTAGATTCATTAAAATCATGTTTGTTGATGTCTCCTGTCTAACCTTATAATCAAGTTGAATGTTTTCTAGTTTTATACAAATTCTTAATGACCAATTGATATGTAGTATTTATAGTTCAACCACTTTATTTATAGTGGTAATGTGAATTAAAAAGGCTGGAAAAGGTACATAAGGATGGTGCCTTCTTGTAATAATCTATCAGCTGTAATTGCTAAATAATAATTCAAAGTTTGATATAGCAAAGTAAGTATTGTGTAAAACAGGATTCAAACACGTATTCCAGGAAACCTCATGTGCTACATACTGTACACAGCATTTGGCGGGTTGGCCACTGAGGTTGATGGACTTGACAGAAGTAGGTGCCGAACTATGGGATTGCAAGACATTGTAATATATTGGTACCTCTAACTCCCCCCCCCCCCCGTCTCGATCCCACTCTGACCCTCCCCTTACATCTAACAATACCATGCAATTGATAGCCAAGGCCTACTGCCTATGTCATGCAGACCATTAACCAGTACTTCATGCCTAAAGTTCCAAACCAATGCAATGGCAGACCTGCTAAAAAATTTCAAATATTTGAATCTAGCTTGACTTCAATTTAAGGCAACTTAGAGTAGAACCAGTTCAGCAGGCGATGCCTACGCACCATAGTGCTGTTTGTTCATCGTTGTTGCTGTTTAAATCGTTTGCCTAGTTTACTTCGGTACTTAATATTACTGTATAGTAATAGTATATTCTTATCACCCTACGTCTAATTTGTTAGCCTAGGTCGCAGCATTAGGTTCTAATTTTTGGCTACTGTAGGCCAACGTTAATTTAGATATACCTTTTCCCTTTCTTCGATTTCGGGGCCATTGCCACAATATTAAGTTAAATGTATTCTTGGGCTCGCAATCGAAAAAGGATTTCAAGAACTGAGGTGGCAAAATTTGGAAAGTTTCTTTTGAAGAGAGTTCTCCGCTGGTTTCAATCCCTATGCGTGCATTACCGTACTTTTTACATATCGTGTATCAGTTTTGCTACTGCAGTTAGTAATGTAGACTAAGTTGGTTGCTGGTTGAGGCTTCGTCGACGTGAAAACATGTGTTTGAGAAAGCTGATAACATACATGTCAGCAAAGGGCTGATTGTTCATGTGATATTTTGCCAATAGCACGGTTAGAGTTTAACCAAGAACGGTGAAACCTGTTCATGGGAGAACGTAAGCCAAGCTATCATTGGTGATTAGTTAGTTCATGGCGAGGACAAACGGAAACTTTAACCTATGGTATGATCAAGGGGTGTTATATTGTTAATATTTCAGAAATCAACAATGCCAGGTCGTGAAGGTCAGGAAAGGAAATTTTCGGAGGATATTGTGGTTAAAAGCCTATTTTATGATTTACAGCTTGAACTCATCACCTTGCTAATAATAGATCTGAAAGTGCACTTCTCGTGAGCCTATATTAGTTCACTAAGTTCAAACTATAGACAGTTTTGGTTTGGGTTTATGTTAGATATGGTGGACAGTGGCGTACCTAGAATAGTTGGCCCCCGGGGCGGATCCTTAATCCTTTGTCACCCTGTACAGGGGTTGTCGTCCTGGGGAGGGGTCGAAGGGAGGATTTTGTTTATGTTAGTTGGCATAGATGCAAAATGGTGCTATATTTGCCAAACTTTTAACTGACTCGGATTACACAATTATTTACAATAAAAATATGGATATTTTCTTGGGCTGTCGGTGGGATTTTTTTGGCAACGAAAATATATTGTCCTGTGGTCAAACTAAGTTGTGCTGCTTTTCTAAAGGTATTTGTAATGTTAACAAAAATCACTGTTTTTACAATACGCAACCTACGCAAGTAGGTTGTTTGTATCATTATACATGACCGTTCGGAAGCATGTTATAATCGTTTTCAACACACGGCGAGCATGATATTAGCCACACAAACGTGACGGGGAAAGCTGTTTAGCTCTTTAAAATGCATGTATTTTCTGAGAAGGGAGGGAGGGGTGTAATGTCCCAATTTTTAACGAAAGAAACATGGTAATCATACTAGCGAAATGATTGCAGTTCATTATTTCTTTAGTTTCTTTGAACGATAACCCACAAATGGACAGAAAATAGATATACAGCTTGTGTAACGAAAAACATTACTTCCACCTTCAGAGCTTCTTCCTTTGGTCAGAATAATTTTGAGGTTAAAAGTACATTACACTCTTCCTAACCAATTGTTATTATTGGGGGAGGGGGGAGACACTTTTTGTAGTAGGGGGACCTAATGGATTTTGCCTTTGCCGCAACCCCTGCCCACATTTTGCTGTTTGGAGCCCTTTATGGAGGGCCACTAAAGAATTTTTTCCCGTATTTTGGTTGCCTAAATGTTTTATCAATTACCTTCCTCCCAAATATCTCATATATTCCTTTGCATGTCTTCATTTAAAAAGAATGTTAGACAAATTATTTATAGGGTATGCTACAAATTAAGTTCAAACTAAATACAGAAATGACAAACAATACCATTTTCTCAAGTTTAATAATGTCAAAATATTTATATTTGTCTCAAATCTCTCCCAGACTATGCAATCATGTCCCCCCCCCTCGCCCCATGCCCACATCCTCACTTATTGGAATACATGAAAATAAGAAATGTGATCAGTGGAAGTATCTATAGACAGATCTTTATCACACGAATTATATAGTTGCAAAAGCAAAATTGTGTCAGTCATTTTTAAGCAAACAGTCTTCGAGTAGGATGCATTAGAATATAGTCACAGAAAATGAACTATGAGCCTAATCACTTAACAGAAACAGTGTATAAAGCAAACAATTAAAAGGGATTGATAGTTTTTACACTTTAAAATTTATAATTTCAATAAATAAATACCCATGTTTTCAAGGTGATAGGTTCAAGACATTTTGCTCACAGTTAAAGAAAAAAAAAAGGAGGGAAAAGGGAGGTAAAAAGGACAAAAAGAAAATGAAAGGGATGTAGATAGAGTGCATAACAAACATCAATAACAGCTCCAGCATAAAAAAGTAGTATTAAGTAGGGTTGGGTTGGTGGGGGGGTGGGTCCCCAGATGTGTGGGAGGGGAAACTTTGATGACAGACCAAGAGCATCACACTGCAGATTAACAGTAAGGTGAATATTTGTATTCATCCAGTGAAATACAGATTAAATCAGTTTTGGTCTCCTAACTTTAAAGCAGCCAATTGGGACAATGTAATTATTATTTTCTTAAACTAACACAAAAAGCATTTAAAAATTAAATCCAGAAGAAAATCTGACAATTGGAATTACACTTAACCTTTCCAAGTAACACTACCATTAAAGATTCATTCCTGAGATTATAAAAACATGCTTTAAAGAGGGATGTGTGTGTGTAATTATGGCATGGGAATGGGGCGAGGGGTAGAATTATGATCCCACAGCCGACCATGAATAGGGTCAATGTTTGATTACTACATGCTAAATCAGTGATTAAAACATTGATATTTTTGTCTTTGTAGACTGTTATAATTATTTTCTTAAAATAAAAAGAAAAAAATGTTTCAAAATATTATACAGGAAAGAACTTGAAAATTTGGAATACAAATTTATTTAAGATACATACTTGAGATCATAAATACATTTTAACTAAATTCTTAGGACACCCTTGGCAGCAAATTTTGACAATATCTTGGTGACTTTGCAAATGAAACTGGTCTTGTCAACACAATCTGATGAGCATACGTTGCTTTCAGCAGGAGAGAAGGAAGGACATTGTGTAGTGTCCAAAGTCAAACAATCATGTATAAGAATTTTCACTCTTTCAGTTCTATTACTTTTACTCCTGCTAGTACTGATATTTCAAAACAGTTCCTTTAGGATTACTCACATTCTTTATGTATGTACTTTAGATCCTCCTGCAAGCAGGAACTCGCGAAGAAGCCTCATTGGCTTAATTATCAAAGCCGCAAGCTGACCGAAGTCAGTCTCTTACATTCATGCCATGTCATAGATAGAGCATCATAGCAAATTTCAAGTGATTTGTATAGCAACCTAGTAACATCATTATTACTTATTAATAATTAACAAATAATAATTGTAATTGAAAATTGATCTTTGCTCAGTAGTGGACTTTACCAAATTGTACATTGTGATAATTTTTTGTTTTTCCTCGTAGATCTTTGCATAAATAAACGTAAAATCCAGTACAAAAATGAACTTGTGGCCAATGAGTTATACTTATGGAGTAACAATACCGTAGCTCAGCATTCGACACCATATTTTTCAAAGTTTCTGAATATAAGACCTAATTTTAGGTGAACTTTGCCCATGGATACAGTCTGTAGAGTGAACCTTTCAGAGCTGTGTACCATATCTGGGTTACGTAACTGAGGCGCCCCGCCGATGAAGAACTGGGCAATCCCTTCACGATAGCTTCCGGAGGGCCTCCACGTTGGGCATTCGATATTGTGTATACCAGGTGAGGTTGGGAGATGACAAAAGCCATACCCATACAGTTCATTGCGACCAAAGTCATCCATGTGGTAGACTTCAAATTTCAGTTTGGGCCAACCTGTAACAATGAAACAAGTTAAATATGAAATTTGAAGTTTAAGAAATGTCACCATAAAATATGTGAGGAAATTTTCAGATGGAATTGAGAACACAAATAATAACATTTTTGGGTAAATTACCATATATTCCATGCAGTCATGCTCTTGTGTAAACATATTCTTGTTCTGATGTGAGACTGAAAACTACAGCAACAGAACCAACTTATCCCATGACCAACAGAAGTCGCAGTCACACCCAGGTATTGAAACGTTTTTGTTTGGTGACCCCACATAAACACCTTCATCATCTTGGCAATCATCAAGTGGTGAATGCTGTGTCCTGGGGAAGGGGTTCTATGAGGAGGTATCTCCTCATCTTTCAAAAAGTTTTATATGATTCCAAGGTCAGCTGTAGTCTGTTGCAAAATGGTGATATTTTGCAACTTTTAAAGTCATTTATGTTCAAGATTTGTCACTTTTTCAACAATGTAGTCAACTTCTTTTTTTTTCTGAATTACTTGACGACCCTCCCAAACTTTTCGTCGACCCTGAACAGGTTATGCAACCCCTACATGGAATGCCAGGGCCACATAGGATAGATAAACAAAGACGAAGCAGTTCTACTTATTACTTTAACATAATAAGATTTAATCCCAAGGATATACATAATTATGGGAACAATCAGTGGATAGAAAATTGACTGAAAGATGTTTTTTTTTTTAAACTGAACCTGCTTGCTGTTTTTCTTGTTTCCATTCTCTCTTAACCTCCATTTATTGATTTCATCTTTTATAAGCAAACGTTGTACATTTTGATTCAATACGACATAAAGTTACTAGGGAAACAGCCGTTACTATTATACAAACATCGAACATTACAATTTATAATAAAGAAACAACCCACAACGATTAACCAAACTGAGTCCCGTCAATTTAATTTGGTGAAAAGAATTGGACAGGAATGAAAAGAATGCCAAAAATCTAGTAAATCAAGGAAACTAATGACAAATTAGAGGTAACATAAAGCCTACTTGGAAAAAGCATTTTGCCATGTTACATTTCCAATTTGACTTACATCTCATTACAATTCCAATATAATTTCAATTTACAGAATACCTTGAAGGCCTTTAGTTGCAAAGTGGATATCTAGTGGATGACTCCAAACTGCAAATTCTTCATTTTGTGGATTATCGATCTGTGTCTGGCCCTCTCTTAAGCCGGCTATTACCTTCCAAGCACCACCTGAGTATAATAAAATAAAAATAACAATACTGCAGGGATAGACAATGAAGGGAGGGAAAAAAAGAGATTGCTCTGAAGCTGCTAGAGATCCTCTCATACATTGGACCTCTTGGGATTCTTGAACTATGCTGTCACTTTTAATTAACCACTACTGATGATTCTATATGACGAAACATGAAAAACTGTGTGTACAAGTCCCATAATTAGCATGTTAGGTTTAATTGGAACACTTGACTTTCTGACAAACAAAATGCAGCAAAGTCTTGAAATTCTTGAATTTATCAAAGCTGTGGCACAGTACCATTGCTCTTTAGCTTTTCCTTAAATAATGTAACTTAAGTATTTTGATTTGCTGACGGCCTATTTGTGTGTAGCAGTTCCTTGGCAACAAAATTTGCCAAGCTGAAATGGAATCTTGAATTACTGACTAATTAAACTTGATGTGCTGCAAACTTAAGGATTCCAAATATTGACCAATTTTAATCTTAAACATGAGAAAACTCAGTTGGTTTTGGAGAAGTGCCAGATATCTATCAAGTTCTGTTTTTTTAAAATAAGTTCAAAACACACATATAAATCTTGTAAAACCTTCAAAGCAATTGATCTGAAAAATCATTTGAAAAAAAAAATAATACAAACACAAGTTTTTGTATTTCACTTTTGCTTAAACTTAATGTACTTTTCTTCCCATTAACTTCTGCCTTTGAAAGATGTACTGTAATAATCTTTTTTCCATGAACATATCGACCGTCATATGTGTAAGTATTTGATCATTATTTTCTTTAAAAAAATCGACTACAAATGAAACTTTGAGTTCGTCCAAAAACAGTATTCCCTTGTACTGAAATCTAGCTAAAATAGTGGCAGGCCAATGATCCACCCAGAGGAGGGTTTTACTAGCCCGAAGAACAATATATTTAAGTATGATATACTGAACAATATAAACTGAGCTTATACCAAACACTCGAACTTTGGTACAGTATATCAATTATGACGGAGATTGGTCACACCAAAAATCATTGCTGCAAGATATCATGGATTTAGTGTAATAGGCTTAAGTACATATTTACTCCAAGTAATTGTTTACAAAGTGGAAACATGATGCATGCTTGGCAAAAAAACAAACCTGTGTGAATATCCCACTTGCAGAACAATTTATGACTGGGAAAACCACTCGCTCCAACTATTTCTCCAATCACATGGACCTCTGCCATGGTAGTAGCACTTGTCAGGCTATTAGTTGTGATACATCATTATCACTAATTATATCACCTAGCTGTGAGGGAAAGGAAAAAATGGGACTTCAGAAGAGTTGTTGATTTTTTTTTATCATAAAGAATGGCTTTAAATACTTTGTGAAGAATGAGACTTGATGCACTTGGATGAAAGTTAAACTTTCCTGAAAGTAAAAATTACTTTACCAGTAAGTAATGATACAGATAAAATAGCTGAAACATTCAATTGTATGTGTTAATCGGCTAAAAAGAAACTATACAAAGCAGTGTAGCTCTAGGTACAAAACACAGTGGCCTACTATGAAACTTTTACTCTGTCAGGGTAATTTTTACATGGTCAGGAGACTCCACACACTGAATAGTGTGACGCCCAGGGGAGCGTCACGTAAACGCCTCCGTACATAGGTGGCATTACTGCTGGAGTAGTTGTCCTGTTTGTGAGTATTGTTTTATTGTTCTCTGTGGGTCTGTTTTTTTCTAATATCTTTTTATATGTAAAGTGAATTGCTGTAGTTTCATATGCTAATCTATACCTTTTGTTTCCGTCTCCCTTTCAGCTGTCCAGCTCTTGTGACAATGGTCTGGTCCCTCCGTAGCTATGTGGAATGTTCGAGCCACGCGAAGTTCCAATGTTACGACTAAGTTTTTGTGTTAAGTTAGGGCACTTGCCATTTTGGGTTCTAAGAGTGTGTTCCATTTTTTGGTGTTTGCTGCTACCTAGTGAGGTCCGTTGGTCAGTTCGTTAAGTAAGTTAAATGTTCTTTTATAGTTTAGGCAAGTCCGAGTCCTATTTCTTAAAATATTGTAGGCGTATTTCCCCGTTTGTCAGAATCCCTTTAAATTATAACATCTAAATTTACTAAAAGGTTGGGAACACGGTCGCGTTATCGCCGCACCCTGCGGGGTTATTCTTATGTTTGTGGCGCGGGGGGTGACTTTAATTCGGGTTGAATTTTCCCCGAGGCAACGCCTACGTATTGTAAATTTAGGACTCGTAATTATACGTTTGGCCACGGATTTCACAGGTACGTATCGTTATCATTTATGTAAATTATAAGCTGTGATTTATGTGGATTTGTATGTTATTAAATTAATTAAATATTGGTCCTAATTTAACACCTTACTACCTTATTTTTGGAGGTCACTGCGTTGACCTCATGCATTATTTAATTTGGTTTTTATAGACACCTGCCCAAGTGGAGAAGGCAAAGGTTTTTTTGTATTAGAAGCTTAAAAAGCAATTTATTTGTTCGTGTGTTTATTGGTTCAGGTTGTCTCAACTTGTAGTTGCCCCACATTAATCCTGACATAGGGTGGCCGACAGCGGCCCTATCGAACCCACGGCCGCTCGGCAAGTTAAAACCCCGTTGGGGGCGCTACAATAGGCCTATATGGTAGCAGAACCTAATATTCAAGAATAAATAACCATCAACACAATTAAAACAGAAATTAAATATCAAGTAACTCAACACAATCCAAAAAGTTTTCTGTAGTAGGCTGAAATTCAATCTGTTCCCTTATTTTTACTGTTTTTAAATGATTTTATAAGCAAAATTTATGATGAAACGTTTAAAAGTAATGGTATCCAAATTGTTACAAATATATTTACGATCAATTGATTTTCCCAATTAACTTTCAGTGTTTTGGTTTGTTTTGATACATTAAATGGACTACTAAATTATGTAATAAGGCATTTTTTCTACTCCAAAAACAACTTAACATTTACCATTGATTTCCTTTAATTAATGAAAAAGGTTTCACATTTAATACAACCCCTGAGATCAAACATACAAGTAGCTGTATTTTACTACAAGATATTATTTGTTTCACTGCAAGAACAGGGAGTCAGACCAATGTTCAGTCAATGTTGAAACTGCAGCACATGACCAGGGGTTTAAATAATGTGTGTGGGGGGATGGGGGGAGGGGAGATATGGGTGGTTGAAAATCACAAGTTGGTCCCACATCAATGCCAAGAAGGTCTCAAAATTTTAGCCTAATTCAGCATGGTCTTACACCAATGAATGTAATCATAATTAATTGAAAGTGAAGAAAACCCCCATGCCCAATCCAGAGAATTTTAGATTATCTTCTCTTTCTGATATGTGTTTTAATGGTGTATGTTCCAACCTGAGAACAAGAAATATGTCCAAATGCAAGAGCTTTCAGGCCTTTAGGTTTATGAAATACTGTACATTCCAGAGAAATTTAAATTCTCTCTCTCCTCTTTCTGACATGCATTATCATTTTTAGTTTTTCTGGAAATGCAGCCTCCAGAATCCAGGAACTTTGTCCCATCCCCTGAACTTCTAACCAACAAACAGTTGTAATTATGAAACAAAGGACTTTGTTTGTTGGTTTAGGCTATAGTATTTTTTGCAACTTTGGGCTGACGATGCAGTCCGTCTCTAAATCGCTAATTTGAGGTTGTGTCTACTGTTGTGTTACTTTTGCATGACCTAACATTTGACTTAGACTAGAGTTAGACCTAACGAAGGCCTAGGCCTAGCCCAATGCATGACTAACGGTACAGCGTACGGTAGAGTACTGTACGGTCAGAATGTTAGGATCGAACTGTTTAGCCTAGGCCTACTGAAGTATGTAATAATAGCCGTATTAAACAATTAGATTATAAGTACGTCTGAATTCATTAGTTTTATTTGAAGATTATGAAAACAAAATGGTATTAACTGTTGAGAGTAAACTACAGCTCAACTTACTGTTGTGAAATTGCTCTAACGATAATGGCTCTCAATGGCTAGCTGCAACATAGGAATGTCACCTTTCGTACGCGTTAGGGACGCGGCAGACGACACTGTAGTAACTAGGCAAAGGCAGTGTAGTCTGCTATGTTCAGACAATTTCATCTTGCATGTAAATAGAGCTTCTGTGACACACTGAAACCCAGCTTGAGTGCAGTTGTTTGTCTTGCAAATTTCAAGCCTTACAGTTTCTTTCATAACAGAAATGGCGAAGAAATGCAACAGTGATGAAGATTTCGCTAGACAACTCCAAAAACAGGTGTTTATTTAGTTATGCAGTGAAATGAAGTAAAAAATTGAATAGTTTAGTTTATCCTTTCCTTTAATTGTTATTAGTTATGGCCATATGCCACTCTACACTACAGTAAGCCTAGGGCCTACAGTAGACCTAACTTAGCCCTAACAGTAACACTAAAACTAAGTAACAGTTGTAATCTTGAGTTAGGCCCTAGGCCCTAAGTTGAGTAACATTTCTGTAACTAGCTGCGACCTGGTGTAAGACTTACTAAAATATAACTTATGGAACTTCAGCCTCAATGGGATATTTAGTGCAATAATTCTCTGTAGGCTCATTTATGTCAGTATATACCTGTAGTTAATGCTTCATAATTGACACACCTTCGTAATTAATGCACCTTCAGTTATCACTAGCAACAATACAGCAGGCAACCTAACCTTGTTGCAGCAAAGCAGTGTTACATATTTCATGAGTTTGAATCCCTTTGAGGTATGTGCTGATCAAATTGTGTTTTTCTTTTGGCTTCCGGCCAACACCCTCCCTCTCCCCCCCCCCCCCCCAGCTGCATGTGTTTTTGATATTTTGGTATTTGGAATTGGAAATCTTACTCCCTAAAAATAACCAAAATTACCTCAATATATTACCATTACTCTCTGGGACCTGACCTTTCTGAGCTTAGAGGCTCAGAGCATAGAAAACAACATCCAGAGTCAAAAGTACAGTTAGCTTTCGACGAAAGTGTCAATTTCGGGTATGAAAGAACTTGACACGGCAGACACTTTGTGGTCAAGTTCTGCTCAATTGTATGTTGTTAGGCACAGAACAATAAATAATTTGAAAATTATTGGATTTCTGAAGGACTACACATACAAAAAACGCATACAGTTGAGTGCTTTGGATTTTTCCTTCATAGACATCGTTGATCAAATCCTAAAAGACATTGAAGACTCCCCCCAAACCGTGTGCCGCCCTGTGAAAAAGTTAACTTTCCGTTGCTTGCAAGTGAAGGTTTTTTCTTGTCGCTACAAAATGCAGACAGTAATGAAACGTGATACCTTGTTATCTTTTATCTAGACCTGAGATGGCCATCGCTGCTATGTACACTGTGTTATGGGTATTGAGCGTAGCTGCATGTAGTGACTGTACACTAGTGTCTAATTACCGATGGTAGCAAGCTGTGTGTGTATTTACTGGGTTCCATGGTGGTGTCTAACACTTCTGTTACACCTCATTTGAAACTAGATCAGATTACTGGCATGAGATGTTTCTTTGTGCGCGAGTCTTCACACCCTTTAAGTGCGCCAATTATGAGCCCACCATGGTTACAATAGTTTGTTCACCTTGGCTTGATCACAGAACAGTTATCAACTATGCTCATATGCACTCACCATGCGGGGGAGGCTCTTACCCCATCATCAATTAAATTAGGATGGTGCTCTTGCTTGTTTATCCAACTGTTTGTAAAATGAACATTGCTCTGATGCTTACTTTGAGGTTTTCCAATAAATGTTGGATGTTGATATGCCCTCCCAATCCTCCTATACCCAATCCCCCCGTAATTTCAGATAAAGAAAATGTGAAATTAGGAATACAAAGTAGTTACGCAACCCTGCAGTGAAAGAACAACTGGGGCTAAATCCCACCGCAAAAATTTACAAACCATGGAAGATGCCGTTCAAACGGTGTGATCAACCTGCATTTATAAGAACATTATTTGTAATATGTGAATAATTTATTTGTCAAGGAAATCTTTCTCCTTGTAATGAAAAGCAGTTGGAACCATCAATGTAAATGTACAGTACTGTACATGTGTTTAGTTTTCTCATTTGGTTCATACTTCTTCAAATTGCTCATTCCTCATTTCATCGGGGATAATCCTAAGCAAGGATGGTTGTGGTGAACAATAGATGATGCAGGAAGTGTAACCTTTATCCAAATGAGGCACTTCTTTCCAACGTTAAGATCTTTCACATAGAATGAGCAAATGACAGCAACAAGTAGCGGATGATAGCTCTTGTGGCAAATTGCCAGCCATTGTTTACTGGCAAAACATATTCCCTTACAACCGACATAAGGGTTAAGTATGCTCACAAGTCACAGGTCTTCAGTGAGATACAGTACTCTGTAAGTTGTCAGAAGTCTAAGTTGTCCAAACAAATCAATAATACATAGACTAGACAGTCCTATTAAATCTCTTTGATAATTGGTATAGTAGTGATCATTGATTTCAAGTCTAGTGATGATGATGCATATATATGCCAGCTGTTACTAAGGGATTGTTATATGATTATTTGGTCTCTAAAAACATTTTGCAAATTTCCAGTTTGACAAGGAAGCAGCAGAGATAGATCAACGTGAAGAAGAAGATAAAAAGATGGCAGGAGCCTTAGCAGCTGGTCATGAAATATCCTCCTCGGAAGATGAAGATGACGCAAAGCAACCAGAAACCGTCTCCCCAAAAAATGTGGTGAAAGAGTCACCACCATCTGCATCATATACTCGTACACCTGCGAAGCAACAGGGCTCAAAGAGGACCAGCGACAACGAACACAAGAAAGAAATAGGAAAACCCATGTGTGCTTATGGAACGTACTGTATTCGCAAAAACCCTCAGCATTTCAGGGAATATCATCATCGCAGCAAAGGTAATTTTAATTTGTAATGCCACTTATTGTTTTAGTTTTAAAAGTTAAGATCCCCAGTCAGTTTGACCAACAAGGCTACAAAGCCCTGAGAGGTGAAAACTGGTCGGAATACTTGATCAGTCTATGTTCAGCGAATAATTTGTCCATTATCACATTGCCAAATGCTAATCCAAATGGTGAAGTTGATATACAAGTCCAAAGCTGTATAGCAGGTTTTGTACAGGAACCATATTATTTTATAAGGGACAAAGTTCATAGCCGTCAAAAATGCTTCACAAAATTTGGAAAACTAAAATATTCATGATTATCCTGAATATATTAATAATTCAAAGTACTGCTCTGTTTCAAACTGGAATGGTGGAATCACAATCGGTCAGAAACAGAAAATGTAAATAATATTTTACATCAACAGTTTCCCCAAAATGCCAATGAAAATTTCATCAAATAGTAATGGGATTGATTGATAATTACAGTACAATAATGAAGAGAAGTAGATGTAAATTTCCATCAGTAAACACCTGAACTCCTGAAAAATGATTTCATAGGGGATATTCATGCATGGCATTTAACCCAATAACTTAAAAGCATCGTAATCCATCATACCAAGTTTACAAATACTAAAGTGCTTTGCAGTTGGAAACTTATCTACTGTGGCTTGAACCTGTCATTCCAATACAATGGTTTGCATGGATCCATTTTCAGTATACAGGTGCACAACATTTGTGAACCTAGCCTGTGTGAACATACATACACTGACTTGTTATAGTTTAGTGTCGTTTCACCTACAAAGTAGCTACCAGTTGATTTAATAAAATACCTTCTCAAAGCTGAGCTGACTTTTATGTCTCAAAACACGCAACCATCACTTATTCCTTTATACTGTATGATTATTTAGCAATTAGAACAAAACTCATGCTCCCTTATCCTATCTACTGCATGGTATTAAAATATCATGTGTAGAAAATTGTGATGGTGCCCAGTCACTTAAGGTTATGTTGGGCATTTTTTACCAGCCAATATAAGCTTCATCATGAGGTTTGATTCAACTTAGAAAGGAAGTAGATCTAGTTTAAAGGCCAAGTATTGAGAGGCCTTATTATTTAATGTTTTGGATATGTTTCACTAGTAAAAACGTATGGAAATTGTTACCTTGTAGCTACTATAGTCTGAATTGGTGCACATACTGATTTTTAATGTCTGCTTGATATACATTGCAATCAATTGCTATACAATCTTAAATAATGGTGGCTTTTCATCTCTTAACTTCTTTTGTAAGATGATGATTTAATAAATTTATCTTCTCATTAAAGATTACTCAGAGTCATCAGATCAACCACCCACCAAGAAGAGGAAGATTTTTTCTGACAGATACGATACATTCCAAGAAGTGCTCCAAGATGCAGATCCGTTCAATTTCATGCTAACGAAAGTGAGAGGAATTCCAGATAAATTCAATAACAAACTGGCAGTGAACATCAAAGGTACTGTTCTGTTCCTGGTTGTATTGTCTTTTATGCTTTCCCTTCTTAATTCACCCTATCTCCACCCTATCATCACAACCCTTGATCATATGACCTCCCAGTATGTGAGCACTGTGTGTTCGCATGTCAAGTGGTAGCAATGGTAGTTGTGTACGTAAAAGTTGACATTGGTTACAATTTTAAGAATGGAATTAAAGCAACTGAGATAAAGCCTGACATTGATATGTGGTGTTCATTTATTTATGAGATTGTTTACCTTGGAATCGTTTTAGACATTTTGAATGATGCGATATGTTTATTATTTTGGTTTTGCTATCGATTGCACAAAATATAGAAATTAGATTTGGTACTGCAAGTTATTCTAATACTTCTGCTTAAATCTACTGTAGTGATCTTACTTCCTCTGCACTTACCAAACTTTATAAAGTTACGCCATACTTTCAAATTCAAATCTTTGCAAATATTTTATAGGAATTAGTGTCTTCTGTTGAGGCAGACATTTCACAACACAATTTGAGATGTTTTGTTGCTTAAATTTTATGTAACCCAGAATTCTAAAAAAAAGTAAAGTGCCACTCCATGCTTTTTTAAATTTTGTCTGAATGAATTTGAATATCTAGGGAGTTATGTTGTACAAGTACTTATGTGAAAATTATAAGAAATCATGTAGGCACATTTATAATTAATTACCTTTTTGTTGAAATGTCTATATTAAGCCCAAGATGATTCCACTATTATTTAAATGTTAGAAAATCTTTGAACAGATATATGTAGGAATACTAGATGTAACATCTACTCTTAGCCATTCATGATATATTTTTGATCTCAATTTCAGATATCTTAGCTGTCAGCATGGGAAATCTTGTTGAATCAGCTCAGTTTAATTACATGCATGATATTCCATGGTTAATGCAACAGTACCCTCTGGAGCATAGGTAACTTGTAACCTCTTTCTCATCTTTATCTGGTATTTTACAATTGTTCTAAGCTTGTCAAAAGAATGAGCAACAAGCAAACAATAATCAGATCTTGCTTAATTCACCTAATGCGTAAAACTTTATTTTTGACTGCATTCATAACTGAGCCTAGAAATGTGACCAAGTGCAAAGTGTCCACATCTTGAGGAACTTTTTCGTATAATACAAGTTTAACATTTTGTCCTTAAAAGGAAAGAAGTTTTAATTAATTATGCTAGACATAATCAACTGATCATGCAAATTAGACCCATGAAGTCAAGTGCTGTGGATGTTGCATTAATTTGTTCTCCATAAACGATTCAAAATTAGATCAATGCATCTTTTTTTTTCCATTTTGATTTAAGGGGTTTTATGTGATTTAACAACATAGCACCTGATGTTGTTTGGTTTTGTGTATTCGTATAGTGCTGAATTATTGTTTCAAAACACCTCAAAGCCTTTATGTCTATGTGGAGTAGTATCCCCCTCTCCTTTTAGAGAGTTTGATAAAAATGAATAGTGCTTCATTTCTTTGATTGTTTCTCACATGATGCATTTCATATTTACAACAAATTGCAAGAAATATATACGGCTTATTCTTTAACCTTAGATGCCTTAAACATATTCGAGCTATCAAATTTTGTTTCCTTGTTTGAAGCGTCTGTGAAGAAAACTGACTATTGTTCAACATTTCCTTCAATGTTTATAGAGAAAGTAGAACCCATTTACAAAGCATTGTTTATGATCTTATCTCAATTACATTGCGTAAACAATTAAGGCTATTTATCTTCCTTAATAATTATTGTTAACAATATAAAATTCCTGCTGTTTCCTCCAAGGTCTTCCAAAGTAAACATTCAATCCTTGGCTAACATAGTATTTCAAAGCTTTATAAGAATAATTAATGTATTTTGATAAATGTACCGTTACCAAACTTTGCAGATATTATTTGTGATTGGCCTAATTTGAAAGAAAACAAAAACAGAAATGTTGCTGGTGGTTTCTTGAATGACTTTGAATGTCTTTAACGGTCATCTGAACAGCAAAGTCGATTGTCCAATGTAAAGTACTGTGTAATGGTTCTATAAATTATAGTAGAAAATTATTTGACTTTTGGATAACCTCAAGGATAATTGAATAAGATCAATATTGAGAAGATATTTTTAGTTATGGGACCATCTTGGACAACCCTAAAAGATTAGCCTAGGTACATCACATCTATTCTGCATAATGAAAATGAGTCATGTCGTCTCCATTTCTATGGGTTTTATATATATCATACTTGAAGCACAAAGTGCATGTTGTTGAAGAATGTACAGGTTATTTTTTTTGGTGTAAATGAAAATTCTCTAAATATATATATTGAGATATTAAATAATGGTATTACCTAAAGATTGAAGTATTTGTAATTACCATGATTAAACTTGAAACTTAAAACAAAGACTTTATTTCAAAACCTCCCCTCCCCTCTACCCAACCCCCACCCAACCCTTTCACTCCTTTTCCTTGTACTACAGTAATTTTATTATTAAAGTTCAAATGTGATAGCAACATTGGCCTGTTACAGTAGAAAAATGTAGTTTCATGAATGATTCTTAGTAGAATACTATTGAAACTTTACAGAACCAATTTCTGTTATAATATAACATATAAAATAATATCTGCAAATTTTTTGTTATAGCAAATATGACAAATAAGATTGACCAGAGCTCAATAAATCGTTTCTTTTTCATTCACAGTATTTTGTCCACATAACCGTTTGTATAATTTTTATTAGCATTCACATCTTTCAGCATGGCTGCAGTACACTCTCACATACTCCTGGAAATTACTTGAAACTGGGTATTCGATTCTCTATGAACTGGTCAGTGGATTAGACCAACACCTCCCCTTCCCCTCACCTCCCCTCCCCCACCCTTACTTCCTGGCTATCATTCTAGAAACATCTTAATCAAGAATTGCTTTACATATGTGCATAATAATCACAACTAGTCATGTTCAAAGGGTTTCCTTTCTTGAAGGTCCAAACCTCTATTGATTGGATTAGTCCCACCCCCCTCCCCTCCCCCACCTTTCCTTCCTTGATATCCTTCTAGAAACATCTTAATCCAGAATTGCTATACATATGTGCATAATAATCAGTCATGTTCAAACGGTTTCCTTTCTTGAAGGTCCAAACCTCTATTGATTGTACATGGAGAGGACAGACAAGGCAAGATCAGTCTTCATGAGGCTGCACACAACTTTCCTAATGTCACACTCTGTCAAGCAAAATTGGACATGTTATACGGAACTCATCATAGGTAAGTTGCATCACTCCAAATTTGAAACTGTCATAAATGAAAAAATTTCTGACATTTCACAACAGCCATGTCATCAGGATTTGTCTGGTCACTTGAGTGGAATAAATCTCTGATCAGATTCAACCAAACCTTTCATTAGGATTGCCTATTAAAGGGAAAGCTTCTTTAATAATATTACAAAATGCTCTAGCTCTCTCAGTTTTTTATATATCAATAAACTTGCAATGCACAACATAGGATTTCATGCATTGGTTGTGAGGCATGTGAACCCCAAAATATTCTACTAAGTTTGCAGTTCAAAATGTCATGTGCATTGTCTGAATTAAATTTTGAGTGCTTATTCTAATTTACATATTGTTTTTGGTTGTTTTCTTGATCAAAACAAAAGCACTGGTTTCTACCCTTTCAAGGATGACTTGAGACACAAAATTAATTTTGATATGTTGCAGACCCTTCAACATCACTGATAGCAGTCTAGGTTTTACTTCTAAAACACATTTAATCGTTGAGAAATTACCCTTTAAACATCTGAGGCTCATCAATGAAAGTGGCTGAACCGCTTAGTCTAACACACAGACCATAAAGTTAGTTCCCCAGATATAACACAAAAATCAATAGGAAAAGATCTTTGCCGTGACCTCAAATGACCTGTTTGCAGTGTATTCCAAACTGGTCAAAGGACAAATGGAGTTGAATGTCATCCAAGGTTGCTCTGTTGTTTGAAAGTGAAAATAATGTGTTTTTCATTGAGTTACAGTTTAGATTTTGAGTATTAAATTCTATAAAACAATGGATTAATATGTAGGCCTGCATCGAGGAGCCAACACAGTCATCAGTTTAGCCTTAAAGGCATTGAAGACTCGCTCACAAAGAAATGTCTCATGCCGGTACTTTGACCTAGTTTCGAATGAGGTGTAACAGAAGTGTTAGACACCACCATCGATCCCAGAAAATACACATACAGCTTGCTACAGTCGGTAATTAGACACTAGTGCACAGTCAATAAATGCTGCTATGGTCAATACCCACAACACAGTGTACATAGCAGCGATGGACATCTCAGGTATAATAAGATAACATATAAAAGATAACAAGGTATCACGTTTCATTACTGTCTGTATTTTGTAGCGACACGAAAAAAACTTCACTTGCAAGCAACGGAAAGTTAACTTTTTCAGAGGGCGACACGCCGTTTGGGCGAGTCTTCAATGCCTTTAAAAGGAGCATTCCAGAAAATTTGCATATTTTAAAGGTGAATTTCTTGAATACTGATGGAACTATAAAAAAATCATCAGCTCTAAATTTTTTTGGGGGCTTGGGCTATAACTTGTCTAGACAAAAATTCTGCACTCAACCTTTAAGTACTTTAAATACCAATGGTAAGTCATTGTTAGAAATTATATGATGGCAGCACACAAGTACTCACCTATGAATGTCGGCATGAAAATCCCTTTGATAGCAAGGACAGCTGAAGTTGTTTGTTAGTTACTCTGTGTCTGTCTTGCGTTTGCTGTAGAAGGTGTCTTTCTCAAATGCTAAACAAAATGTACAAGTATTGTTTGCAGTAATATTTGTATTGAAGTTTAACAGATTCCTCAATATGGCTATACTTGACTTGGCATATTATCGGTGCCTGGTTTTCGAAACTAATATGTAGCACCTGCGCAAATCACGTTTAGCTCTGTTTCCCAGGAGTCCCTGCATTAGTTACAGTATATTATTATTTTATGCCCTGAATGTGCAAGATCTTGCACTCTCTGATATTTAAAACCACATCCAGATAATAAGAACAGGAAAAGGACTCTGCAAGGAGCCTTTCTAAAAAAAGTCTATTTTGAATTTTTATTTATTTAAAAATTGATGAATCTGCCATTCATTCAAGTCAGTTTGAACCATGGACATCCATAGGGGATGTTGTAATTTATGCCTTTTGCATCCTGTAAGTAAATACTAAGCCTTGCAAAGCCTGTATTGAATCGCCGGTTTATAGGCTACACAACTGGTGCTTTACAAATTTGAGAATTAGAGTTTGCAAGAAATAATTGCCGGGTAAACTTGGTATTAGATAACTGCAGTCTATAGTACACCGCTATGGTTTCTTGCTTGTTTATAATACAACTTTTCCTTTCTTACTTTCTGGATGTTTCTATAGACATTTATACAGATTTATGGTCGTAATAAACGTCCGATGTTGTAGTCATCTAAATGACACCAGACATGTCGGATGTACAAAATAAAAACTTTATTGTTCAGTGTTCCAATTGATTTGTCTAGTTAAGTTGTGTCCTCTGCTTTTCATTTTAGTCTGACTCTGAAGAATTAAAAGATTAAGATTGAAAAGATTGAAACATCAAATTTATATTTGAAACATACACAGGCTTATTGCTGTAAACCAGCAGTTTTGTTATCAAATAATCTCTGTATGTAGTATGAATGCTTGCCACTAAACACAAAATTTCATTTGCTTAATTATGGAAAAATAAGGCCTTTGCATTCCAATACTGTTTTTTTTTTGCTCTTCCTTTTTCATTTACCCTGAGATTCAAAACCTGTAGGTCTCATTTTAAGGTCAGAATTTGCAGTGTTTGCTGTTGCAGGAACCTGTTGCAAAGAATGTCCCAATTTGTTATTTCTAATTGTTATGGCATCATGCTCATAATTATTGGTCAAAGGGGGGTAAGACAAATCCAATGTGGTCTAGAGTGAGGTGAATTTTTTGGGAAGGACTGAGCATGTGGAAGGGCAAGGAACCACACCATTTAGCAAGTTTCTGGTTTCATAAGTTTGTGAATTGTTTTTCTAGTTAAGTTTCACTCCTTGTATTTACAGTAAGATGATGTTGCTAATCTACACGAATGGGCTACGAGTTGTAATACATACAGCAAATCTTGTTGAACAAGACTGGGACCAGAAAACACAGGGGTAAGCAAAGAGATAAAACTTAGTTGTAGTGAAGCCGACTTTGATGCTTACTGATTTAATCAGCTGACCATGCAGTTATGCTTCGTAAACAAAATTTTATAAATATTTCAGCTCTCTTCAGTCTATTCACTCATGTATCTATTGGAATGTTTTCATTAATTTTAATTAGTATACTAAAAACAGGCGCGTATCCAGGATTTTCAAACCCGGGGGGCGCGAATTACTATCTAAGCGGAGCGCCACCATCGGTTGGCGCGCAGCGTACAAGAAAATTTCTTATTTTGATACCCCCCCAGATCACCGGAAACGGCACTTCTCGGGCTTGAAATGACCAACCAGATGTACACTTTTTGCCTGAGAACCAAGTATTTCCTAATAGTTTTTTTTCCATCCATAACCTTTTTGAAGATTGTCAACCCTGCACACATCATGTTCGACCTGATCGCATCTCCTGTGGGTCTTTGCTTTTGTAGGTGATTCTACGTCGCGGCCCACAATACTCGTCAGCCCCACTTTTCAAGGTTTTAAGCCCCATATTTGTTCAGAATTTGAAAATTCACATTTCTCGTGAATAAACTCACTTCAAAACGTACCCATAATGTTGTACAAAATTTCATCTATGGACAACCAATATAGAAAAACTTCCTTCAACCCTAACAGACCGGTCAAAATTGCACGAGTAGAGGGAAGTGTGATGCAGAATGTTGGTCAGAAATTTTCGAAACTTCAGACACAGTTAATTTATTGGTGTACAAATATTAAAACCTCTTATAATGGCTATTATAAAACTTGGTTGAAGGAAATGAGAAAATAGCAGATATTACCGAAACCGAACACTACACACATAGGCGTAGGAGGCGCGGCGGCAGTGGCGGAGCTAGGGGTATTGGTCAGGAGGGGCGAGAATGGTCTGTAGGGGCGCTTTCGACACTATCTAAGCGGAGCGCCACCACTGGTTGGCGGGTAGCATACAGAAAATTTTTTGAGTAAAGATACTCCCTAGATCGCCGGAAATGACCCTTTCCGGGCCTGGCTAATTTGCAGATAAACGAAGAATAAGGTGTCATCGCCAAATTACACCAACAAAATGTGACAAATGTCAATAAGTAGATGAGAGCGCAATAAAAAAGTCAATAATCTAGAATAAGTAAAAAGTGGTAAAGAGCTGAAAAAGGCGCCAGCAGTCCATTTGAGTCCATCAGGGGGGCATCTGCCCCCATGACCGTATGGACGCTCCGCCACTGCGCGGCGGGGGTGCAGCCCCTAATTCACCATTACTAATGTAAAAAAGAGTTTTGACATAATTGGACCTCCATGCTTTTTTTACATCTACATGAGACATGTCGTTGTTTACATTAGCATCCCGCGGTATACTGCGCAATTTTAACGGAACGTACGGTACACGATGGCATGCGATGTAATAACCGATGCTTGCTTATAAGATATTGACATTAACACGTTGAGTGCGCGCGAAAATTTTTGGTTATTTCTTCAGGCAAGTTGGACAGTTTTGAGGCTTTTCATCCTGGAACGCCATTTTCATGCTCACTGATATGATGTGATATCTGCTGTTTGCGTTACAAATTCAAACAGGCGCGTAGCGAGGAATTTGTCAAGGGAGGGGCGAAGCCTGTAGGCAAATTATCTAAGCGTAGCGCCACCATAGGTTGGCGCGAAGCGTACAAGGAAATTTCGGCCGAAAATGCCTCCCAGATCGCTGGAAATGGCACCACCCAGGACCATTTGTTAGCGCAAAGCGTACAAGCAAATTTTGGCCAAAAATGTCTCCCAGATCGCTGGAAATGACACTTCCCAGGCCTTGTAAGTTGCATCTACGCACTTGCTATTTTGAAATTACTTAGCGATATCATTTAAAGAAGTGCTGAATGGGGGGGGGGCGGGCGGTCGCCCCCATCCCAAAAATCGTCATGTTCCCCGACGACGCTGTTGAGTTTAAGACCAGCCACAGTTGGTTTCATAGCAAAATTATACACACGCGTTATGATAGACCATATATAGTATATATATAGATCATTAGTGAGAGAGGAAATGGAAACGTTAAAAAATGGAGTTGTCGGTGTAAGGGGTAGGGTGAGTCACACATTTACGAAATCATTGATCCGTCACTGGCTACCCTTCAGCGCTGTAATGATGTCACTGTTCTTCTTTCTCTTCCCGATGTCTTCGCGTTTTTCTTTTACTCCCTCCTTTTCTCCTTTTTCTCTCTTTCTTCATTTTCTTTTCCCTTCCGTCCTCTCCTCCTCCTCTTTTTCCCCCTTTTTTTCCTTTTTCTTCTCTTTTTTTCTCTCCTCTTTTTCTTACCCGGGGGGCGCGCGCCCCCAACGCCCCCCCTGGATACACACCTGAATAATACAATTTATAATGTGCTATTATCCAGAAAATGGCATTCGTTCAAGGCGTCGTACCAAAATAAATTGTGACACGGATGTAACTATGGTGAGGTTAAAGAGTTCCAAAGCTTAATAGGAGTTACCAATGATAAGGAAGAATCATAGAAGCAAGTGAGCGATCAAGCAGGAGTTAGTGTAAATGTTTTAAAATACAAAGAGGAGCTGTTAACTTTTAATCAACCCATCCAGGTCTGTCTGGTTTCAGACTGCAATGGTGACTTGGCCTGGGTGTATCAGCTATGAAACTGTTGTATACTTTTGACTTTTTTCCCTTCCAAAATGACAGACAATCCCGAAAGGTAATATACCTCTTGTGATATAAAAAATGCAACTAGCTGACAAATATGTTTTGTATTATAGTTTATTTGAAAGAATAGAAACGTTACATTACAAACCCAACCATCCGCTTAAAATGTCCTCAACTATGAAATAGTGTGCACTGTGTTGAATTATGTATGTCACACATCTAGCCAGGGTTCTAAGAAGAAGTGGCCATCTACAAATATATATTTCTGTTACTGCTACTTGTCATTTAGCCTTTGAAGAAGATCCTGCTAGGATCGAAACGTCAGGCCAACTTACTTTTACACATTATATATATTTTAGACGGTTTACTTTGGTTTATGTTGTAAATGTTGGATACGTCATATTTGTATTACAGGATGACAGTAGGCAGAATTATGTTAGTGCTCCTATGTCATAATCCAACAGAAAAATGAAAAATTGATTGTTAGTATTTCAACACCTTTCTCTTTCAGGGTATGGATAAGTCCTCTCTTCCCTAAGCTTGAGGAGGGTGAACTATCCCTGGATGGCATTACAGCTGACTCTGTTACCCATTTTAAGAGGGACCTTGTGGAATACCTGTCCATGTATAAGTCTATTTCACTCATGAGATGGAAGAAACATATATTACAACATGACTTCACCAGTGCCAGGTGAGAAAGGTGGAACAATTGTTCAGGAATCAAATACCAAAAAATGCTATGTAAAATGGTGTAGTTGCTATGCAACAGAGAAGATGTATATTGGTATATATATCAACAAGCACACCTTTTGTCAAGTTTTGGGAGAAACAAATATCAATAAACCTCAAATCTGCTACACAAACTAAAACTGCTAAAGTTATTTCCTAATAAAATAAAACTGTTAGCAAACTGCTTATCCATTACAGAGCCTGTGTAGGAAAATGTGTAAAAGTAAATTGGTAAATTGACGTTTCGATCCTAGCTTTAACCTTTGAAGAAGATCCTGCTAGGATCGAAACGTCAGGCCAACTTACTTTTACACAAAGTTATTTCCTGGGGTTATTTGCCTACTAGTAACAGTAGTCAGAGAATATCAAGTGTCCAGGGGAAGGGGGGGGGGAGGCAGGAGAGGGTTGGTGTTTGGGCTGCGTGAATATCCGGGTAGCTGCCTCTCTGATTGTGTTTGGATTGACCGGGTGTTACATCATTTGAATCATTCTACAGTTAAGCTTGCATGTGATAAACTCTGCAACTGTAGTCTGTAATTTGGTATCTACAGTGCCCCTAGGCTTAAAACTTGTCAGCATCTATGAGAACCGTCAAGCAGTTATTAGTCAGTGGTCTGCAAGTGTGAAACTTTGGTCTTGAATCAATACCAGTCATGTTTTTTTTTTATGGTAGGTGAAACTGCTGCATTGAGTGAACAGATCTAAACCGCTGTCATAATGCATCAATATGCAAACCCTCTCTGTCATTAGAGCATTGCATTGTATCTCTACAACCTTGTACAGTAGCTCTCCCGTAGGTAAAGTCTTTATCTCCAGGTGGTCTAGACATCTCAGGAAATGTTGTTATGTCTATTTGCAGAGTTTTCTTGGTAGCCTCCATTCCAGGAAGACATACCAACGATGCTAAAAGTAAATGGGGCCACATGAAGGTCAGAAAGGTAACTAGGAGATTATTATTGAATAATATTAAGAAGTGGAAAACTTTAACCCCTTTTGTATCCTTAATCATTCTTCCTCTATTTATGATAACTTTTATGTTGAAAATTTTTTTGTTATATTCTAAGACAGTCATAAGTTAAATGTAACCTTTGCCGGATTTATCAGCAGAGAGTCTTTGAATTGTTGTTGTCACATAAGATTGTAACTTATGTTATATATTTTTAAGATGAGAAACCTAAGTCACTTCTCAGACTTAAACAAAAAATTCCCTCATTCGGTTTCTATAGGATAGTATTAAACTTTACAGAAAACTGTCCAATGGTATATGAATGTTTCCTTTGCACTTTTATGCTCTGCCTCCACCCATTTGAGGGGGGCGGGGGATTAGGCTTTGATACGTTGAAAGCTTCTGTAGGGGATTCATAACTTACCATAAGTTTGTAAGGTTTTAGATATTTGGTGGAGCAAACTGGAATGAAAGCAGTTTCTCCTTTTATTGCTCAACAAATATCTGTCTGCATACTTAGAAGGTTTTATCTTTTACAAATTGGAGTAAAACTTAAAAAAAATCAACCAAATTATTGCAGTTATAAACAGTAAACACACTAGTTTATAGTGATCTGTGTGTTTGTCTAAATAAAACATCCTACTTATTGTTAATGTTTACATTTTAATGTAACATTCACATGAGATCATGGTGAAGTACTTCCTTCCTAACCTTTATCAGTTATTGATATGAAAAAAATAGTAAAACTGCTGTTTCCTGCAAACAAAAATCAGTGATTCATAAGTTTTCAGGTAAAAAGTGTTTTTTTTAATGGATCTATAGAGAGCAATACTTTAAAGCTACCACCCGCTGATAAATGTTGCTAATCGAGGAAGCATAGGTGAGGTCAATTACTTTTTACTTTTTTGTTTTGTTTTTGCAGGTTCTTTCAAAGCAAGGTCCTGACAGTGCTATGGTTAGAAACTGGTCTGCGATTGGTCAATTTTCGAGCGTTGGTTCCCTCGGGGCTGATCAGACCAAGTACCTGTGTGGTGAATGGCTACAGTCAATGCTCTCATCCAGAGGAGTATCAACCCAGTATGCATCCAGAGATGTCTCAACTAAGACACTCAAATTGGTAAGTTGGTCTCAGTTTGAGTTTGAGTGTATGTCCACAACAATAAGAGAGGAGTAGTACAGAGTCGAGATAAAACAAGGTGGTGGAGGAGGACCGAGTACGAGCAGTCCCCCTTAAACAGTTAAAACATTACAGATAAGCAGAATACAACAATAGAGGAAAAGAACAAAGAAAAAAAAAGGCATTTGGTTAAAGGAACTCTCTGGTGGTAGACAATGTAAGAATAATATTGAAAAGGGAAACATTCCACATGGTCAATTGAAGACCCCCCCCACCTCAATATCTTGTCCCTTGCCCAGTTTTATTGAATGGGTTCAAGTAATTTCGTGAATTTGGAAAAAGGAAATACATAAAACTATTTATTTTCAAACAATGGAACTTTGTTTAAGTGGCTTATCTAACGGACCATGAAAAATGAGATGGTTTTACCAAGCTAATTTTGTCAAGAACGTTTCATTAAGAAATTAAAGATCGAAAGTATCCAAAAATTTATCAAATTTCATTCATGTATTTCTTTACCCATGCCTCTTGCTTTACACAAACTTCGTTTAAGCGGCTTATCTGACGGACCATGCAAAATGAGATGGTTTTACCAAGCTAATTTTGTCAAGAACGTTTCATTAAGAAATTAATGATGGAAAGTATCCAAAAATTTATCAGATTTAAACAATTAATTCATGTACTTCTTTATGCCATGCCTGTTGCTTTACATAAGCCAATGAGATAACGCAGTGTAATGCATATTCATTACCAACGAAATTCTCCTTGCTCGAAGAACAGCTGATCGTCGATGTGACTAGCAGACTACTGACAACAGTAGTAAATGTGCAAAACCTAGCCTATAGTCACACATAATACTACACTTGGTATCACATACCTTCCATTATCTTCACAGTCTCTCTCTGACAGAGCCGAATAGCCTAACTATATTAGAACTAGGTCTCTGACTAGGCTACCCTATTATACTAAGACATAGGCTACTAACAGTTAGCTCAGGTTCCACCTGACGTTCAATGAAGCTGATCAAAGGAACACTGACTTACCATCTTTATTGTATATTCAATTCAGAAATAATCTCACATCCAAGGTCCTATGATATTAAAATAGTTGTCCGGTGATAAAACCTAACGTAGAGGAAGAATTTAGTCAAGAAGAAAAAAACCGATATCACTACTACATCCTTTTACTATTTCACAGGATTAGTGTATATCCTATTACTTAACAACGCAATACCATGCTGATGCAACCACGGAACTAAATAAAAACTTACAGGCCATGAGGCAGTTAGTTTTACAAACACTAATGTGGGAGAAGCTTGCAAGGATTTATGGATTACAGCTTCACATCGGGTGGCTTCCATTCGACATTTTAACTCAAATTTAGAATCGAAAATGAAGCAGTGTGCATTTGTTACACCGGTGACACCGTTGCTGTTTAGTGTTGCATATTCATTACTTAACTCGAATCTAGGCGTGGTCTAGCTCTTATAATGTGAACCATTTTTTCAAAAAATGCTTTCAAAATTTTTCCGTCTATACACCGGTTTCGTTAGTTTTAACAACTATCACTGTCGTCTGCAGTCGTTGAATGACATATTTTATCCATGAACAACATCGGTGGTAAATCTAAAAATAAATCACTTTAAACCTGTTATTACTGGCTATTAAACCTTTCCTTACTCCAGGAAGTGGTCTCACAGTAGGTGGTCTGCAAAGTCAGCTTCAAAAGCTTAACTTGGGATATTTTAATCTTCTCGTTGGTTATCTTTGAAATATGATACATTCATCAAAATACAACTCATTTGTAGAAACTGTATTCCTCTGTGAATAAATAATTTGCAATGTTAAAGAAAAACAATTACATTTTCAGCTCAATTGCATTGATGATATCATTGAAAGTGTTATGAGGATGTGGTTTGGGCCTATTTGATGCAAAAAAGTTTCCAGCAATATTTATAAGCAAACAGCTGCCGCCACCAGAAGATTGCTTTTAGTTGAAGTCTATGCATTGGCAGAAAAGTGATTGGGGAATTTTTTACAAAACTTTGAAAGAGGAGAACAGGATTCAACCCAGTGGCCACATGTTTTTGATTCCTGTGTTGCACCAACTGAGCAATCAAATGATTCCTTGGTGTGGTCATGCCTGTTAACCTTTCCTGTTGCTCTAGTGATGGCTGTCAGGAAAGATAGTATCTTGCATGTGCTTCAAGTTTTTGTTTCTGTAATCCCCCAGCATGATAGGGAGTCTATGAGTAAGCTGGCAGTATTGGGATATTTATTTAAGTGGGGTAGCAAGGGTTGGGGAAGAGTGGGGGATCGTCTTGGCTTCAACTCAAGTGCCAATGTCATTTGTAAGCAAGTTTTCAAGGGAAAAGTGAAAAATATGACACAATAAGTTCAAAATGTCTCTCCAACAAGAAAGAAGATAAACTTTGATATTGATTAGCCTATCATGTGGCTTGCAATTTCTGTTGCCTTCATTTCCAAATTCAGGGTTTATATTGTTCTTTGTTACAGATCTTTCCAACAATTGATAATGTCCGTACCAGTTTAGAAGGCTACAAGGCAGGAGCATCTATACCATACAACATACAGAATGCAAGAAGACAAGAGTACTTCCACACATTCCTACAGTAAGACCAACATTGCCAGAATATCTTTCTTTCTTTAGATCGGGGTTGGGGAGGGTGTGTTCTTTGGCTTAAATACTGCATATGTCCGTATCCAATTCATATTTATGCAATACCTCTTCATAATGCAAAAAGTAATTTCAAATGCATGCGAAATGTGAAGGAGAATAGCAAAACAGTGAATTAGATATTGTAATCATATATGTAAAAGTGTATTTTACAGAGGGGTAACTTTAAAGTAACTTGAAACAACAAGTACATTTGGTAATTCATTTTGAGTCCATTGTCACATTGTCCAGAAGTGAGCATATATGGACATTCCATCATCCTTAACATTATTGGACTTTATTAAATATTTTTTCATTTCAGTAAATGGAAAGCTAGTAACAGAGGCCGTTCAAGAGCATCTCCTCATTTAAAGTCATATTCACTCCTGTCTCCCGATAGCAAGAAGGCCGCTTGGTTTATGGTCACAAGGTAAGATCTGTCAGATTTAGTCAATATATGAAGAAAACAACTGTAATCTGTAGTCTATTTGAAATTTACAACCTCAAATAAGTTTCAGGTATGAATTGCAAGTGGTGTTAACATTTCGTGCCTTCCGAGGTAGAGTGGACAGGACTTCTTTCTTCTTTTTTTTGGCCAGTGTGAAAATGTAAAGAGATGTAAACATTGACAGACTTTTTGTACGAGACAGACTCCTCGTGTCGTGGGCCATTTGCAAATGTGCACTAGGGTATAACTTCTTTCATTGAGCAATTTCTCTTTTGCTGAATTTGCTTTTGACTGATAAAAGAGAAACATGGTAAAAGCATCCTCTTGAAATTTACATCCAATTTTTTGTAGTTCAAAGTAGGAATTAATCGCAATATAAGTGAGTCATTCCATATTAAAGACAGGTATCTAATTTGTGACATTTTGTAGTGTTCTTGTAACAACACATAATCAACTATATATTACCATGGTCTGTAAAACGGAAATAATGTTATTTATAGGGGTTAGCCACTCTAATGTGAAGTACCTGCTTCGCTCAAAAGTCGATGACCTTCGCATTGTTTGTTTATGATAATATTAGGCTCTATTTTACCATGTAAATGTTATACTAGCTGATTCACAATGTGACAGAAACACTAAAATTGTCACAAATTTGGATCCGTTATTTATGAAAATGACCTCTACTCACCACATTCATAAGTATCGTATTAATTTTACAAAATTAGAGCTCGACCAAATTCAAGGTCATTGTTCAAGGTCATTCAAGGTCTTCATTCAAAGTCATTATTCAAGTTCATTAAATTCAAGGTCATTAAATTCAAGGTCATTAACAATAGAGTGAAAACTAATTTAACAAAATCTTCATGTAAGTTTGCAATGATGACATTACTAAAAGTCATCCATACTTGCATTTAAAGGTGACTGAAGTGTTTTTTTTGTGGAAATTTTATCGAAGTTTTAAGGAAACTTTTTTTATCAAAACCCTTTTTTCATCACAGTGCTAACATGTCGAAGGCGGCATGGGGAATGCTAGAGAAGAATGGAAGTCAATTGATGATCAGGTCTTATGAAATTGGAGTCCTCTTCCTTCCTCATCTGTTTGTGAGTATTTTCCTCGAAAACAGTTTTGGAAGATTTCTAGAAGAGACTTGAGCTCTTTTTGTGGAATTGGGAAGGGTGGGGGGGTCGAACATGAAGCCAACTTTTCCATTTTTAACTGTATCATGTCCACTGTTTGGGATTTGACTTGAAATACTGTGAAAAGATATATTTTAAGTAATAAGGAACCCCTGCCTCCATCCCTCCCAGCTACACCTCAAATATTTTTGAAGTAATGTCTTAGGGACTCTATCAAAGCTAATTTCAATGGCATTCTTAAATGTATTTTTGTCCTTAGAAAATTTTTTAACCTGAGGGACACTTCATTTCAAAATAAATCTCGTAGAATGTGTGTTAAATTTGAATTTGTCTTAATTACTAATTATCATTTGCTCTCATCACTGCTTGTCATTTTATCTATATAATCATGGCTTGCTGAAGCTTACATCTCTTCTATTCATTCAAAACATTTCAACATTTCAATTTATGGTTTCATCTCATTAGCACTCCATTTTTGTTTTAAATTTTTATTCAATTTTCAATCAAACCTTTCCATATTTAGAAAATATGTTTTGCAATTAAATCTCCAACAATTGGCAAAATGTGAGAAATTATGCATTTTAGTGAAATACATTTTTTTTTTTTTAGGATGAGAACTGCAAACAGTTTTCTGTCTCTGAGGAAGAGAGTTCAGAATCATGTCTTCACTTCCCTCTTCCATGGGATGTGCCTCTGGAACCATATACAAAAACAGGTAAGATGCCAAAAACGTCAGTTTAATATAGAAACCTTTTTATATCATTTTTTCTCTAGTACAGCAGTAAATGTTGGAAGGGGAAAACTTGCCTGTTCCCCACCTCCCCCCCCCCTAATTTTTTCTGTTCCCTTTCATGAAGTAGATTTGTCACTTCGGTATATTTCAGCTTTTTGTCACATAAGTTGTTCAAGACTAACCACTCTCTTGTGTTTAGTATCAAACTTTTTGTTGATTTCATTATATATTATCTTGTTTCGACAAAGCCTTGTTTCTATACTTGTATTTTATCAGATGACTCTTTCATAGAAATGTTACCAAACACAATTATATCAACAGAATCCTCTCTGCCCTCAAATTTCTGCTGACCTTGCACCCTTACAGCCTTTACAATCCCCCCCCCTGCCCACCCACCTTTCTCCCTTACACACACTCACAAAAAATTAAGTACCCCACCCCACATGCAAACCTTTGCATGAGTTTTGCATATTTAATGTGTATTTTTTTAAGAAGTTCAGGCTCTATCTACTAGCTTCCAACATTCTTTACTAATATTGTTACTATATAGTATTTATGTATGAATATGTATAGATCACAAAACAGTAACATGTGTCAATAATTGTGTCTGTACTGTAAAAAATGTCAATGTTATGTCATTTTTCCTATTACTATGTGATGATTCCACTACACTGATCACATGATAACATGAAACAGTATTCACAGTAAAAGACCCAATAAACAAAACAAAAAACAGACAAAATAATGCCAAATTCAACCCAATTCTTGTTTATCCATTCAAAAAAATTTAATCTTTTCATATTATTTTTATTACACTTTTGTTCAGTTTCCTCTGTTGTGTTTTCCTTAAAAAATAAAATTTAAAAAAAAACATTTTTATGATTTAATTTTTTTGTTCGTGTGTTATTGCCTCAAATTATTATTGTTGAAATTTTACTTAACTTTTCAAAGTATGGCTTTTTTTCCTACTATTTATTAACCTTTTTTTGGGGTTTTTTATTCCGTCGCACTTTCCGTGAAGGTCAAATCATTGTTACATGTTTAACAAATTGTTTGAAAATGTGCCATTCTTCGATGTTGGAACTGGGTCATGTTCTTTCTCTGACTCATTTCTACTAAATCACCGCTTAAACAATTTCTTTTTATTCAGCAGACATAATACAATGTGGAGTCCATTAACTTCATATGCTTACTTCCCTTTCTTACTTGTACTAACAGCCTCTAATTTGGTACAACAAAAAGCTCATATAGACTTTCAACTTATTTTACTGATTGTCCAACCTGCTTCCAACCTAATTTTCCTCATTTGCAGAGAAAAGAAATATAAATGGGTCAAGAAAATGCTACCAAAAACACTTGTTGATTTAGTCTCTAAGTTGATTAGAGCAAAATTAATTAAAGTAATTGCTACTTTGGCTTTTTAGAAGTATGGCTTCGGTTCCATTGTGTGTTGTAAATAATAGTGCACAGGTATTTTGTGAGCATTTCAACAGGGAATTTAACCAAAAAGAAAAAACACAAAATGGACAAAATATCAATGTTTGCAATATGATTTGCTGTTTCTGTGGCTTGCGTTGGTCAGTTAGCTGTAGAAAGCACTGCTTGCTAGTCATCCAATTCTCCAGTAGAGCATGACCTGTTCACTACAGTGGTGTAGTATGGCTATCGTAGTAATATCCTTAACAACCGCTGGTCACCTCTAGAAGGGTTTTCCTTCCTTCAGAAGTGCAAGCTCATGAATAATTCATGAATTTACAGCAACGTAAATAAAACCCAAAGACTGCCTCATTGTCGAATAAAATAGGGTCATTATCTGCATGCCTCCAAGTCAAGGCTTTCTAAATAAAGCGAAATTATCTGACTTCGTCTGCATGATAGTAACACTCCGATTAATTGCCATGTCGGATGTTAATTAGATTACAAGCAACTTTGGGATTTCGTATGAAAGCTGACAGAAACTTTAACATTCAAAATGTAAGCACAGACAGTCACTCTACGTATTATGAATAGTGCCAACTGTCCTTATACTATTCAACAGTCTTACAGGCAGGGTTCACCCCCTCTGCACCCCCCTCCCCTGCTACCGCCCAGACAATACATACCCCAAGGAATTATGAATTTTGGAAGTTTATTCATAAATTATTAGATATTGAATCATGAATATTGACAAAAGGGTTAGGGGATATTCAAGTTTTATGGGTTTTTACATTTTATGGTAGTTGTTTCTGGAAATTAGGCCATTTTTAGTCAGTGAAGTGCCTTGAAGGCTTTTATATAGTTATTCTCTGTACTTTTTTTTTTTTAATATTCTAAAATTTCTCACACTATCACTTGTTCTCTTCAATGATTATTGACCATTTTTTATTAATTCAAGAGAAGTCTTTCAGATCTCTCCTTGAAACTTGAATTTATTTGTCTCCCACATAAATATTATACATTTGACCTTCGTGAAAGTCATGTCTGTTCTACAATGATGTCAATGAATTAGTCAAGACGCTGTCATATTATCTATAAGTTTTCTTTGTTTGTGTGTTTGCTACTAATTTTGAACGAAATTAATCGTGTCAACTTTGCAAAATTGAATATTAAAATTTAAAAAGCATTTTGAGAAAACCTACTATGACTATCATATTAAAAACCAAGTCATTTAAGTTCAAACAAAGTGACTATTTTGTAATAAAACAAGGATTTATCCAGACCCATCTTATGGAATGAATAAAGTTAGTATGAAGATACTGGGTTTGTTTCCCCCTATAACCAAATGAAATGTTTTGGTTTACATAAATTGATAGTTAACTACCCACGATTGAAACAAAATTTTTGTTTTATTGATAACTGTGCGTTTATGAGCTGTTTATTGATTCATGCCGTACAATTAGTAGAAGCAATTATTAGCAGATTTCCGTATGGCACCCATCAATGTTCATCACAGCCTGCCCCCCCCACGGACCCCCCCCACTCCTCCCATATCCCTCATTTAATTGTTCAGGCAAAAATTTAATGCTGGATTCTTCATTTTAACTGAGTTTCTAGTTAAAAGATTGTCAGGTTTACTGTGTTTTAAAGAGTCGTTTCATAATGCAAACTTGAGAGTTGGATGCCAAACTTGAAGCTCAGATCATATTATTCAATCACAAATGCACATCTGAATTTTGAACCCCTCAGTATTCACAGGGGCGTATCCAGGGGGGGGCGCAACAGGCGCGCGCCCCCCCTATTGGCCGTCACCAAAAAAAAAAAAAAAAAGTTTAGCAAAAAAAAACAAAAAAATTGATGACGACCTTTATGTGAGATGTCGGTGATCGCTCAACCCCCCCCCCCCTCCCGTATGCTTTATTTTTTGTTTGCCAAAAAAAGGTTCTGGCGAAGTTCGGCGGCATAATAGTTTTAGAAACATAGATGGTAATTGTGTTTGTATTATCACTATAAACACTAAATGACATGCCAGCCATACTAAATTGTGCATTTTGTGTCCATATTTACTGGAAATGTTGCTTATTATTAAGGTCGAAAAATGGATCACATATGGCCATGGGCGGCGATCCTGGGTGGAGGGGGGATATATCCCCCCATGAAAATGGGTGGAGGGGATGTAATGCACCATATCCCCCCCCCTACCACCAAATGCCACGGATAAGAATATTTTCATGCCTACATTTATGCATCTTTGTTAATGTACGGCTCTTTTTTAGCTTCATTTCTCGCCTACCATAAACGCAGTGCGATCTTTTCAAATAAAGCGTCTTTATAAAGCAAAAATAGTTGACTGTAGGCTTCATTGGCCCTATAACAACAAAATGTATTATTGCGCCCACGGTATTGATATAGTACATATATGCACGCTCATAGTATTCATATAGGCCCTATAGTAGGCCTACACACGTACATGTTCCCTCGAACAGCTGAGAATCTCATGTAACCAGGGTAATGCTTAATACACGTTTCACCTGGATGCCCTAGCAATCGGTACCTAGGAATGTAACTATGTGTAATTGTGTATTGCATGTGTATAGGCCTATAATAGCCTGCATGAGGCCATTTTCTTCATCGAATAATATAACAGAGCTCTCGAACATTCTAACGTTGCGCCTGAAACAAGATTTACAGGGGCAATTTTCCCAAAATAACACCCGAAATTAAAAAAAAAAAGTATTTTGGATCCTGATTATGAGATATTTCGGACATGACATCCCTATTTTAAAGTTGGGTATATGCCGCTTGGAAACCTCGGGAAGTGCCGTTTCCGGCCATCTAGAGGGTTTGTTAATCCCAAAATTTTCTTGTACGCTTCGCGCCAACTCATGGTGGCGCTACGCTTAGATAGTCAACAAGGTCATATCCCCTCCCCCACCCCCCCACTCGGAAGAACGGATCGCCGCCCATGCATATGACACCATTTTGCATTTCAGCCCTTCTTTGAAAGCAAAAATTGTACACCCCTCCCCTTAGACCCATCCCCCAGGACGGCGATCATTCATGCCTGGCGCCCCCCCTATTGGAAAATCCTGGATACGCCCCTGATTCATTCCCCCCCCCCCACACCCCTTCCAAAAAACCAGTGTGAATTTTTCTGGCTAAAGATCCATGCCTTCAACTAAGATGTTTGATGAATTTCTTGGTAATGTTTTGTTAAGGAGCTTTAAGATGATCCAAGCTGTGCAGATGGATGTTATAGTTCATTGTCATATCAAGTGATATTACCTCAACCACTCATCAAAATTGTCACTTTTAATACATGTAATATTTATTCCTATCCCCTACCACCCTCTCCCCTCACAACCCATCCCATCCTCTTCCCTCTCCTTCTTGTTTACCCCGTTCCATCCTCTCCACTTCTCTGTCCTCCCATTTCCCACCTCTTAAATTACTCTGAAAAAGTTTTTATACTTATTCAATACTTTAATAGATATTCCAAATCATCATTACTTATCCAAACCTTATCCACACCTTATAGTGTTGTCTCCGTTTAAATATTCTGAATTACAGAGTCAGTAACAGAGCTGAGACTTGTCTCCCACTACTGTGTCTATTGTTACCTAAGCAGTAGCCATTTTGCAACCTGAATGACTGTATCTAGTCACAATTAAGTCACTTTTGTTCTGGATTGTGATTCAAAGATATGATCTATAGCTTGAATTGAAAACAAGTCCAGTTCCTCTCATTATGTAGGTCAGGGTTATCAGGTAGTTGGGAATGATGGCTTTGTGTAGTAAAAGTTATCGAAGGAAAAGAGAAAAAAAATGTTCAGTGTGAAAAGACCTTGGTAAGGAAAAATGCAGGCTTTGTGTGTATTTTGAGATGGTAAATATCATTGGTGGCATTTTGTACAAAAACTAGAAATGATTTGAAAGAAGATCACTCCCCAATTTGCATATCAACATCATTAGTGGGTTGGAATGCAAATCATTTAAAGATTGGCTCTTGGCAGAATTGTAGTGTTCATTGGTCATAGTCCCACACAAAGAGAGATGTTTGTAAATTTTGAATGTCCGTACTGCTCATTTAACACACTCTTCATGAGGATGAGAGCTCCTCAATGCATGCATTCATTGTAATGTTAGCCTATTTTTGGAATAAATTCGAATTAAATTGTCAAAAGATATTCTTATGGTAACAAAGATGCATGGTCCTGATGTCCACTTCAATAGCGAAGTGGCTATAACCGTCAAATAAGAGCTTGATAGTTCAGTTCAATGGTAAAGCACGGGATTTATCCCCCTGAGGTCACTGCTGCGAATCCTGTTCTTGCCAACAATTTTGGTGCTCTTTCGAAAAAGAAAAAAAGGAAAAAATTATTCCATAGCATCAGGGATCTGAAGATGAACTCCAAAAGTATTTGACCTTGACAAATTTCAAATTCAACTATTGTACAGTTATTTGAAACCCTCAATCCCTTAGGATGTTTTATTTTGTTATTGTTTTGTATGCCTTTTGAGGAGGGGGACTCAATGTACTCTGCCCTAAACTAGGTATTTCAGCCACTTTGATTGATTTTGCATTTGTTGTTAAAAGGTTAATATCTCAATAAGTGAAAGTTATACTAACATGCATTCTCTTAATGATGGTTTTTCATCATTTGATATTTGCTATCTTTTACAGACAGGCCATGGGTGTGGGACATACCATACACAGACAAACCAGATACCCATGGTAACTCATGGATACCAGGTGGACGATAACAAAAAGCAGACACATCACCGAGATAGTTTGCCAGCAAAGATGTAACATGAAAGCTGATGTCCTGGTTATCAACTCAGGTCTCCTTTTATCTCCCAGAAAAAGCACCATAGAAATGAATTAGAACAAGATTTAGATTTAGATCAGATTTAGATCAGCATGTTATCTTTGTGATTATACATTCTGCTCTCACTTTACTTGCCATAAACAATTTTCATTTTTGAAAAGAAAGTTACAGATGAAATTGCTTTCAAAGTAGATACAAATAATGGTATCATTTTGTAGAATTTATTTGGCTGAAATTGCCTTAGTAAACATTTTGTTTGATTTTTTAATAAAACTAATAGTCTGACTCGAAGCTGTTAAGCTTAGATTAACATATATCAGCAGCTGTAGGAGTTATGGCCTATCTTTGTGCGGAAAAAATTCAAATTGATAGTTGATGTTCTTAAAAGATCTGGCAATGGAGTTCACATTTCGCTTGTTATATGCTGTGATGGCACATTCTGTTTTCATTGTTAACTGGTCAGGTCAAGAGATACCTGACCCCGTAAATGACGACATTTTGACCTCTGATGTGGCTAAAAATTGGTGAATAATCTGGACAAGTTTTAAATTATTTGTAGCATGGAATTATTTATCCAGCAGGATCACAAAATGGACAAATCGCAGTGCAAAGATGTATAGCACTTTCTGTTTTAACATACGTTTGTTATAAAAACTTAGTTCAGTGCCTTCCCAGGGTTGAACCACCATTTCTGTTAGGAGGGGGGGTGGATAATATGTAATTAGGGAGGGGTCTATTAGGAGGGAGGGGAAATTTTGGTAAAATGAAGGGTGTTTAGCTGCAAAATGTTGCTATGATTTGGAAACAATGTTAAACAATTGTCACCTGGTTAGGTTTTACTGTACATATATACATTTATGTAATTTACTAATTTACACAAGGAATGTTTGGTTATATGCTGTCTATCTGAGGGGAGGGGGAGGTTGCACCCCATTGATTTTATCCTGCCATCCTAGAAGTAACATGGTTCTGCCCCTTGTGCCTTAAAAACTATGGCACATAATTTGAACACTAAATTATTATTATCCTGCTCATTTCTCCATATAACAATGAAACTTTACCGATCAGTTCCATTTTAGTGTAAGCTTTCACGTTTGTGCATGTGCAGTTTAGAGTCCAGAAAACATTGTAAAATTATTGTATTGAATCACTTAGAGGTCACACCCAAATACTGACATACCTCTCTTGCACATAAAGAGAATGTTAAGTATCATCTTGAAGAAATGCGTTGTACTGTTATATGCTTGTACAAAATACAACACCCAACTTAATACTGAAATCATATTAATTTCTAACCCATTTTGTGTTGTAAATATCACCTTGCAAAAATTTTGCGCAATGTAATGTCATTTAATATTTACAAATATAAAGCACATACAATGAAATCTTAGTTATAAGTCCACTTATTTTGCTATGTTTGTTTAGCGATAGGAATACCTATTTTGCCGGTTTTTCTCATATCGTCTTTCACTTTCATCAAATTTATATGAAACGATTAATATACAGTTCAAGAAAGTCTTAGGGAGGGGGAGGTGTAGGGACATGAAAGATATGTTGCTTGGTAAATTTGAAACATTTTTGTATCTTCTGTTTTCAATGTCGGGGGACAGAAGTAGGTGAAACATAACTTTCTCTATCAGAAAGAGGAGTTGCCTTGAGATATTTATCTGACATTACAATTTCCTTTTATTAATACTGAGGATCCAATTTGAATGATTTATCGCTGCCGTTGAGTGCATAATATAAATATTAAAATATTGAGGGGCAGAAATGTACTCCACCCCCACTTTGAATGTGAGGGTGGCGGTACGCCTATTTACCAGTATATATACAAATTAACTGTTCAATTCTTCATGAATTGATCGCTTCTGAAGTGACGCAAAGTATTCCTGTACCGCTGTAGGGTAGCATAAGGGTGAAGTGGGCATCTGAACACAAACAAGATTACCCCGAAAGATATAATAATGAGAGTAACTAACAGGCTTGTGAGTAACAAGAATCAAGTTTACTCAACGAAAGTCCGAAGAAAGGTAGAACAGCCTTGTTGCTGCAAATGTCCATGTGGTTGAATATAAAAGAAACTCTTTGCTGATGATGCCAGAAGCGAGACCTTATATTTACCCTCTCGTATCGAAGTTGCTACGCCACTCCTTTTTCCCCACTCACACCGCCCCCCTCCCCCCCCCCCCCCCGCTTCCACTGCCCTGGTCAGAACTGCAGAAATTTAAGCTTACCATTTTTTTCACTTTTTGTGAAGATTGATCATCAACATTTAAAACCTTTACAGCGATTTTCCTTGCTACAATCACATTGGTTGGATTTGACCATGACAAAAGCTGATATTTTCGTGGAAAAACCCATCCATGTTAGTTTCTATTTTATCTATATGCTTTTTTTCCCCCCAATTTGTTCTACGCGTTGAAATTAACATATTCTTAATTTATACTTTGAAACTCAGTGTCAAAGTTAGCGTTATTTATTAACTGTTATATTGTTTATATTGACTTCACTTGAACAACGACCCAATATAAACATCTTAATGACAAATATATATGACAGACGATTAATAACGATAACTCAATCCTCCTCCTACCCCCTACCCCCCCCCCCCAATCACCCACCCACCCTCTACGTCCTCTGTAAAGGTTGAGCTTACCCGAAGAAGAGCAGATATACAGCCGAGGATGAGTATAGAAAACATTGTTTTTTATACAGTTGACAATTTAACTGACCCGTTCCATACTGGATTTATCATGGAGCCTTCTCTCTATACTATTACATTGATAGTATTGCATTAAGTGCAGATAATATGTAAAGTAATGTGGAATGGAACCAGCTCTCTTGAGCTGGGGTCCCTAAAAACCTAGCTACGCCACTCGAATTATGCTATTGTGCTATAGAATCAAAGTGTAAGAAATAATAAAAATATTTGTAAGAAAATGTATCCTCATAGAATTTTGGGAGCAATCTTCTCCCCAGTTAGTCGCAATAAATTAATTTTCTGTTATATAAGGAACGATCGCGCGCAAAGTTTGCTATATAATATCGAATTAACACGTACCCTGTTTCAAGGTAAATTATGCGTGTGGCTGGCTCTTAGTGCCACTAAATATTTTCTTCAGAAGCCCCTCTCTGCAACCGCCCCTGGTATGTACCACCTTCTATATGACTTTATCATAGCGGTAAAGTTCGCCATATGAAACCGACTTGAAATATTAACCGCAATAAAAATAAAAGGAAAAATTATACTCGGATACACATTTAAACGATATACACGTTACTATTTATGGTTTAATTTGTATCAAATTAATATTCAATAAAATTTAGATTCAAGAATTTTATAAGCAATTGAACGTTTATGAAATTCTTGAATCATAAACGTTCAATTGTTTATAATTTATTGGTGGGCGGTAGTATAATTTCTTTCATTACCGGTCAGAAGCGTGGTGACATATACATCTTATTTGAAAATAATTGAAATAAAAGACAGGAAAAACAATTGTACCTTCAATCGGAGACTGAAACAATAGAACAAACCAAATTTTGTGGAATGGTGTTTTTGTTTTTACCTCTTGAGCATTTTAACCGGTTTGATTGTGTTACTTCTCAGAATATTGATACGAACAATAGCAAATTATAATATAAAATGTAATAAGGATGTATACTGTAAAAGCGAGAATGCAGAATGCATAAAGAAAGCAAAAGCTCTTTTCAGAGTAAAATAACATCACGTAAAACTCTTTTGTTTCGTAATGGCAACTTACGAAACGACGAAATGATTAATTTTGTGTTCTCTTAGAAGCATAATGGAATAGTCAGTTATCGTATATTTATTTGTATCTTGATCACTAAAAGGCCTCGAACCAGTTATGTCTTTTTTTTTCTCTCTCTCCACCTCTCTTTCTCTCTCTTTCTATCCCCATCTGATTCATTGAAGAAAAAATAATAATGATAACAAAACAGGCAAGCATCTTAATGGCAAATATGTAAGACAGACAATAACGATAACTTAATCCAGCTGTCGTTAAAACCTCATCCGGCTCCATTTTTACTGGCGTCAATATCAACTAATATTTGGTTAACATTTGATTCGTGATTTATCTTCGCTATTATAATATCACGTAATATGTCATTGATTTGTAAAGCTAAAGTGCAATTAACGCCAGTTTACGTTGCGCCGTAGCGACATTTTTTTTCTCCCTTTTATTAATTTTATCAATGTCTGCTTTTATAATAAAATTCCTTCCTTCCTTCTTTTTTTTTCTTTTCTTTTGTTTTCATATCCGATATCTATATTCATGTTATTGGCATTGTCCTTTCCTTTTTGTATTCCAATTTTTACCTCTTAGTTTTTTCTCTTATCTCTTTTCCTTTTTCTTTTGATCTCATGTTAGCAGAGATCTAACTTTTGACTCACCGAGTCAGTTTTTATGGTAATATAGCCGTACCGATATGCCTTCATAGTAATTCAGAAATTAGAGAGAATAATAAATAACGAAGACAAAAGCCAACTTTCCCCACAAGTAAAGTGGAATAATTTGTTATCAGATTTATGACTTGGGAGGAATATATATATATATATATATATATATATATATATATATTGAATTGAATTGATAGGTCACGAGACTATAGTCTTGACCTATTTTGGACAACTCTGTATGCCACGTGACTGACCAAAGTGAACGTGACACGAGATTGAATATAACCAGGGCCTGTTTAACTTTTCTTTCTTTTTTTCTATCGCATTTTGAATTTGGTTTCTACAATTCGTGACGCCGGATTTATGGCGGGGCCACAGAGAGCCTTGCCCCACCCTCTATAGGTGGGGTCCCTCATATTTTTCGACATAAAATTTCGTCGACTTCTAAAGATGGGTGATATGCTTTATAGGTCTATAAACACGATAGCATCAACGCGATCTAAATATCTGCGATGGATTTACATGATATTTAATTATACTTTAAAGAAATACCAAACGCTACCGCTATGGGTGAGAGAGGGAGAGACAGGAGGGGGGGGGGAGGGTACAATACTGCAGTTATGTCTAGCAGATAATAGTTTAATATGATTGTGGGGTAGAGGTATGTGATATTAATTTATCTCTACGCGAAAGTTATAAGTAGGTATTTTGTTTATATAATTGTTCATTAATGTTGAAATGGCCTCCACAAACGCATGGCGACTTGATGGTCACCTCCAGGCGGGCGACGGACCTGGGGGGAACGTGCCACCTGTGCCCCCTCCCCACACACACCAATTTTCTGATTTGCCCATCAACTCAATGTCACACGTCCCTCGAGGTTCGTGCCTCCCACCCTATCCCCTCACACTCATCTGACCACATTCAGTCCTCTGTCAGAAAAAACTTAGAATTTGAAAACAACAAAGACATTTTCTTTGTAAAATAAGATATCACTAGTTGAAACGAAGACAAGCTCCCCAAGTTTATTTAATCGAAATAAGTCAGTGAATAACTGTTCATGTAATATAGTTAATTAAATTTTCGATAATTCTGAGTATAATTCATATAATTATCCACGCATATTTTCAGTCACAATCACAAAAGGGGAGGGGTGGACCGAATGGACGGGGGGGGGGGGGGCACACAACTCTGTCGCCTTCAACGAACCCACAGCAACAGTCATCCTCGTTCGTAAAGTTTGATTATTTTATTTGCCTACAGCTCGTCCATAAAGGTATATATCCCTCATAAAATCAGTCGGGAATGTTTGGATTCAACCTCCCCCACCCCCTCCCCAACCCACCCCCCCCCCCCACTTTCAAAAAAACCTTTGAAATTGTCTTCTGATATTTCAAGTTGAAACTTATTATTAAATTTAATGCACTGCAATGTTATGGGATATATTAATATTTTTGGTATCTAATTTTATCCACAAAAATTTCAGCAAATTAAGCCAACGTAAAAGACCGTTTCATAACAACAATTATGACTACTCTCTACTTTCGCGGGGGGGGGGGAGAAAAAGGGGGTAAAAAAGAAGTAACCAAAACAAAAACATTCCTTGTGAGGTCTTATTGTTCCATGTATATCCAAAGGCGCCAATTTCACGTGAGTTTGTATTCTTTTCTGATATGAATCAACCTTGAGATTGACAGGAACGTTACTTGACGTGGTTGTAATTGGTCATTTACATACTAACCAGTTGATTAGTCTACACTCTGCCAATATCTCTCAGGGTGATCTCTTTAAGTAGCCCATTAACTGAAACCAGTATAAAACTCAGGCAGAAGTCTTGGGAATATACTTCATAGTCCTTTTTCTGGTATAACAATCTTTTGTTCATCTCTGAATGGGGTGTTTTTTTTTATAGTTATCTATTGATCCTTATAGCCGTATACGAGGTCCTTACCGAACCCACTGGGGTGTCACCGTAAATGGCCAATTAATTGGACCTCGTTCAATTGCTATTTGGAAGAGTCTCATTTGACGTCATGTTATAGCGAAGAAGAGTTGATAGCTGACGTCTCGTTAAATGAGCTGTCACTCAAAACTTGAGACTGGCAAGTGACTCTCGCATAGTGTGGTCCTTAAAACGGACAAGAAGTGGTGATTCAAAAGATACTAGATAAACTATGATAAAATGGCCACAACTTTCGTGACAAAACACTCTTTGAAACCCGATTTGAACAGTTCGGGAATAAATTGGGAGAGAGAGGGGGGGGGGTAATCGAATTTAGAAAGTCAAAACGTCTCCAGAAGAGTAATTACGTAAGGCTAGTGATGTCAATAATGTTACTTCCCTTTCAACATGCTCTAAGTGGCGTACCCTGTTTAACATTCCTGACAGTGAATGTAGTCAGATTTTTGAGAATTGCTTTTATAGTGTTCGGGATACGAAAATATGTTACTTCCAGTTTAGATACTTTACATTTTATTCTTGGTACAACTCAGCTACTTTTTAAGATGAAAAAGGGACAGGATTCTATATTTACATTCAGTAAATTAGAAGATGAAGATATACCCCTCACTTCTTTTGGCACTGTAATAGGGTTATAGGTTTTTGGAATCATGCTATTTCGAGTTGTTTTCCTCATAATCGAATATCTTTAAAAATGATCTCCTTTGGCATGTTGGACAAATATATGAAACAATATAAGTTTTTTCTTACTTCATGCTAAAATATTTTATTTACAAATGTAAAATACAGGAAATCAATCCCAGCCGCGAGGCTCATTTTAAAAGTGCTGTAGATTTTATCCTTAGTGTTGAGAAACACATTACATTTAAAAACCACAGTTTCCATATGTACAATAAATTAAAAAGATATTGCTAACGGTATGTATGATAGTATATAAGAAACTATCGTTAAGTATATTCGTTTATAATTCTCTATTTGCATTGCTTATGACACTATTTCTGTTATGTTTACATGTATATATGCTTAATATCTAGACTGAAAATACACTGAAAAAAAAAACACCAGTTAGAGACTAAAGGCGAATTCTGCTCACAAATAAATATGATAACAACTAAAGATAATTTGCATATTTCTCACAGAGTGGGCAAAAAAGTGAAGTCAGAAGGGAAGAAGTTTGGAGGGTCAGAACCCCAAGCAAAATACATTTGATTTTTTTGTAATAATTCCTGAAATTTGACAAGAATTAGTTAGAAACATCACTTTATTATACCAAGTTTAGGTGGTGTAAAAATGCCAATTTATTTGAGAAATATTTAGGACCATCCAATGTTAGTGAAGGTAAGTATTAAACACATGGGGTGTACATTAGCTTTCACAGATTACATGCTTGGCACCGACAGAAAAAAAAACCAGTGAAATTACGTCATTCACAAAATCTGCATGAAGGCTCCAAATTGTCTAGATTTCATCAAAAACATTTGAGTCAATAAACAAGTATTTTTCTTGTCTCGGGGCAAAAGATTAGGGTGGACAAAGATCGCTTAATTTCTTAACATCCGATCTGAAAATTATAGATCGAACGGTAACTTTGTTTGCTAACGTGTTTTCAGTGTCCCGGTGAGAACAAGTAAATAACAAGCATGACCCTTCTTCACTGGTCGTTTGCGCAAACCCATCCAATTGTCTCGCGATTACGAGCCATTGTTGTTAAAGAATTGTTATATCTGTCAATCAAAGCCTGTTTTATTTACCATCGTCCCCCTTTTCATCTCCCTTAAGTAGCCTAACGGTATCACTTCTTGTCGGTTTTCACCGCCAGATATGCACATATATATAGGCATAAAATTTAGTTTATATCCGAGGGGGGGGGGTGGGGAATGCTTTTCTTAATTAATTACTTATTAAAACTCTGGAAGTAAAGTATACCACCGGGGAACAGCCCAGCCACCGAGAAGAGATTTTTCTCTTCATGTGGCCAGATGCTTCTGGGGAGGGTGTTTTGCCAGGGCTGGAGCAGCCCCCGCCAGTGAGTCAGCCCCTCCCCTTCCTCTAGCTGACTCTATTGTTCTATTTATTTCATTGTTTTGACGCTTCCACTCTGCAAAAAAATCATTGCTTGTTTACGTTACGCCTACTTTTCCCCATTTTAGTCTGCTTTAAATTTCGCTAACCTGCATGAGGTCGATCATGCTCCCTCCCCTCCCCTCCCATACCCCTCCCCTCCCTTTCCCCGTCACACAGTCTTTATTTATTAAAAACGCATTTCCTTGACAAATATCCTCCACGAAGACGAAAATATCATAACCATGTTTATTATTTCTCGAGTGAAGATGGTGCAAACACATCGTTCAAGGATATATGAATATTCATAAATGCCCTGAGTGAAGGGAGAACTCTTTTACATTGAATGATAAAGATGTAGAGTTTTCTTTCTCTCTCTTGTATTAATTAAGGAGATATTAGTGTACTTAAACTACTCTTAAATTAACTACTTATAATTACTTCCTCTGCTTCTTAACATGTTTAGAGCCATAAACTAAAAGTAAAAGGAAGGTCAATTTTTTTAATAATCTGTTTTTGATTTCATTTGGTCGAATTCTTTATGAAATTGTGATAATAGAAAATTTACATGTTAGGGTATGTGAGTAACTCCCATGTGACAATAGTGAACAATATTGGGATACAAAATGCTGTGTCGAAAGCATATATTCATCCAGAAGCGATGATTGATATTAATATAGAGTACGAGTTGATTTCCGATAGTTTGAAACAAGTTTGTATATCAAAGATAAAAGTATAGATGAAAGCTGTATTGTGAGTTGATGCATGGTGGTACTAAATTCAAGATATAACAGAATAGAATTATAATAGAATAGAATAATAATAGAATAGAATAATAAAAGAATAACTTGTCACTCTGACCTGAAATGATAAAATTAGTAAGCAAAAACTACAAAATCGGTCTGCAAACAAATATAAGACATTAAACAACTACATTAACACTTAGGAAAACGAAACAATTAGTGTTAATAAGTTTATACTGTTTTATGAATAATGTCGAATGAATATTAGTATGTTTCATCCAGTGTTTCATTTTTTTCAAGTAATTCACTTTTTATAGGTGATATCAAAACTGGTAGATGACCGCAACATTTGAGACATTTTCATCAGAGTATAATTCTTCATCATTTGCACGGTATTCAAACTGAATAAGCACCATTATAGTCATGTTGTTGATAATACTGTTCAACTATTGTAATAAAATTTAATATTATTATTTTTTCATCTTTATTATTAGACTATCTTCGGTCAGCTTGCGGCTTTGATAAGCAAATGATGGCTTTTTCGCGAGTTCCTGCTTGCAGGAGGATCTACAAAAACTACATATGGGTTATTGCAATCAAGTGGGTTCGCATTTAGGTCTATATATGCCTCAGCCTGAATCCAAACATTGAGTATCCTTGTAGATTTGAGATCATATAAGTTAGAACCTATTAACAGCTGTCAGTGTACTGTCAGCCTGCCCGTAGCCAGACTTTGGCACGGGGAGTGCGTTGGCGTTGGCGTGCCTAGTGTGCCCTCCCCCTACCCCCCCCACCCCGCCAATTGCAAAATTCCAATATACTTGTGCTTCCCATCATTTTACTTGTAATGACTGTAAGGGGACATTACTATGGTGACAGTGGTCTCCGTACAACCGATACGGTAATCAAGCCATAAAATCATGCTGTCATAATATCACGTGATCCATTTATAAGCTCGCCGAATGGTGAGATACCGTTTTGGTTTGTTTCAACGCATAACGTATAATCGTGTAGCGATGAAGCAGCAACACTTTAACTTGCACGCGCGACACAATTAATTGTGCCCCTCCTTAAGTTATGCCCCCCCCCCCCTCAACACTCACACACGCACTCAAAACTCCAGACTACGGGCCTGACTATTGTGTATAACTTCCACTTTGTTAATTTAAGTTTTAATTTCATCTTTTGTTGAAGTCGATTTCCTCAACTCGATACAAGGAGTGGGCGAATCTATCTGCTGACCATTGAAGCAAATAAACTTGTTATTCCCATATTTGTAACTCATTTTTCTTTTGGTAAAACACACTAGATCATTAAAATAATTTCCCCTGCGACATAATGGGGCCTTTCCGGATCAAGTATGAAAACTCGTAGCCCGCATGCTTGCACGGGTCAAATTTGTTTCCTATATGTTGACTGCAAGCATGCATGTGATGTGTGAATATATACTTGTATATAGCTTAATTGCAATTATCGAAATATATCTATACAAGTATTTTATTATCCCCGGAGAGCTTGTCACATAGAGATCAGTGGAGTTGAAAGATTTAATCATCTTTTTATCGGCCGTGATAATCACATTATCTCAATTATGAAAGAGATATTAACTCCTGCGTAATGGATTTTTGAATTCATTTTTTTTTTTTTCGATTTAAACTCCGTGTAGTAAGAGGTAATTGGGATAGGGGTGTGATCACATATTGATGGGACTGCGGTTTAACTTGAGAGAATATAAGTGATTTCTCACTTGCGGTTGGTTCACACAAACCGGGTGGAAACATGAATGCATGGATGATGAATAAAGTAAATACCTTAAAAGACGTGTCCACATTATGACTTGCATCGTGTATCTAAATTTATCCCAACTTGAAGTTCAATTATATCTTTCTTTGATTTACAATGAAATATACATTTCAACAACAAAAGAATACACTCACCCATAAACTCTACATTTATTTATTTATTTGTATATGTTTACATACATTCACAGAGGGAAAAGTTAAAGAAAAATGGGAGCTTTAACCTGGTAACACCATGGTTAAAACAGAAGAAGGGACAAAATAACATTCGGTAAGATGACACAAATCAAGATTAAAATAAATAAATAAATGAGAGTTCCTTGTAAACAAAACAATTGGCAACGAGACACACATGATACCGATATTAATGAGATTAAAGTAAGATCATTCTTCCAAATATTGCACACACACACACGCACACACATATATACATACTAACATACAGACCATAAACTTTAACTTCATGTGTAATGTTTAAACAGACACCAGCCATGATTTATCTTAATTCTCTACTTCCCTTTAACGCTTCAAGAAACACACAAAGTTGATACATCGGTACCGTATTAATTACAGTTTGTGTCTACCTGGTTATTCTTCCTAATTTAAACACGTTTTTTTCGCATCTACGAAGGAGATAACTCTATCAGTGATATATTAATACAAAACAGACAAATTCGTCTTAATTTTCCCAGCCACCAACTGATATGCTATTAGTTCCTTAATGCTCTCTCTCAAGAAAAAATGTATATAAAAAATCTTAGACTTTAGAAAATAAGAAACACCCAAATATAAAAAAAAAATGTACCGTCGTTTATTTCAAATCTCATTTTTTCGGTGTGTCTCATCCTTCTTTAAGACATCTTTAATTTTTCATTTCATCTTGACACTTTTCCTCTAATTCAATTAAAATTTGGAAAAAGTACAAAGAGCGGGAAGAGAAATCATAATTAGGGCACGTTTATCACGTCTGTTCCTGCTATAATGAGCCAATGCGAACGGCAAGCTGCATCCCGGGTTGTGAGGCTTTCTTGCTGCGGCACGATCGGGGGGAAAAACATTGCCAAAAGTTTGCTCTTAAACGAATTATTCTTTTTTCCCTCTCTACTTTTGATTATCTTTAGTCTTAACTTACTCTATTACAAACCCTAATGGACAATCAAGGTTCTGCGCAGTGACGCTAAACAAACTCATTAGCAAATTAAACACGTACAAATGTATATGTACACGAGTAGCTTGTTGGCGATGTTATAAACTATCATCTTTTGTATGTGTGTATGTATACATACACACACATATATATATGTTAATATATATACATATATGTATACATCTATATATGTATACATATATATGTATACATCTATATATATATATTTATATTTACATATATATATATATATTTATAAATATAAATATATATATATAAATATATATATATATATATATATTTATATATATATATATATTTACATACATAATACATATATATTTATAGGCCTATATATATATATAGGACTATATATATATAGGCCTATATATATATAGGCCTATATATATTGTATGTAGGCTAGAGTTGAAGTGAAAAGTATACACAAGTGAAATGAACGAAAGTTTAAGCAGTGACATTAGACCTTTGCTGAAGAAGGTCCCAGGGTGACCCAAACATTTCAATACATATTGTAAAAAAAAAAAAGTTTCCCTACTTTGTCAAGTATGATTCCTGTCTCACTTTTATTTTTACACCTGGATCTTCCTTTTAATATATATATATATTATAGATTATAGTCGGGCAGGTACAACTGAAATCAAATAAACAATGAACAATCTTTTGATAGGGTGTTCTTTTAATTATTTGGTATAGACCCGAAATATATCTTAAAAACCTTTGGAAATAATTAATTTTCAATCTTTTTTCCCCCTCCTTTTCTTCGTAACATATTGTACTTAAAATTTCTCTTTAAGAGTTGTCGGATGTTACGACGCGTGACGTTTGGTGCGTATGTCAAATTTACCAGAGGGGAAGAAATGTTTAATTGAAGGTAAGTGTCTCTCTCACACACACACCTGTAGGTTCTATGATTGCCAGCAAATGTGCCTTCCGTCGTTATAATTAGGTTAGCGGTTTCTTTTATATGTTATGAAACATTTTATAAACACAATTGTGAGATTTTGAAAATTACACCGTCTCCGTCAGTTTGTATAACGATCTAAGCTATAACTAAATATATACAACATGGACCAGGGACGTAGCCAGACATTTGAATGAGGGGGGGGGTGAGGAAGAATTTTAAAAGGGGCACTTCTCACAAAGGGAGCATTATTACACTTAACGGAGTGCCATGATGTACAAAAGAAATCAGTTTCCGCACAAAATGCCTCCCACGTTGCCGGAAATAAATAATAATAAGAGTATTGTATTATGTAGCAGACGAACGAAAGATTGAGAAGGGTAGCTTAGCTTCCTTCAACCTGAAAAGAAGGCTTAAATAATATTTCCTGCTTTTAGTTAAATTTTATTTTTCGGGCTAATCAAAGGTTTGTGGGAGCGATCGTTCCCATTGCTGACATTCAGGTATCGTTCGATCAAAGATAAATGCTCTTATATATATATAGTAGAACTGATGCATTGACTAACACACTAAATTCGTCACTTCGTCACATGATCGCTAGAGCATCATCAGATGTTTATAACTGACATGTCCTATACCCACCATATCATAACTGATTGCCTTCACCATCATGGCACGTGTACATTAAACCACCTTAGTAGTTTAGATTTTGAGCTAGAAGAGGTGAGAGTTTAACATCGTATACTTCCCAACCCATCTGCCAGCTCTCGCTGCGGAATGTAACTGTTTCACGAATGAATGTTTAACACGCCCTTAAATCACCTTCAATCCTCCTGATTTTTAGACCATCAGTAGTTGTTTTTTCATCGTTTTCAACTTTCAAAGCATGGAAAAAAACCATAATGATGATGACAGACAAAATGCCATCCAAAAATACGTCGCTTCCTGCTGTTGGTGGTCCATTTACTACATTTTCTCGACAATGGTTAACTATTCAAGCGGATGTATAGGCCTGTACTACACTGTACTATAATCGTGGTAGCGTACCTATGTATCGCCATACAATGAACAGTTGTTGCCCTCCAATTAAAGTGATCAATATATGTATAGTGCCCTTTCTTTCAACTATTAACCTTGAAATTCGTAACTAATTTGAGCACATTTATTTAGGCCATTGTATGTTAAATTAAATACTGTATTAACTGAAAGAAACATCATTTAAACATGAATTATTTCCCCCCTTTCATGCACTTCCGCAGTAAATCAATGAATGTTGACTCCGCTCCACCAACCCCACCCCAACACCGCCAGGCTGATCAACCATAACCAAATTCCAGTAAAATAAATTTAAAGCAATCCTCGTTTCTATTCATAAGACTATATATACATACGAGCCACTCAATATATACTGGAATCATGCCTTGCATACCTTAATAAGCCTGACATATAGACCTACGTATGTTCTAATTCTTGACATCTTTTTTTTAACTATATACCTTAATTTCTCGTGACGTAATTATATATGCCTATATATGTTGGTATTGTACTCACTGCTTAACATCAAGGGTAATTGAATCCTAAATGAGTTAATAAATAAATTTTATTATGTAATAGCGCCTTTGATCATGCTTTGTGGAATTGTTGCGCTCTATAAAATACATTATATTATATTTTTTAATATATAATCGACCCGTAAAGTTTTCCAATTATGGAATAATTTTTTTGTCTAAGTAACCTAGATCAGAGTTATTATAAATGGTTTTGTGCATTGACGATGTTGATTGCAATTCCTTGTCGCATAAAAGTAATTGGCTACAGGATAAAACTTAAATAGAGAGGTTGTCATCGTCCATACAGGTCCGTACTGATATAGTTGATTAACATTCAATTTAACCCCAAAAATGGTTTAATATTCGAATCATCGGACTTTCTATTATTGGTTATAGGGAATTCCCCTTCATGCACCCCCCCCCCCCTTTTTCAGTTTAATCCCGCTTTTACCAAAGGTTTCCAGTGAAAAGAGAACTTTGTGTACTTGCCACACTATGGTTACACTAATACCATAAACTCGTCCATATTACAAAGATATTGGCCTACATATAAAAGATAATATCTACATACTTTCTTTATTTCATTGATATAAAACAATAGAATTGAAGCTATAATTTCAAATTTATGCAAATGAAAGTAAGAATACATTACATTAAATTTGTGCACACAAAATCATATGTATTGAGAATTTATCATCTTCTTTATAAGTCACTCGTTATATAGAATGTTTAAATAAACAACAGTATCCCCTAACAGATATAATAACTCACGTCAACAGACTTTCTGCAAGTTAGGTTTGTGGGATTTCCCCATCCTTAGTCCTGCATTGTACTAAACGATTAATAACTCGCTACTTAACGATTATAATGGTTTTGGCTCCAAATTTTAGCAGGTTAACCGCCCCCCCCCCCGCCCCCAAATAGACTCTGTTGGAGTCTGTGTTTTCAAGGTATTTGATAACGTTAGTATAGACAGTTAATATAACGCAGCGTTAATATAGACAGTTAAATAACTCAGTTTGGATACCTACTCTTATAGTGCGTGCATGGGAGTAACTTGAAATGCCTGTTGAAAGCTGAGCATTGGTAACCATTATTTCACTGCAGTCTAGCATCTTTGGGGACAATAACTGAGGGCAACCAAACTTTAGTGCAGCTCGTATACCTTTAAATTGTGTGGAAAGGTTGATTATATGTGTCATTATACCCCCATAACAAACTTGTCGATGTTAGCTGCACTTTCTTGTCGATAAACTGAATTATCCTTTCAGAGGGCTTTACATATCATCTCTGAAATATTTGTTACTTTACACGGACGGAGATAATCCTCTTCCTAGGTGGATCCAGGATTTAAAGGGTGTGAAGACTCGCGCAAAAGAAACGTCTAATGCCGGTAATCTGATCTAGTTTCGAATGAGGTGTAACAGCTTGCTACCTTCGGTAATTAGACACTAGTGTACAGTCAGTACATACAGCTGCGGTCAATACCCACAGCACAGTGTACAAACGATAAAGCAATGGACATCTCAGGTCCAGCTAAAGATAACAAGGCAACACGTTTCATTACTGTCTGCATTTTGTAGCGACAAGAAGAAAACTTCACTTGCAAGCAACGGAAAGTTAACTTTTTCAGAGCGCGGCACGCGGTTTGGGGCGAGTCTTCAATGCCTTTAATTAAGGAAAAGGGGGTGTGGACATCCGGATCTTGGGGTCCTCCTCCAGAAAAAAGACACATTTGGATGTGAAATGGTGCATTCTGGTCTATAACAAGATTTACACTGTACACGCGGTGTTGTGCCAATAAACTTCTCTTTTGTGTGTGTATGAGAATGAAAATGAAAAGGAACGAGAACATTGGTAAATGTTCTTCGTCGATCAAGAAAGAGATATGAAAGAGAAATGTGGATGGAAAATGTGGAACACTTCATACACCCACCCCCTCTCCCCAACCCTCTCTTCCCTCACTCTGCATATTCATATTCTCAACGTTGCCAACGAAATATTCGAGCACGTCCCTAGCAATAAAAGGAGTTTCCTTTGTCGCATTCAGTAAATTTGATTTACTATTCGCTACTAAAACCCCATAACAATCTAACATATTCATGCTTGACTCGTCTAAGTGTTATTTCAACAATGATTTGCTTTTTACTTATGATTAATACCGATATGAGTAAATATTGCATTGGTGAAAAAAATTGTTAGAAGAGACGTTCACCTGGTGAACAAGATCGATGGTGTCATATCTTATTCAGTTATAACCTTCTGTGAAATTTATTTAAAACAACAGTATTATGTGAAAGTGAAAATATTATGGTAGTAGAGTTTGTATCAAATTATAAAGTTGTCAGTAATTGAAGACCGAATCCCTTAAATATTGTAAAACTGGGTAGAATATTTGATATCTCTTAGCTGTATCAAAGCTGTTACCACAACTAGACATAGTTACGTTAACTTCAAAGTATTCATTCCCCTACCCAAACTGTTATATATCAGTGATTTCATACGATCTTAGCATAATAATGTCATGCATAATTCCAGCGTTTCCGTAGAAAAAGTTGATGATTTTCTTCCCTTCACGACAAATCGAAACCGTAGGCGTGGGAACGGGGGTGGGATGGGGTTAAGAGGGTAGGCGGGGGGGGGGGTAGCCACCTTCGTTTTCAAAGTTTGGGAGGGTGCAGGATTATACCGTATATCATTCGGCTGTACCCTTTGTATTAGCAATAGGATATTGCAGACAACATCATATATTTTTTAAGTCGAAATTTTGACGTGAATAGTATATAAAGAAGTTTTACCCCTGATCGACCTCGCGAGGTCCTGCGGGGGATAATAGATTTGTTATCAAAGAAGAGACAACATTTTGTCTTTGTTGAAAATGTCAAATAGAGATTAAACAATGAAATTTCGTACAATTTCCAAGAAGTATAAATTTGACATAAATTGATTGAAATTTACATTATCCTATCTGGGCCAACAGTAGTATCTACAAATCAAATTCCTTCCCTCGAGCGGCCACCGGTTTTTTTCTGCCCGTAACTTCTTGATAACTTCCCGCGGCACCACTTATCACTGACACCTATTGATTTATACTTATACTATTATAACGAATGCATGTAGTTCATTATCGTTAATAAAGGCTTGCAAGCACAAACTGACTTTCTCGCGGTCGATTTTATTTTGATAGAAAAGTAAAATAGTTTCTAATTACCAGTTTATCTAATTAAAGGTTCGTGACATTTTATAATTTTAAGTTTTAACCCAGTTTTTAATTTCCGTAAAATTGATATGACTTTAACAAAACGAATATTAAATAGATAATTTTATTTTGTAATCAAATTTAAAAAAAAGAGATACAATATAGTTGAAAAAGAAAGAGGCATTTCGTAAGTTTTTTTTATGCGTGTTTTAAATTTATTTCAAAATTTGCCATTTCGAAGGACAGAGATCAACACAGAGTAAAATGACAATCTAATACTTCTGTATATTTACAAATTAAAACTAAGAATTACACCATAACATTTATAAATCATTTACATAACTTTCATCTTTACAGATCTAAACTTAATTAGGACAAATGTAAATGTATTCGTTTCCGTTTTAAAGAAATAAATTGGATAAAAACTGAGCTATGAGTTTGATGGCAATTTGTTTTTTAATCCTTGTTTATACAAGGACGAAATACCATCATAAATAGTAAATGTGTTCTTTTTGTAAAAACTATTATGGTTTTGTTTCTCAAAAGTAAAATTCTTCAAGATTATTCTCCCAGATTTTGTTATTATCTCAAACTACCACATTTAAATTTTTTTCTGAAAATATAATTTTATAGACAGATTTCATCCTTCCTCGATTCACCATTTCGCTTATAGGAAATGATGAGATATCGATTATGATAATAAGCGTAATACAAAGGTTTCTGCACAATTTTTGTCATCGCCATGAACTCATTTCCTAAGTAAAAGTGAAACATTAAGATTTGAACCTTTTATCTTTATCAACAATAACGAGCGCTTCATTTTTTTACAAATATCATCATAAACGAAGCAAAACTAAATAAAACACAATCAAGGTTAAATATCAAGTGATATATCAAATTCAATTCCAAGAAATTGATATAATGGCATAACAATATGTATAATGTATTCAATGGGAACGGAAACTGGTAATGCGTTGTTTATTTTATGTAAAAAAAACAAACACAAAATCACAATGTATTCATTTCTATGACGTGAATTTTGAGATGAATATAACTAGTTGAGCTATATTTTATATGTTCATCTTCCAAGCTTAATTTGATTCTGTTATATCGTAGGCTTATTACTTCATCCGTTTCTTGTAACCGCCTGGCTATTTTTGTACAAGATAGTCATAAATTGTAATTATATTTGATAACGTTAGGTTTTTATAACTTTTTGCATTTTTTCTTTTTCTCATATATTTCAATCAAATTCAACTGGCCAATACTCTTGAAATGCATTTGTTATGGCCCAGTTGATATTTCAGGTTATAAATATTCATAGGACTATCATTTGCCCCGCCTCTTTTGTCAAAAGAAACTAAAATTATTCTTTTAAACTTTATATGACTAATCTCATAGTTTAGAGAACTGTTGATTAACTTATTAAGATCGGCAAGATTGAAAAATTGATTTTCAATCAATAACTTATAGTATTTTAATATGAAGCATACAAATACAACCAACTAAAAACAGAAATGATGTAAAGATATTTTTGCAAACTTTTCAGGAAGGCCATCTTATTACTCCAAAGCGATGAGATTGGCATGACATTACATAACATATAGATACAGTTATTTTATTGGTAAGGTATTAAATAATCTTGAATAAAAGTATGGCTGCATATAGAATACAAAACATTTCACACCTTCTGTCAACAAATACAGTGCTCTAGAACACATCTTGGGAGAGAATGAAACGGGAAGAAATAACCAGAAAGAGAGGGGGGTGGGGGAGAAGATTGTTAAGAAAGTTTGGGGACTCAAACTAAGAGGTATAGTGAGGTATAGTTGTTGGCAATGATTTTTTTTTTCCTTCTGTGCACTGTTATTTAACCCGTAACGGTATAATATCCACCCTTGATATTAAACAAGGATTCGGCTGGACTAGAGTAAAGGGAGATGTAACCAGGCCTGACTAGAGGAGACGATCGGAGGGGGTCATACAGCCCCGGCCCGGGCAAAAAATGGATTTTTAGGTGGGTGGAGAAATATGGAATATATGATAATGTATTCTCATAATATGATGAGTGGAAAAAACTGACTTGATACCTAATTGTTCACGTGGCCCGATCTGCGGCACCCGTCGCTGTTAAGTTTACATCGTTACAAGTACATGCACGTTTTCTTGCATATATATATATATATATATATATAGTGTGATATCGGTGTATCAAAGATCCATGTGTCATGGAATCAAGATATTTACAATCACAATTGAAATCTTCGAAGTGCCAAAAAAGTTCTCTGTAGCAGCAGCGTTGTACACTGACAAACTCAGTTCTTTTCATCCGGTGGTGCCCGGTACACGCATATGAGACTTCTCCCTTGAAATTGGCACGTTGTTGTTGTTGTTGTTCAGAATGTGAGAGTCCATTTCCATATCGGCTTCGTTAGAACTATCGGCTTCAGAGCTCCCTCTAGACGGAAGCCTTCGCGGTGAACTTGGTGGTGAATTCGCCTCGTCGTGACATTGTGATATCGTCTGTTCGTCACCGCGAGTTGTTTCCATAGATTTCTTATGCATACCTAGAGGGGAGAAGCGGATAGAGTTGAGATGATAGATTGGTCCATCTGTAATGCAATGGAGATTTAGGACAAGTTTAAAGTGTAGGCTATCGTCATTCCAGTGTACAAACTATATGTTTAGGCTATGGTAGTCTAGTGTACAAATACAAAATGCGTGGGCCATAACAGTCCACTATATATGTGTATAGGCTATGTGTTAGCCCAGTGTATAAACTACCATATTGTTTGTAGATTAGACATATATGTGTATGTTATGTCAGACCAATATACTTATAGATGTGTATGTTATGCCATGCCAGTGTACAGATATATGTGCATGCTATCATATGTCATGCCAATGTAAAAATATATGTGTATGTTATGTCAGACCAATGTAAAAATATATGTGTATGTTATGTCAGACCAATGTACAGATATATGAGTATGTTATGTCAGACCAATGTACGTATATATGTGTATGCTATGTCTTGCCAATGAACAGATATATGTGTATGTTATGTCATGACACTGTACGTTTATATGTGTATGCTATTTCAGACCATTGTACGTATATATGTGTATGTTATGTCAGACCAATGTACAGATATATGTGTATGCTATTTCAGACCAATGTACGTATATATGTGTATGCTATGTCATGCCAACATACGTATATATGTGTATGCTATGTCATGCCAACGTACAGCTGTATATTATGTAGTCGATCGTAGCCTATACTGAGTGGACAGTAATTAGCGCCGGGTTATTCGTAATCCAGGTTGAAACGTTATAGCATATACCATGGTGTTATGTGTGAATAAAATAGGTCAACTCAGGGAATGAACAAATGTTGTCAGTGAAGGGATTCATGGGAAAGAAGATGGCAAGGTGCAAAATCGACGATGAGGATCCAACTGGAGTGATAAAGCTACAGTGCAAGAAAAACGTTGGTAATATGTTCGAATTTATTGACAAAATTTCGTTTCAGAAAGGAGGCCCATATATGCCGAGATATATGTTATAGGTTCCGCCCTTCTTAAAGCAAATATCATGGAAGAAGACACCACAAAAAGAAAAGTCCAATCTCATAACTTAGGGAAACTATAAATAACAACGTAAAAAGAAACTGTCGAAACATCGAGACATCACAGTACGTTATACTTAGTTTGCTTGGATTTGGCTGAAAAACAACACAAAAAATTCTCACGGTAAAAATCTTCCAAGTTAAATGACAGATTACTAATTCTGTTTCATCGTGAAATGGGTCACACAGAAATACTGCCTGCATGTTATTGGAAAAAAGCAGAGCACTCTCTAAAACTTGCAGGTGTAAGTCAAATACTTCCGATAAGAACTCAGCTGATGTTTTATTTACTGCTTATAGTACGCAGATGTTCACGTACTGAAATCATGCATACTCGACATGACATTTTACGTTTGTAACCATGGTAACTCACCTAGCAACCAAGGAGCACAACATTCTCCGCCTTCTTCCTGTGCTGATTTTAAGATGCTCTCGGGTAAAGGTAACGAATGGCGCACCATAGCACCGTAGAGTCCATATTCCGCCATAACACTACTTCTCCCCCAACATTTCTCTCTCTTCCGCCATTTTGCTCGTCTGTTTTGAAACCATACCTAAGAAAATGAAGGGGACAAAATTCTGAATCATATGCAAACTAACACCTAACGATGAATTAAAGTTTTTTTATATATTTATTTATAGGAACAATATGCTAACTGGTTAGTATACATTGTGTTTTGTTGAGACTAAATTATTGAGTTTCTTTTTTCATAATGATAAATTGCCAGGTATAAACAAAACAAATGTATACATTGCCACTCTATGATGTAATCACTGAAATTTATGTTTTGATATGTTACTAATTTCTATTCCTGCAATACTTCCATCATATTCCACGCAATTAGCAAATTTGTGCGCACTGCAAATATCACTTTTACAGTTGGAAATTCGAGTTTAGTTGTTGAAACATTTTGATTACAAATATCACATTTCTAAATGTGCATAGATGTGCATGTAATATTACAGTGTTACTGAGCTAAACAATATCATATGTCTTTTTTACCAACGTTTAACTTTATCACCCAAGCGCCACCAGTATTTAATAAACACTTCAAACTACTTCTTAAGACAGGATTATTCTGTAACTCATAGCAACTGAAAGATATGTCTTCGCCTGACGATTAACACGGGTGATTAGATCACTTAGTTAAACGTATGATGTATCACTGGATCAGAAGCTTCGATTAAAGATTGATCATGAGCGAGTCAAATTACGGTGTTTCTTTTTCATAAGTTAAAGATCATTAAATATCACTGATATCAGTCTAGGTTGCCTATCTACATTAATTTTTTTTTTTTTTTTTTTTTGAGAAATGACTCCTTTGAAACATCAGAGATCTATGAAAGTGACTGGACTATTTAGTCTAATTGATGACGTATACAGTCAGACAGGTTTTCTCTGAAGAAATACACATTAGATACACACAAAACGGGAGAACTTTAAAGTTCTTATGGCCTGAAATAGCATATTTACAATGCATTACAAATCAGGTCATGGCAAATGGGGTTGGACGTCACCTTAGTGTGTGTACTTGCTCTTATGTAGTTAAACTGAACACGTTTTGGGTTTGAGTTGTGTATGAATTTATGTAACAATGAGTTCACATTCATGCATGATTAAGAAGCTGACGTCATCGACATCAGCGTCGTAATAGACTTAAAGGAGCAATCCAGATAGGTGACATAATATGAAGGTATTGATGTAGATATACGTATGTATGTACAAATGTATGTATATCAAATACTGCATGAAAATGTTCAAATATGTTACATTATTTGTCAATGGGTCCATGTATATATAAACCGACACGAAAATGTATGGGATTTTTCCATATCTAAAGATGTTTTATTGTTTACTGAGAATGGATTGGACGATAAACAAACACTCGTTGAAAAGAACAGAATAAAGTGTTTCCATTTAATCAATTGCATCCTTGTTTAGTTAGTAATTGAGTAATATTCGATAGGTGTCGTAAACTCATTAGTCAATGGAAAATACCGCTATGAATATTCAGATAAGTGTTTATTTGTTGTATATACTAAATAGTGAGATACCAAAATCGGAACCTTACGAACGAATCGCTCCATTACTTTAAAAAAAAGGTGTCAATAATAGTCAATTTTATTAAGTGTAGAGGGAAGCGAAAGTATAAGATGGTGTACCCATGTGCATGTGCATGCGCCCATGTGCATGCATATATATACGGTATATATTTGATCATAATTGTTTGAAATGAAACTTGTGTAGTTAAGCAAACGCGCCATATTTGTAATGGGATCCTATCGGATATCGAAAAGCATCCGAATACATTTTCCCTTCAAAAATCAAGACAAATCGTTATCATTGCCAAATCGTTACTTTTTAATCAAGGGGAAGTTGACATCGGAACTGACAGCTTACTTAATTAACTGACTATCATAAACCCTATCAATCTACCCCATTTCCATTTCTCCCGCCCTCCGCTCTGGGCTGTTCCCGTCGCTTTCTGCTGCTATATAGATATACGCATGCGTATATTATCATATATAATAGTTGTTAACGACGTCGTCAAGAAACGGTAAAGTTTAATTCCATTTTCACGACACCTTGGAGTGCACTGAGCTCCTTAACTCACTCCTCAGTCCGATGATGATCGCTGTTGTTCGCCAGTTCGTTCCTCATTACATAAATTAGATTCCAATTTAGGAAATTACATAGACCGCCAAAAACACTATAGCGAGAACTGATTACTGTTATCATTGGGAATTTAGCAAGGATTTAGTGAGTGTAAAGTGTGATATAGGACTTAATGTGATTCTAATGGTTTTGAAAGATGACTGGGAAAGAAGCTTAACTCTTAACCGACTATGAGTGGAGGAGAAAATACTGTTTACAGAGGGTAAAAACGGAGAGGTTAGTCCTTGATTAAGAGAGAAACAGAGAGGAGAAATAGAGAGAGGTGGAGATAGAGACGGGATGCTTAGCAAAGGAGAAAAGTAGCAAAATAAATATCTCAAGCAAAATTGACATTGTTACCTTAGGCTATGATTGCCAAACTCATCAATATACCCGCCATGCTTTACTAGCTAAATAATGATCTTTCTTTCTTCATATCTTTCTTTTTCTTCATCAACATTACGGTGATCTTTTGTTTTCTTTCAATTGGATTAGAATGGTTTTCAGAAGAATAATAAAGAGAGGGACAAAAGAAAGAAAAAAGTTAGAAAAAAAAAAATTGACTGGAAAATGAAATGGGATGATTACTTGGGTGGTAAGTTGGTCTCGGGGGAGGAAAGGGGGAGGGATTAGCCAACGTCATTTTGCTGTTGCAAATTTGAGAATTAATTTTCGAGAAATCTAGCTCTTTGTTTCACTATACTGTCGTATCCATAACTTCGTAATTAACTCAAAAACGGCAAAGAGCAAATAAAGAGACGAGATGGGAGCAAAATCACAGCCGTATGGATAATTATGAGTTCAGGTGTGAAAGTTAAATTGGTTGGAGTTTAGGGCCGAAAAGTCTCTGATCCTAATGAGTTCTATATTACCCCCCCCCCCCCCCCATCAGTTAAAGTATACTTCGTTTGATTAATTCTAACCTGGGATGACCTATATTGATAAAAGGGGAGGAGGAGAAGACATTAAATAATTATCTCTAAGTATAAAGAGCTTTGTAGATCAGGAACTGAATAACCAAACTTAAAGGGACGCCATACTTTTTTTTTTGTCAGTAAAAGGTCTAGAACAGTTTTGTGTCCTCAAACGATCTTAGTAAAACTTAGAGGACCTTTAATATGCGCATGGAGTGAAAACGCGAATTGTAATAAAGAGACGAACGCCATTAAAACCTATAGTTTTAGGTCATTGAGAGGATTTGTTATAAATTTAAAGGGACCCGACTCCCCCCATCCCAGCCCAGTCATATATACATCTGTAGAGAAGCGCAACATGTTGAACTGAAAAGCGGGTGGTAGTGGGTTGGTAGGCAGGGGTAAGGGGTAAGGGGTAGGGCTATATAAAACTATGTTTGCAGCAATCTACCTGTATTCTGTCCTCCGGCAAATCTGTCTTTAGGGCGAGCATCTCACGGGCGTAAACGTCTGGATAGTGGGCGTCAGAGAACGCCTTCTCAAGTTCTTCAAGTTGATAGCTTGTAAAGATTGTCCTACGTATATAAAGCAAAAAATTACTAATCGTTGATTTGGTTATGTTACTATAGTATTTTGAGATGGCTTGTGCGTATTCGATGTCGTGTGGGTAGTGTCCCTACATGCGGTCACTGTATAAACTTGACGTAATCAAGTTTTAGGCAACATGTGATCATAGATGTTTAAAACTATAACCTTCCCCACCACCCATCTCCCCCACCCCCCCAACCAAAAACATACAGGAACGCATCAACACACAATTCAACTGACAGTACTCAATATCTTTCTAAGTAAAATTTAACTGGTAAACGTGCATCTGCTGCTTCCATATCAATCTGCATACGGTAGTCAACTTTTAATTTGATCTCGAACTGAATCGAGCGATGAATCGCAAATAAGTGACTTGAGCTTCATGGAGAAAGACAAAGGACTTTAAAAACTTGATTACAACGTACAACAGACATACAGAATGAACTGTACTCATGAATGCGAAACAAAATGTTAGTATTTAAGTTATTGTAGTGCGCTTGCGCGCTACAATATTGACATTACTGGCCAAGTGAACGATACCTATATGACTGGGCGTTGAAACTTAAAGTTTCATATAGTCTTTGTGCATTTGCCGTTTCAGAGGCTAGCTGCGTAGCCAACTTAGTCTGAGCCTGTCACGGCGCTCACCAGCGCCCTCACTTTGTAGGTACATGACTATACTCCCTGTAGTGTGTTGTCCACCCAAGAATTAACACCATAAACAACCGAAAAGTTGTTCCTAATACTGCAAGCACTCCACGGACGCGCACTACACTAATGCTGTGTATTTACAGGTAAATGCAGTTCTAGTTATACCTGTGCCTCCTCTTCTTTCGTTTCTTTTTGTTACTATTGTTCAGACTTGATACAGCGCCCTCACTACCGAGTAAGTTGGTTTGACTGTCCTGTGACTTTTCTTCACTGAGGAGCCCTATATGAAAACCAACACAAGAAAAAGAAGGAAATTTGAAATGAGGAATATTGAAAACTTCGATTATTGCATTTGATATATAAATATCATCATTTGAAGGAAAGATACGATACCTGTAAACATAATCTGTTAATATACAGTTAACAGAGAAATCGAGAGGAATTATGAAAATATTAAAAGATTTGCAAATGAATACAAAAAAATAATAAAAAAAATACATGATATTTGTGGGACAATTTTCTGCATTTTGTTATAAACGTTTAATACCTCGCTTATTATCGACATGTATTTAGTTCTCACTCCCATATATCTCTTGGTTATGAAATGTGTGTTAAACAATATTAAATTAATATATAAATATATATATATATATATACATTTATATTTATATACATATATATATAAACATATATATATATATATATAGCCTATATATATATAGCCTATATATATAGCCTATATATATATATATATTTATATATATAGATACATATATATACATATATATATACATATACACACATACACACATAAAAAAAAAATACAGTTCAGTAGTTCACTGTTGGAGGCAGTAAGTAATTTGCGAAAAGTCATGATTCGAACCAATTTCATCACATTTTTGACAGTTCAGAGAATAGCCTTTTTTTTCGGTCAAAGACAAACTAATGAAATTTAAAACGTAAATTAAATTGAGAAAAAAAGAGGACATGAATTAAACCGTTTACTCTCTCTTTATAGACGCTGTGTTTAGGGGCAATCCAATGAACCTCATTACATGGATCTATTACGCGATATTTCTGCCCCACATCACAAGATTCCAATTCTTTATAACTTGTTAAAAATTTTCTTAAAAGTTCTCCAAAAGAAAAAAAGGCTCATGTTTTCTGAACACACAAACGAAATTTGATTCTTGATCCTGTAGAGGTTCAACATCTGAAATCTTGTTAAAAAATCGATAGTCTTGGTTTCAAAGAGGATGAAGAGGGCCTCATCTTTTCGGTAAAACACTTGAGTGGGTAATCGGAGCATAGATGTAACGTAAAGAAATACCGGATTTAATACAGTTAAAGTGATATGCATTCATTTATCACCGGATATCTCGTGTTGGTTTTATGAAATAGACAGAGAGATGGGAAGCGTATGGGCGCAGAGGTGGGGGAGGGGGAGGGGCGAGGGGGGTGGGTGGGGGACAGATGAAATGAGACTGGGTTCCACGTGCAGTGATACCGGGTGACGGTACGGTAATATGATATTTGTAAATGACGGTATATTGCAGGTCGGCCATTGTGTTCAGATGGAGGGGTGCAGTGTGACAAGTTGATTGTTTTTCTTCCTTTGTAGTATCTTATGCAGCCTTGGGATATCATTGATGTAAAGATGCCTGTCAGTGTTAGAGATATTTCTATGCTTACAAGATCTTTTCCGGTAAGTTCTTCCGTGCAGCGTCCTAACGCAGTATTTGATAAAATAGGAACGGCACGGAACAGGACATAAGTCAGTAATATTTCTACCGCGGAAAAGGATTAATCCTTTATATGCTCACGATGCATGTGTAGGAAATAGGTTGTAGTATGGAGTTGTTTTAACTAGTGCGAGAAAGTTAACAATTCAACAACAAAAAACAGATTTATTCTTCTTCTTGCGTCCTCTAGATCTCCAGCATGAAGAAGCATCGCGTTTTATTTTATTCATTGATATTTATGCAGTAATTGTCAAGACTGCCTTTTTACGGGTTTCGTTCAATGATTGCATGATATACCTTTCGTCAATTCACCGTCGATATCACAGCCATTTCTGATTTTCCCTGCACCCGTGCCTTTATATCACCTGTTAGCCAATATTTATGTCCACTAAGATACACCTCCTCCCAGGTAAGAACCACACACATACGTGACCTATACGTACCCTGCGTATTCTCTTCTCATTTTGCGCCTTAATTATTGTTTTACGCATCACATTAATCCTGTATACAAACGTGCATTTCTGCTCCTGGGGCGGCACACTTTACGCAGTCGCAATAATAATTCTTCTTAACCAGAAATATATAAAAACGCAAGCGTTAATTAAACCACTATAACATAATTTACCAGACTCCTTACACACACACATATATATATATATATATATATATATATATATATATATATATATATAAATATATATATATATATTTCTATCTATCCATATGTATATATGTGAGTGCTTATGTTGGTGTGTCACTTTAATGCACGTGAGGTTATAGGCAGACGACACCCAAGGAGGCCCCGTCCCGCCATAATATTTCATTTATATATCTATCCCTGCAAAACGATTGCTCCAACTCTTTAATTCATCACTGGGCGTCGATTGGATTATGACTTCACGCTAAACTAGCCAATCCCATTGAAATAAAGTGACCATTTTCCCAATTACACAGACCGTGGTTCAGCCAAGCTCGGTTTCAGCCCCGCACCGCTGCAATCGTCACTAATTCAGTTAGCTTCGATCAGCTCCTCTCAGCAGCTTATTCTATCAGTGTATATAGGAAAAACACAAGAAGATGAAAAAATTGAGTTTTTGATCTTTTTTTTTCTTCTTCTTCTTCTTTTTCAATTTCTTTCCTTTTTTTCTTTATAGAACCTTTGTGCGGTGAAAAAAATACTTGATAATGTTTTTCGGCGAAGGCAAGGGATGGTTAAAGTGTTGGATCGATGTCTAAAGGAGATTAAGCAATTTGAGCCTTAATTAAAAGAGTTTGGAAGGGTTTATGGCACTTAGGGCTTGTACAAGTATCGAACAAACCTTGGAATAATTTGTTAATTTTGATAAAATGCTAGTTGAGGTTGATACCCTAGTGACGGGGCTTAATGGCTTAGAAACAGGCCCCTGACGTAACAGAACCCACCTGGGAGCTCTGACATTACCAGTAATGAAGGTTAAACGCTGTAACTTTAGACACTAGGAAAGGTGAATTAAAATCCCATTTATAACTCTGATCAATATAAGAGGTGTTAAAACGCTGTTCACTCATCGAGAAATCTGTACAAATATCGATCCCACTTCGAGCGCAACACGGGGGTGCTATATTAGAAACTTTTCTGTTCTCACTTGTTTGTCTATATCTTCCTCTCTCTCTCTCTCTCTCTCTCTCTCATTGTCATTCCTTATTTCATAGTATAATGGGTCATTGTCTGGTTTTCTTCCAACCATCATCTTAATCTTATAGACGCCTGGGATGAACCATCCATGCACCCTATACCCGACCCACCCACCCACCCGAATCTCATGCACACCATGCCACACCAATCAGTTATGCCATAGTAAAATCTTCTTACGTTTGGAAGATATCCTGGTTCGAAAGTCATGTCATGACGCTTCCATTGTGTCAATGTGTGTTGCCATAGTGACAATAGGTGGTGCCAGATATGATGTCATAATCATAGGTCCAATAAGAGATGAAATTGTTTTCATAATTTCTTGTTTAAAGCGAGCAGTGATGTTAATGACCTCAGAGGATATAAAAAAAAAACACATCAGAACACCAGAAAAAAAAAAACTTCATCATTTCAGCAACAACATTTGCAAACATCGACTCAACTAAAGGAAACAATGAATTTGATAAACAGCGATGACTCTGTGACGTCATTCCCATAGACTTGCTCAAGTCTCCGGCTAGCAAATGAATGAATATTCATAACATGTTATACCATTAAAACGGGGTCAAATAATTTTAAGATTTTTATGGGACTTAAGTTAAGCACAATAATCTCTACCAAGGAGGTTAATGATGATTAAGGGTTTACTTTTATTTCTCCTAGGCTATTATTAAATATTATCCCAAGACATAATAATGGATGCGTTAGCGCCATTGCTTGGTTTGTTGATCTGTTTATATGGATGAAGAATCCGACCAAAAATTATTTTATTTTCTCAGCAGAATCTCACAACTCTGTATTTCCTCTTATTTTGTTCTATGTGAAATACCTGCTTTATTTGCAGTTGGCCATTTCCGAAAGGAAAAAAATCAGCTACGATTCTTGTTCATCATCGCAGATATGTGATATAACTTTTATTATTTCATTTCTGTCCTTTTCTAGCTCTTAAAAAATTCGATGACACATATACCGGTTAATATAGCGTTGCATCATACTTTATAATAGCCTGGCCAATCAGGGCTTAAATTAGTATATTAAGTTTTCCATAAAAATATATTTACACTTGTCGTTGACCTTACACGTGGTTCGTCTTCTGTTTCGATCGCATATATATATATATATATATATATATATATGTTTCGCCAATTTTCAAGTGCGGGCAAATTTCATCTTCTAATATGACGCATGTAGGCTACACCGTTAGGTCCCAGGGCGTTATACAAGGGCAACAACACGCATTCATCCCATTTCTCTCTATATAGCCCCTATATACCGCAAAATCTGCGTGTCGGTTAAACTGCAGACGGCGTTTAAAAAACCTTTTGAGTATGAAAACATACAAATTTGCTCAATTGCGTTGTATGTGGGCTAACAACTATCAAATGCGATTTCCCTTGCGTTGAAGCTTGCAGGCAAACGGTGTTACAGTAAGAATCATTTTCACTAATACACGCACTTCTCACAAATTAGCAAGGCCCGCCGCGCGGGACTCACTGCAATTAGCGAAATTAGCTGCCTCTGACATGTGTGTATTTATAAGACTGAGTTTGTTACTATCATACAGTTGCCTGATGGGCCTCGGGTAAGTGCATGTTCCTAGTAAACAAGAAAAGGGATTCATATATTGCTTGTAAGAGTTGTTACTGTCCTGTCATAGAGCAACTAGGAGAGTTGAATAGCCGAATGTCCGATGTGAAAAAGAAAAAAAAAACGAATTGAGAAAAAGAAAAAAACAATGCCATTAACTATTGGCTCAGCGATGCAAGGGGGTATTTGAATTAAATTGCAGTACAGCAATATGGTTATAAACAAACTTTTTCTCTTTTCCTGTTATATCATTTGGAAACGAGAGTAACTTAGTGAACCTATTTTATTTTAAAGTGTCAATCAGTGACAAAGACCGAGAGTCAATATTCTTCCGCTTTGGTAATAACTTCCGGTATTGCAGTTAGACATTTAGTTGTAAGCCCATCAATTCTATAGGTATTGTTATACGCGCCCTTATATAATACAGTTTTTGTTCATTTCATTGATCTTTAATATTTCTGTTATAATGTGCCAAAAAAGTTGTATGCCAAAATAAATATAGGCTATACCGTTCATTATAAGCACGTTCCTCCTAATCTCCTCCCACCCACCGTTTCAATCAGGGGGTGTCAGTCCCAAAGGGAACAGGGGGGCGCATGAATGACTGAACCTGGATAAAACTAAAGGAGTGTGCGCGTATAGCGCGCATCGCGAGCGCCTTGCCCCAAAGCCTTTATCGATTGGGTTCCAGGGGCCCGCCTTTGGCACCTGATGGGGTCCAGGGGCGAAGTACATGCAGAATTATTCAAGTTTGCTTCTGTTTGGTCCCTGAAGTGATATGTTAGTCATAAATATATTTTAACAAAAGTCACATCTGACAAGTGATTAGACGTAGATTAAGAAAGAGTTATCTATTTAACATCCGGGTGTTTACTTAGGGCCTTTATCATGATCAATATGATATTACTTTATCAACTTACTTTGTAAAGCTCTGCCGTATTCATTGTTTTACACAGGTAATTGAGGATATAAAAGCATTCTAGGGCATTCTGGGGCATATATATATTTATATAGGCCTATATATATATATATATATATATATATATATATATATATATATGTATATATATATATATATATATATATATATATATATATATACAAACGACACGACCACAGTGCAACGTCCTGGGCTAGAGTTTACAAGTATAAGGTTAATTACGCTTATTACTAAACAAACACATGTAACTACTGAAACTTGGGGCAAAACGAGCTGTAGTCTGTCGGATCTACTTGTAATCTGGTTAAATTGTCACTGGTTTTCCCTCCCGGCTTTTCCATTACAAAATGTGAATAGGCTTTTCTTGTATATAACGGCCAAGAATAGTTGCGCTTTATAACTCTTCTGCTGTCGGGTTACAGTATTTTGACCATAATTCATCCAGGTTTGCCGAGGTTGTAATGCAATAATGGAGTCCCACGGTAGAGGGACTAGTTTTTGTTCTCCGGCGAGCCACGTATCTAGAGGGTGACATTCTTAAGCCTGATATGAAGCGAATGAAGGCAATACATGATCTTTGAATTTGAAAAGACGAATCACACACGCATACACACAGAAGTGTTCTCTAGAGTGTATGCCGGTAGTTACCCCATCCTACATTTCACACACTCTCTTTCTTTCATGAATCGTTGCAATGAAACAATGTTCATACGGTTTAGTATAGATGAACGATGTGCAGACCTATGCAAGCGGCGCCATACAAGCCTCGTATACAAAGTAATATGAACAAAAAAAGTGATGAAAACGTAAATTAGGTCTACTTTTCAAAAGTGAAACACATTTTCTTTTTTTCTTCAAAAGATGGAGAAAATTGGCATGACACTTGAGGGGGGAAATACGCCTGACACATAAGGTTCATCTTTTACCTTCAGGGGGAGGCCCTTTTTCAAATTCCGGTTATAAGAATTGTAAGCATTGAATCTTATCAGGAATTTTCACAAATTTCGTTACGAAGAAAAAATAAAAACGTTTTCAATGGGGATTCCAGTGATAATTTGAAGAACGGCCATGCTGACTAAAACTTTGTCTTTGAAGGGGTAATGGTGGGTTTGGAGAATAGATTGACCTTTGGGGTGCACGGGGAAAATTTAGTCAGAAAATAATACATCCCAAAAGTTGCCGTTGCGTAAATCGCATAATATATATTTCGAACTAATGTATTTATTAAAAAAAAATTCTTTGAGGAAAAAAAATACGCTGAGAGGTTGGTTTGAATAGGACACGCAATTACGTAAATACGGTTGTAGACTTGAGCAAGTTTACAAATGACGTCATCGAACCACACTTGTTCCCTTTTCTGCATAGTTTTCAATTCTTCATTTGGTACAATGTTTATTTTCTATAATGGTTGTGCAAACTACTGGATCTAAGATACTAAAATTCTTAACATGGCCTTACCATGTAGTTGTTCTCATGTGTCAACAATGTTAATATTTTACCTTGAAAATATAAAACTAAATATGTTTGAGAAATAGGAAAGTTTCAAATCCTAATGCTGAATGATAACACATATTTACAAAAACGAGAAATTACAAAATGTTTCCTTCAAGAGTTTGCACCTATATATATATAACGGTAGTTAAGCTGAATTAGAAACTGTCGTAGGTCAATTAATGAGTCAGTAAATTATGAAAAAACAAAACCTAAATTTCCTGTTACCATGGTAATAACAATATCATAATCCTCTTTTCTTAAATTATCTTCTTTTTATTCCTTATTTTTCAAAAAGTCATGCTATCTTCTTTTTTGTCATTAAATCAATGCTCATTTTTTTTATTTTTTTACTAACAACATTTCTGAAAATATTTTAGCAATTTATTCCCTTCTATTGGAAGATTATTTATGTACGCTTCACAATCAAACGTATAGTTATCTCGATTATATGTAAACATTATCTCTCAATAACTTCAACCACGATATAAAAAAAATGGGCTCCATACTGTTCTTTGCCCTGTTTAAGCTATGTTACCAAGGTTACCGATTGCAAATTGCCATGACTACTGATAACATATATAGGTGCGGATTTCAATTTGAAGGTATAGTTATTAGTATTCTTGTCAATACCAGAAACCTACGTCCATATTCAAGAAACATTTTGCCTGCGATCCTCGTAGCATTTATATAAGTATTTCATTGACAAACTGCAGTTACCAATGTGTACGATTTGTTTTGGACTGTCGAAGCCTATACATAGGAAAGTACGTATATGTGAACACATTTTGAAAGATTACTATACTAGCAGGAATAAACATTTAATGCTACCGAAATGGAACATTTTTGCTTGTGTGAAATTTATCAAAGCTTTATTACACAATTTGTTCTTCAATATAAAGGATAACTGAACAATTATTATGACAGTGTAAATCTTACCTTACATATCCACTACTAAGCCGTCTACTTTACTACATGAGGCCCACAACCCACAATTAGTCCATGGGGCCTGAAACACCCTCGCCCACCTAATCTTAGTCTTAAGAGTCAATGCTCAGCCACCTGGCTTAGACTACGGACTTTTTTTATTTTTATTATTATTATTTTCATCATTTTTTTTATAAAGCGACTTAATCGATCTCTGTAGGCAATTTCGGAGAACTTTAGACAAACTTAGATAAATTTGCTACTTCTCGAAAGATCACGCGACACATGGAACAATTTTTCGCGACCCACCGTCTGGGCGTTCCATATAATTTTGCGGATGGTTGCTTTATACATGAAGGTGCATCGAAGGGCATGAAAAGTATACCATCTATTTAACGTGGAGGAAACTCTTGAGCAATATTTTGGGATAATCCGAAATGTGATTTGATTTGGTTTGTTTTGAATATTTCAGAAAGATTGAAAAGGAAATTTTAAGACATTTTTTTAATGTATTTTGACGGAAATGGAGAAACGGAATCAAACCAACCGACCAGGTATAGTTGAATCTTTTAACTATCATGATATTGTTATGAAATTAGTGAAAGTATATATAAAATAAAGGCCAAAATGTGTCGTCTTCCCAAGTTAAAGGATGTATATCTACACGTTCTTTAACACCGCACCAATGCATTGGAGATATCCAGAGTTAATTATGTTAATCAGTGACGGCGGATATACACTATCTTAAGTATATGTATATAGTGTACTCAATAAAGTCTCGTTTGGAGGCACGTTTTACCCAAATATGGGACAAGTAAACTATATTAATGTCTTGCACCAACTGAGAGTTGCTTTTGATAAGGTAAGTTTCTCTAGCTGAATCTGTATACACTGAATCATTGAGTAGGAATACCCAGAGTGCTCTGCGGGAGTCTCTAATCTGCTTGTAATCGGCTTGGCGTATAGAGAGCATTTATCCATGCCTAGACTATAGTCTTACTTTTGATCGGGTTTGTTTTGGGTTGTTGTTGTTGTTCGTTTTGGGGGTCTGCCAAAGCAATTAAAATTTTATAGTATAACTTTTCCTTCTATACAGTGCTATACACCCATTGCATTTTGGGGTTTACAATATTGAATGAAGTTTCGTATGTGTAAATAAACAAATAAATATACAAATAAACAAACAAACAAATGAACAAATGAACAAAAACAGACAAACAGATAAACAGACAAACAGATAAACAGACAAACAGGCATAAGACATACAAACAGACAAATAAATAAATAAACAAATAAATAAAATACACAAAACAGACAAAAAGACAAACAGATAAATAAACGAATAAACAAATAAACAAATACACGTATAAACAAACAAGAACAGACAAACAGATTCATAGACAAACAGACAAATAGACAAACTGACAAATAGACAAACAGACAGACACATTTATAAACAAACAAACAAACAAATTGAACAATAACAGACAAACAGATTTATATAGACAAACAGACAAATAGACACATACACATATAGACAGACACATTTATAAACAAAAAACAAACAAACAAATAATACAAAAACAGACAAACAGATAAATAAACATATAAACAAATAATTAAACAAATGTATTAAATGTACTACAAATCACTAAATCTTGATTTATGGGAGGTTTTCATTCAACCTCATAAAATTTCGAGTCTACCGAGTAATCGGTATATTAAATTGCCTCTAACTGCCAGGATTTTTTCCCAAGTGGAATAATCCCTTTCGCTGTTTAGGTACGGTCATGGGACCGTAACTAACCATCAGCAATGTTATAGCTGCTCAGACTGTACAAAACCAAATCTGTCAATCAATTCCAATTCTCAAAACCAATTCTCAGGGTCCCGCTACGTGTGGAACAAAGTTAACCACTTCATGTCGCCAAAGAAAGTGACCCCTCTCTGGGCCACTGGCGACAGAGCCCCAGTTATATCCCAATCAGCTACTTAATCTCCCTTGCTCTCTCTTTTCAAGTTACTCCCTACTTCAGCCCTGGTCTTTTGTTTTCATCCTTGTCCGGGCCAACCCATTTGTTCTCTCCCGACAGGGTCCGATACTTTATTTTTCCTATCCAGTCAATTGGCGGTTGATATTGTCCCTTTTATAAACGTCACTTAGATTGTCAGAAAGAATCGTCTTGTCTCGAAGGAAGAAACCAATTTCAGACAAAAATACTGACTGCTAGCACGGCAGGGGGTAAACGGTTTCCATTGTTACCTAGTCAGTCTATTGTATTCAATCAATGCTGTTCACGCCATTATCAATTATCTTTGTATGACGCAATTTGTTAACAGGAAACTGTTAGTTTTATTTAAGGACATTTGTGATGGTTTATAAGTGAAACATTACATAGAGGCTAAGACGATTGTTCTTTCGACATTAGTAAATACATTCTTTTAAATGTAGAATATAAATCAGTCGTAAAGAGGGCGGTGCAACATTGCCCAAGTACGACAACTCGTTCTTACCAATGTTTTTTTTTTTTTTTTTGTGGTTGTTGTTGTTATGCACGTGCACTTCTTAATAAGCACAAGTTATACCACGCTGAGCTGACGACTGTGGTGTTGTACGGTCACGGCGGTATATATATTTGAATCTTTATATAAGTTGTCTATTTGAATCTTTATATATATGCCATAAGAAGATTTTGTGTTTACCTAACGATAAAAAGACCTGCCAGTCACATGTTGGTATGAAGATACAATGCTTTGCAGGTTTGATAAAATCGTCTTACGTAAGCAATTTGAACAACGCGATAATCTATCAATCAATCAATCAAAACGAAATGAAAACCACTGATAAGAATATGTTAGATTTTAATATTAGTATGAAATATCACATGACACGTGGTACGACGCGGTAACAATTATATATGCATTTGGAAACCATTGTTGTCTTATACATAAGCATTGAGGCAATTGTAAAATCACCTTTTCTTATATTTTGTTTATTTAATTTATAAACGTGTTCACTTAATGAATTTAAACAATAATCAGGCTGTTGATTGTTGAAAATATATGTTGAAATATGTTATTGCTTTTCACAATTTCATGTGGATCATTTTAATTTCTATAGTTTCTATTAACTAACGTGGAATGCGAATAAATATGAAATATTTTCATGATAGTCTTGTTTTCAACAAATTATATTTCTTGTGCAAAATGATTAGATGATATTACAATACAATAAGATTGAAGCACATGATCATAATTGTTTAAATGCAATCCAAGTTTATTTATTCATTTATTTATTTATTCATTATTTATTCGTTTATTTATTTATTTATTGATTCATGGATTGATTCATTTTTTGTGATTGAAATAATATATACCAAACTGAAAATATTTGTTCGTTTGTGTTGTAATTTATAATTTCATTACTAAATAAATATATACACATAAATACTCATAACCCATTATGGGGGAAAACATAATTCCACGTGAATGAAGAAAAAATAGCTTGCTATGAAGATGTCCAACTTTTTACACCACCTATTTTCTTGTAATAAAGATTTTTTTATCCAGACTGGTATTATTTTATGCCTGTTTTAGTGTCCCCAGTTTACACGCTGAAATATAGATATGCTTTATAACAATAAACTATTGTTTTTTTCCATAGTAATATTTTAACAAATGATAAGATATCAGGAGCACCTGCAACTACTTCTTATCCTTTCTATGACTCAGGTATTAAACAATTGAAATAAAAATCAAATATTAATGATAATTGTTTTTTGGGGTTCTTACAAAAGAAATTAAGTGTGTAAAAGTAAGTTGGCCTGATGTTTCGATCCTAGCAGGATCTTCTTTAGAGGCTAAAGAAATTAAAGACATTAAGTTCAGAAAGAAAGTAATGGATTAAGGAGGTCAAAGAGAACACGTGACGGGATAGCCTCCTGGATATAATATCTTATCTTCGGTGTGTTTTCGAGATATTCCGATCGGGTTCATAAAATGTGAACGATGCTTGCCGCGTGATAACTGAGTCCACGTGCCTTTCATTCAATGACGGGATTATGTTGCGCGTTTAAACTCAATGAATACAATCACATCAGCTTATGAATTAATGTAAAATGTCTAACGGTAGGCTATAATACTAATATTTATATATAAATAATAAAGACATTTATTTGTGTATATATATATATTTATGTATATATATATATATATATATATATATATATATATATATATATATATATATATATATATATATATATAAATATATATATATATACATATATATAGATATATATATATATATATAGATATATATATATATATAGATATATATATATATATAGATATATATAGGCCTATATATATAGGCCTATATATATATATATATATAAATAAATATATATAGATATATAGATATAGATATATAAAGATATATAATGTAATTGTAGAAATATGTATGTATTTAGAAAAAAGAACGACAACAGAAAGAACAAGAAAGTGTATACTTCGTTTCGTTCACACGAGTAAATTTAAAATGAAATTGTACAAAAGAAATATATATGATATCTTCATTTTAATTTATTTATTTATTTAATGGATTACCTTATTACTTACTTATGCACTTACCTTTGATCAGAAACGTTCTTGTTTCTCCCTAAGTCAACTCGTTAGTTATATTATTGATTTAAACTTTTGGACTATTAAGAACAGGGAAAACGAAAGTGTTACTGTGAACATTTTCGTCTAACTATAGCAAAGCTAACTTTTGAAAGGATTGCATCAGTTTTAATACTACATAGGCTACGATATGTAAATGTCGTAAAAATATGAAATAGTGTATTAAAAAAGAGAAGATGTTCTTATTTTCAGCCGAGATTGATAGACAAATTAATCCTACAAAATTACAAGAAAGTTTACAAATAATGTTTTCATGTCTTCAAACTGTTCCTATTTTTTTTCTTTTTAAGGTGATGTCCCTTGTGAAACAAGAAAAAGCGTCCAAAAATTAATGAAAAATCCAAGAGGACAATTTTGAAAAAGATTTCTTGTCCACTAATTCATTTTTGATTTGAGTTTAAGTTTTGTTGTTTCTAGTTTTGAGGTTATTTACATCTTTTTCGAGATTCAGACCAATTGTAACAAAGAAGTAACGTTCACACGGAATTACATCTATAAGTGACCAACATGTTACAAGAGATTACAACAAATATTTCCTCCATATATTGACTAGTAGCCGTATATAATATGACTTTTTAGTTAGCTGTTAATTTATTTTGTTTTCACAAAATGCATTTAAATGTTAACAAATATCAAATAGCATGAAGTAGTAGTGAATATTACATGAAGTGAAGGAAGCGGAACAATAAACCCCTTGCGGGCTGGATGGGGTGCTCCGCTCACTAAAATCACGGAGAAAGAGACCAATCCAAAGTAAAGCAATATACACAATTACATACAAATAGAACAGAATACTATAACAACACAAACAAACTATGTGTCCCAGATATAAAATGTCATGTTATATTGCTGAATTTGTTTCTTTTGGTAATTTTTTTTTATGCAGTATTCCATCATTCCTGGTGCGAATTTAGTGATTATAGAATTAAAGTTAGAGATAAGATTATCGAGTATCTTATCTTTCTTTGAATGGAGAATATTTGTATAAAAGCAAGGATTGGCCCAATCAATCTCAACCTAATACGTGGTTACAACAGGTGTTACTCTAATAAAGGATAAACAATTGATCCTTTCTTCTTTTAACCCTCCTCCCACCCCCATCCCTCCGTCCCATGATTCTCCAAAATTTCCCATTTCGTTATGCGTCTCCTTTTGAAATGATATAACGAGAATTTTGAGATTTTGTACGGAAATATTCAATTTGTAATCAGAAATTAATTTCAAAAATTCTAGAACGTCTTTCGTGTATACATTTGCGTAAACAGTGGGTATAGGTGGGATGGGAAGGTGAGGGATGGGGAGGGGGGTGGGGGTAAAGAGGCGGGGTAATCCAGAATAATCTATGTCACAATTTTTGTGAGAGCTTCAAAGTTTTTACATAATAAATGACTTGTAGTTAGATATAAGTGAGAGACAATATACGGAAAGAGCCACATCAATAAAGTACAAATAAAAGTGGAAAATAAATTTACAACAGTTTTATAGCTACAAGTTCATCAAAGGGTCTTTTTTTCTATAATGCATGAGAATTAGGATTTTTGTTGTTTATGTTAAAAGTTATAGTTAACTCCCCCTTCTCATGCCCCCAAATAAAAGAAAAAAACTGTCGTTATTCTTGGATAATAAATAAATATATGAAACGACGGAAACAAAGGACACTTTGAAACAATTGATATGACGTATATAGGGCACCGTCACTTAACACAGTGTATAGACAAATTTATATCATCTTTAACGAAAATGTTTAAAATCAACGTTCACAAAAATGTAAAAAATATTTCATAAAAGTTCACGGGCCCCCTGCAAGATATCGTTGTTGTACTTGTTTACAAATGCAACGTATCGTTGATCAATAAGACTGTTTTATAGTAAACAACCATATTAATGTAATAATGGACCAATTCTTTATAGCAGAATGGAATTTATTTGGACGATGCCGTATGTTTTTTATCATTCATTTTTAATTTTCCTTTTGATTTATGAGGTGTGATTTGTTTATTTTCAGGAAAATTACAAATGTTGGCACTTATTCATTTTCGGTATCGATTAATCGAAAGGATATTATTTTTTTTGTGAATATAATAATGAAAATTTACAGAAAGACAGGTTCGTTCAAACAATGTCTATTAACATCTTATGCGAAGGGTGACCGAAAAGAAACATATTTGAATGTTTCACCGGAAGCAATCATTTTGCCAAACAGAGTACCTCAAAACTCAAAGTTAAAACAGTGGTCGTGTTATAATTGCAAGAATTATACTGCGATTTTTGTTCTCTCTTTGCAAACTTCTAGAATTTTAACCGCCAACTAGTCGTTGAAGACACCACGTGGATGACGAATGTTTCTTGAGTAAGAATGTCGAAAAATGGGATATTATTTAAGGTGAAAGACAAGTGGGGAGTGAGGGAAGGGGGAATTTCAATCTATTCAAAGCTTATTGTATTTTCTGAGTAGTTGTTACATCAAAGTAAACAAATAGTTTCATGTTACTAAATACAGTAAAAACTTTTACCAGTTTTAATTAACATCAATTTTAACTGATATTTATCTTCATCCAAAACCTTACTGGAATTCATAAAGCTTTGCATATTTCTGTTTTGTCGTTGTGAGTTTTTGATGAAAATCATGTTTATTTATATGAGTCAATAACGTTAATAGAATTTCATTTCCTTACGATAAACATTCGTGCAATTTCTAGAGAAACGTGGACTCGATTTTGTCTTTCCCTTTAGTATATGATGGAACAAAATGGCTTGTTCTGTTTACTTACCCCACACCCCACCCACTCCCCCTCCAAAGAATATATATATATATATATATATATATTTATTTATTTTTTTTTTTTAATTTTTTTTTTTTTATAATCTTTTTTTATAGATATACCAAAAGTTGACAAAAAATAAACCATCGACTGATTGAAAATCTATAAATGTTTTATATGATTTTTGTTTTGATTTAGCAAAGGTCAATATAAATTGAGGTCTTACCTGGGCTGTTCGGCTGCATGTGACGATGGAATGTTGCGGGCTCATGTCTCTCGCTCCCATGCAATAGCGTCGACGGCTGACCCATTAGACCGTTTCTAACAGCGTACGATGCAAGCATGCTGGCTTCATACATGGGGTTGCTCGGCTTCGATGCCGCTGCGGCTGCAAGGTAAAGCGATGCTGCCGGGTACAACCCCGGTAACCCTGGTAAGCAAGGGCCCGATCCGGCCGGCGCTGGGCCAAGAAATGGACTGAGGAACTGGCGAGTCCTCAAGGCCATGGATAGGTCCTTTTCCGGTGAGCGCCGGGTTAAGTGAGTGGTGTATGACTCCTTCCTAGGTGGAGAATTGTTGTTGAGACCTAAAAGGTCTTGGATGGCGAAAGAATTTGAGAACCTTTGCCGTGATGTATGTGAGTTGACGAGGTCTCTTTTGATGGGTGGTGATGGAGAAAGTGCTGTATGCGGACGGCGTCTAAATGCCTCTGATGGGGAGGTAACGGACCTGGGTGGAGACAGCCCCGCTACCATGGATGGACTTGGTATTGTCATTGCTCCGAAAACAAGGGTATCTCCCGCCATTGTTAATACCGATGGAGATCAAAGTTCTTTCTTCTTAAAAATAGATACAACACAATATAATCCAACACCGAAAATTAAACAGCAACTTTTACTGTGTATTTATTACACGAGGAATTAATTTAATGTGTTTTGTAAAACATCTCCAAAAGTATATTTCTCAGAAAACTTTGAATTTTAACTGACTTATTTTCTATATTGAAAATGAATCCTTCGAAGAAGAAAAAAAAATCAAAGACGAAAAATTGGAAAAAAATATGAAGCCAAAAAGAAACAGTCTTCGTTATAACAATACTAATAATAATAAGAAGAAGAAATCTAAACGTTGCATTCCAGATGAGCCAAACTTTTATCACTTGTTTTCGATCTCGGCCTTTTAGTCTCTGATGATACTATAGCTAAATGGCTTCTGCAACCATCTACTTGCTTACAGCCTCTTCTTGTAATAAATAGGTGGTCCAGGACGATACGACCTCACTCAGAGCAACAATTAGCCATTTTGCTGTTTTCCCCCCCTTCTCCTTCTTCTATATTATGATCCTTGACTTCCTGCTGGGTTCACTTCAAAGACCGATTGATGCGCCACGCCCTTACTTCTTTGACTTCCAATGATTGACAGTTGTCACTCATCAAAGCCGTGATTGATGGCCCCTATGATATGAATATTCATGTTCATATTGGCTACAATTTCTGCCATTGGCTAATGGGATACGGTGAGCGGTGAATAAACAGAGAGCACACGCCAGCACACGACACGTTTTAGCGGACGAGTGTTGTCAACTATTTTCTTTTTAATCAGATTGATCCAACATAAACTTGTTAATTGGGCTGATAGTGATTGGATAACGGTGGCAGAGTTGTGGACTTTCTCACTCTGACAGATTTTTGGCCGTTGGCGATTGCAGAACCGTAAAGGAATCATTTTTTTTCTTTTTCTGTTTACGGCCCATTGAGAATGTCTAGCTATAATTGTATAGGCATATATGAAGATTGGGGCTGAAATAAGTTACATTAGCCAGGGGCGAAGATTGCTTTTAAAAGAGGAATTCATTACGATGATTGGCCGATATGACTCAGTCAAGTTAGTTAAACCACGTTTTTTAACATTTTATTTAAATTTCAAAACTACTTTGGCCACGTTGTAGTTTCTTATATATGCTTTAACAGAAATTCCAATTCAGCGTTAGGTAATCAATTGGGATAAAACTTTTTCAACTTTCGGATTTTTTTTATCTCTCTCTCTCTGTCTCTTGAAGGGGGTAGTAGGGGTAAGGGTGAGGGGGGGGGGGCAATTCGACTACTTTTGGTTGAATATTTTATGCATGAGAAATAAAATTGTGGCAAGTGCAGCATCATATATTTATACGATACAGCTCTACACACACATACACATTCTGAAAAAAAAAATAGTGCTTGAAACTGAATTACATTGGTAGTTTGATCAACAAACACATTGCAAGTTAACCACAAAGCAATTGGCTAAGGCATCAGCTAACTTATTGAATCGAATTCATTTCAAGATGGCGACTAAAAAAAACTTAATCAAAAATAAATAAATAAATAAAAAGGCTTAATGATGAGTGCTATTTATTGTTTATTCGAAATTATTTGTAAATGTAAATATATTCATATTAATTTCTGGATTTGCAAGCTGGGCACAAATAAAAATATACACCCAAACAAAAGCTTTTGGGACACCAAATATTTGTATTGAATTAAGCTTTTAACAACCCGCAAATTAAAAATTTAGTCAAATGATTGTAACATAGATCTCTCATGAAAAGGTTTAGGATTATCCAATTATACGTTTGAATATTGCATGGCTTTGGTCGATATGACACAAGATTCATAGTCGAACGCGCACAAATACATTTTTAAAGCTTCATTGTACAGTGTTGCCCCCGCCACGATCTTAAGGTACGACTATAGGCGAGCTTTAAATGTTTTCTAATATTGGACTCATATTTTAAGAGTGCAAGAAAACCTATAATTTGCTAAACGTTTTCAGAAATATATACTCTCTGAAGGGTTCTGTCTCGCCTTTTTATTCACAGACATAAAGAGGGAGCGTTTAAATTGAAAATTAAATGTTTGAGAGAGGAATAAAGCAGCGAGGATGATATAGTAAAGTTTCATTTTGAAGTTTTAGCAGTTTGGGGTGGGGGTGGGGGTGGGGGGGGGGGACAGGCAATATACTGATAACTTTTCAATCACTTAAAAAATATTCAAAATATCACAAGGAATGATGAAAATATAGAACTTGAAGATACCGTAAGTAATAAAATGTTGCAAATAATGAAAATCGTTTTTTTTTTCCCTCGTCATTTCATTATCGTTCATCTTTAAATTTGTCTGGACAACGCTACATGGTTTATGAATTTTTCGTTGTTTTATTCACATTACTGTGCCCATTTTTATGTATATTTATATTTTTATGTTCTTTATTGTGGTTTATAACCCTGTCTTATATCAATTTTTACTTAAATTGCTGTTGTTATTACATTGAGGTTTTCTTAAGTTTGGTAATTTTATATTCCAGTTATTGGTTCTTTTGTACAGTGCTCTTGAGCATGTTTTATTTATTGATAACAGCACTTTAATATATGGTATTTATATTATTATTTATTTATTATTTGATAGTACGGAGCAAACAAATGGTTGTAACCAGAGATCCTATAGTTGGAATATCCAAATATTTCATGAATTGTTCAGGGGCACTACCATGATTTTTCCATCACTAGGAGAGGAAGCTGAGGGGAGGTGTGGTCCCCCTTCCTTGAAAAATTTTGGTAAAATGGAGGGCGCTTCAATGCGAAATGGTGCCATTTTTTGCAACTTTTGAAACAATGTTGAAGAATTTGCGACAGTTCAGGTTTCAATACATGTTATATATTTATACAATTTTTCTTTATTTATATTTTGTCATGCAGTGGCTGGATGGGGGTGGGGTAGTGTGTGTGTGTGGGGGGGGGGGGGTGCGTCCCTGGACTTGGTCTGCAGAATAACAAGAAAATACAACCTAACGAAAAAATACAGCTTTAAAGACTTGAAGCATAAATTTCATATTACCGGTATAAAAAACATTAAACGTGAAGCATAAATTTCATTATAGATTAAAGATTAAATAGAGTGACAGTCGGATCATCATCAATTTTTAATCAATCCAATCAATAATCTTCATTTTGTATTGAATTGGCTCATAATTATAATAAAATATAAATACTCACTTAAATGAATTTTTTGTTAAAGTGAGGATGCTATTGCTGCTCTTTTATTTCATTAAAAAAAATACAATAAAAATATAAGAAATAATGCAATTCTACGAAATAACGTCAATTTTGCTCCTTGATTGCCGTCAAAATATTTATCAATCGATTAAAGATTTGGTTTCGATATAGTATACCAAATAATTGAAGGTCAATCAATATTGGTGTATAGGGTTTGCATTTTAGCGTTTAACCATATCATTTTTTCGAAGTATCGTGCCTTCGAAAGGATGACTTTAGACTAGACATTAATGTTGACATGTTGCAGGCCTTTGCAATATACACTCATGTGAGATTAAAATTATTTTCTGCAAATTAGTTTAGTTTGTATTACTTTTTAGTACAATTTTTTGGGCCAATTGTATAGTATAGTAACATTTTGAGTTTCTTATAATCATTATGATTATTCTTCTTTATTTTGTATCATATACAGCAACAGATCAAACGTGAAGCGAGGTGAGCACTTACATTATACTGTACATGAAATAACTCATCCGATATAACAAAGCAAAAATGCTTTATGCACAGTATAGTCAAAATTCCTATGCAATTTTGTATAGATACATTGCAGTATTTTTTTGGGGTAAACATAATCTTATTATTTTGATAAGCATATAATTCATCTCAAACTCAAAATTATGATGTCCAAAATGATGTAAACATCGTTTTATCGCCAGATTTACATACCCCTTTTAGTTTATTATTAATATTATTGGTGTTATTTTTGTTGTTGTTGTTATTATTATTATTATTATGATTATTAGTGTTGTTGTTATTATTATTGTTATTATCATTATTATTGTTATTATTATTATTATTTTAGTACCGAATATAGCATCTAGCATGATCAAATTCAGCTTAAAACAGTTTCTCTAAATATGAGTTTCTATATCTTGAAGCCCTCGATACGCCTGCGTGTATAGCCGAATGATGCTTATATGAATTGTTCACATATCGTATATATACACATAGGCCATGCATGAACGGTTTATCACTTCTATGTTTGCCTAATATGAAGTTCATCTGCACTTTCAGGTCTACACACTTCTTCCCTCTGTATATGTTTGCACGCATCAACCTCACTGCAACTTATATAGGGTATCACGCGAAAAGAGATCTATATTAAATAGGATATATATGCTTTTTTTTGCCCTTTTTTCTCTCTCAATTTGAAATTTCAAGATATGTAACATGTAGAATACCTGTGAAGGTGTAGCATCTACAAACAGATTCTCCCTTCCATAGTGAAATAAATTCAATATAACATCAAAGGTAAAAAAAAAAAAATTAAAAAAAACTCCGCCAAGGTTATAAAAAAGTCCTAATTTTTCCCCTCACAAAGCGGTTGTTTTCATTGATCAATTTAAAATTTATTTTTTCCCCTTCTTCTCACAGAACAAATTGGGGGGACAAAGACTAGCGCGTTTCATTTTTCACAGGCTAATTGTGCGACACTCATCTCGCGTTACAAAACTTACAAGAAGGAATTAATTTACCTTGCACGCACCAATGGTCACATGTTAACATTGGAACAATACCTAATTTGGAAAACGCTTAACCAGATGGAACAATTAAATCACGTATCTCACCTTCTATCATTTTCTCTCTCTCTATTAGTCTCTTTTTAATATTTTTTTTTAAAATTTTATACTTTCATGTTATATGGGAGAAATTTGAAAGAGTTTGCCATATTTTGATTAGCTGCGCCTTACATATTTGGGTGGATTCTCTTCGTGAAAAAAAAGAAGTTTAATTGGGTAATTAATCCAAGTTCACTGTGAGATGGTGAAGAGAGGCATTGTAAGTGTATCAAACAAAATTGTGCATTTATACAGAGAACGTTTAATAGAGTAAAGAGGAAACAAAAAATGCGTGAGATGAATGTAAAACGTAAGGCTCAATACTATAGATGCTCACTGGCCTTCGTTAAAAAGCATGTTTTTCTTTTCGTTTTTCGTATAGGTTAAATGGAAAAGTTAATCAAGTATGAACATGATATCCCAAGACATTATGCCAAAAAATATAGCAAACCAAATATAAGTTAATTTTAGGGACAAAATATGTAATTTACGACAAAACTTTATATAGGCCAGTTCGCAATCGGTTGAAGGTAGGCTTATATTTCTTTTTCACAAAAGACTTTTTTTTTGTTTTTTGTGATATATATAGAGAGAGAGAGAACGAAAGTTGTTATTGGGGATGAAACTATAGGACTTAATTGATGGTTTCCTACACATGTGGCGACGTATTTAGACCAACTTCTTATAATCTGTTTTGTTAGTACTCTAACATTTAAAAATAAAATAAAACTGTTAGCAAACTGCTTATCCACTAGAGAGCCTGTGTAGGAGAATGTGTAAAAGTAAGTTGGCCTGACGTTTCGATCCTAGCAGGATCTTCTTCAAAGGCTAAAATTTAGCCTTTGAAGAAGATCCTGCTATAGGATCGAAACGTCAGGCCAAACTCTAAACTTTCGTAATAAAGGAGGAAAGAATATGGGTACAAACGACAAAGGTTTGTCAATGCCAAAGGCCCAATATACCTGCAGCAATAGCATCAAATTTTTAAAGGACACTTTATTCTTATATTATATTGGTTTGCAACTGACCTTATTCTGTTTCTCCGATAACACGCGTTATACTTCCTGATGTAAAGAAAAATTGCATTGCGTCACGTGGTTGGAGCCTGAAAAATACTGTACAGTATGGAGTGAATTGCACGTGAATTGCACGCTGATACGAAAACAGTTCAACACGTTTTCGCGAAGTTCGACACTTTGTTATCATTCTGTACACAAAATGGGCATATAGGCTTTAGTCCAACTCTCTGAACAACCATTACAGTTTTCTTAAAAATCATAGATAGGTTAAAATACGATCCAAAAACATGGGATACAGAATGTAAACCAAGCGTAACGTTAACCCTGCAACTTACCTATAGTGTACCTGTCATGAAGTGTTCCCGCCATTTCTGGCATACTTACAGCAATAACGTCTGGTTTTGCTCTTTCATACATCATATATGTTCACTTGTTTGAGCGTTCTGAAAGCGTATACTGCTTATAGATCTGTACATATTATTAGACATTCCCACTGATTCGCAATATTTGTTACACTATTATGTAGTTTCAAGATTAATATGTGTGTATAACAACGGTACTACACGTTTTCATTCCATTCGCTGCGATTTGACCTCGGGTTACGTAGGCCCCGAATGACCGACCGACTGACACGCAATAGTTATAGGTGCGGTCAAGCTGTTGTAGGCACATACATATTTCATCAAGTCTCTTTATAAACTTCATTACTTTAAATGTTCTAGTTTCATACCAAGTATTTTTCACTCGGTCTTTTTATGTAAATTAATTAATTAATTAATTAATCAGATTCCAAAGGTTTCGTTCAAGTTAATAAGAGCATATTGGCTTACATTCAAGTCTGCATACTCGGTACTCATATTCTAGCTTTCATATTCTAGATTTGTACTCCAAGCGGTACTCGTATTCACGTGGCATTGTGACTAGTCGTATATGTAAGGAATTATTGAAAACTAAAGTCGGCTGATACTTATCCTCGCAGTAGTTGTACTCGGCGTACCCATGCTGCTGTACTCGGCGTACTGATGCTGTTGTACTCGGTGTACTAATGCTGTTTTACTTGGCGTACTCAAGCTTTTGTACTCGACGTACTCATGCTGTTGTACTCGGTGTACTCATACTGCTGTACTCGGCGTACTCATGCTGTTGTACTCGGCGTACTCACGCTGTTGTACTCGGCGTACCCATGCAGTTGTACTCGGCCTTCTCATGCTGTTGTACTCGGCGTACCCATGCAGTTGTACTCGGCCTTCTCATGCTGTTGTACTCGGCGTGTGCATGCTGTTGTACTCGGCGTGCTAATGCTGTTGTACTCGGCGTACTCATGCTGTTGTACTCGGCGTATGCATGCTGTTGTACTCGGCGTGTGTATTCTGTTGTACTCGGCGTATTCATGCTGTTGTACTCGGTGTACTCATGCTGTTGTACTCGGCGTTCTCATGCTGTTGTACTCGGCGTACTCACGCTGTTGTACTCGGCGTTCCCATGCAGTTGTACTCGGCCTTCTCATGCTGTTGTACTCGGCGTGTGCATGCTGTTGTACTCGGCGTGCTAATGCTGTTGTACTCGGCGTACTCATGCTGTTGTACTCGGCGTACTCACGCTGTAGTACTCGGCGTACTCATGCTGTTGTACTCGGCGTACTCACGCTGTTGTACTCGGCGTACCCATGCAGTTGTATTAGGCCTTCTCATGCTGTTGTACTCGGCGTACTCATGCTGTTGTACTCGGCGTACATATGATGTTGTACTCGGCGTACTCATGCTGTTGTGCCCGGCGTACTCATGCTGTTGTACTCGGCGTATGCATGCTGTTGTACTCGGCGTGTGTATTCTGTTGTACTCGGCGTATTCATGCTGTTGTACTCGGTGTACTCATGCTGTTGTACTTGGTGTACTCATGCTGTTGTACTCGGTGTACTCATGCTGTTGTACTCGGCGTACTGATGCTGTTGTACTCGGTGTACTAATGCTGTTTTACTTGCCGTACTCAAGCTGTTGTACTCGGCGTACTCATGCTACTATACTCGGCGTACTCACGCTGTTGTACTGGTACTATACAAACCTGCTCAATTTTAATTCTGTTGTTAGGCTAATTTATTAACTATAGTTAGCAAACTAACAATGTAACGTCGAAATCACGTTTCCCATTTGAATGAACAGAACCGATCGACATCTTTTTTAATTTTATCTTTTAGATTTTCATGATGGATAAATAAAAAAGGCCATACATTTGCATATATAAATTAAACATGCACGTGATATTTAATATACGGATTCAGTTAAACGATGACTTCGCCGTTGCGGATTTTAAATGATCTGAGAGAGAATAATTATGAACATAAATCAATCAATCAAAGTTCGCAGAATCAGCGAAAATATATACGGTTAAATTTCTTCCTTTCTGAAAGATTAATCTTTCCGTTTCAATTCTCATAATCATTTCCCTAATGACTTTATCTCATCTGCAGCCTTGTAAGTGTACGTGTTTATAAACCAACCATCATACATAAAATATCATAATTGGTATCATAAAGTATAATCACAGAGTATCATAGATGTCATCACAACGTATCGTGAATAATCAAAGAATATTTATCATTGTAGAAGCCATCCCCTTCAATCTAAGTCAACCGCTCTGTGCTATATGATACATAAAGTACAATTTTTCAAATTTTGCTGTGACACTTCTTGTTTTAAAACAGTCCTTTATAAATCGTATTTACCATCGCAAACTACCATAGTTATCATCGCAAACTACCGTTAGTATCATCACAGAACATCATATCATAACGACCATTTATCTTAGTATCATATATATATATATATATATATATATATATATATATATATAATTGAAATCGTAGTGAGTTTGAAAATCCGGAACAGTGAAAAAACTTTCAGCCTCCACCGGGATTCGAACCCGGACCTCCCGCTGTATATATAAGCTATTATCATAAAGTATCATCAAAAGTGAATTAATATAGTTACAACAGTTTTGTATGCCATAGATTCTTTAACCTTTTTCTTTTGTATGTTAGGCTGTAGGAGTGAATAACTTCCCACTAAAGTTTGATGCCTCCTTCCATGCAAACGTGCGTTATTGTTGATAGCCTGCTTGATTTCATTCCACGAAGGTTGTCATTAGCTCCAGTTACTTGTACTCATCCATTATTGACTGGGCTCATTTGCTTAAATTAGTAAGAGTTGTCTATTTTCACGCCGAAAGTACATACGGCTAACCTTATAACTTTTAGCAAAACAAATAAGGGGGGGAAACATTTCCAATCTTATTAACAGTCAATTTGTTACTCTTAAACGTGAAGGTGGTACTCCTTGAGCACGTCTCTGTACGTGCTGTTCCCTGACTAGCAAACATTTGTGTTAGTAAGTTGATTGTTGGTAAGGACAACCAATACATTGCCGTTCGTGTCTTTCTCATTACTCGAGTTATTTGATGTATTCTCCAACGGAGTCCCATGGAAAATTAGGGAGCAGGTACCGGAGGGGATTAAATGTAACTGTCCTTGTTAAAGAGAGAGAGAGAGAGAGGTGGAGGTGGAGAGGGAGGGGGGGGGGAGGAATAAACTAGAGAGAAAAGAGGAGACAGACAGGAAAAGAGAAATCCTCTTCATATTATTTTCTGAACAATTATCGAAACATTGACAGAACTTTTGAAATTTGCAATAAGTTCACAGATTTTGGCAAGAACTTGAATACATAATCTGACCAAACAGTTTAATAGAACGCTCTAGTGATGATAAACCTGCTAGATATGCGAAAATAGTCATAAAGTTAAGAAAAAACGTGCAACACACTTTTTCAACATTGCTTTGTATGGTTGTTTTGGAATATATATATATATATATGTTAAGATATATATATATATATATGTTAAGATATATATATATATGTATATATATATATATATATGTATATATATATGTATATATATATATATATATGTATATATATATATATATATATATATATATATATATATATATATATATATATAGGCCTATATATATACACATATGTGTGTGTGTGTAATGGTTTTCACACGTTTTCGTGGTCACGTCAACTGCGCAACGCAGTTATCACTGAATTTGGTACCGTTAAGGTGCTTTAAAGTCCCTTTTACCAATAATGTCGGAAATCACTGGAACGAAATCTTAAGTTTGAAAAAAACACAGAGATTTCGAGATTTTGAAGAATTGTTTAAGTTTTTTTTAAATTTATTTTTAAATTTAACCATATTTATACGATAATGATTATGATTGCGTTATTCTCTCATCTTTCAGTATCTTAGCGAGTCATTAAGTGTCTGATATATTTCAGCCTCTGAGTAGAGCTTTAAGTCTATACTCACATATAATTGTCTATGTGGTAATGAGAAGGTACCGTAATAAGATGACATTAAATACTCGAGGATACTTACGATCACTATATAAAGTTACATGTGTTTCTTTGCTTTTATAGAGATGAATAGTTCAGTTTATGTTGCGCGTCACGTGTGTATCCCGGGCAAATAGTTAAATTATTAGGAGTGTTACCTCAGTGGGTAACGCCGGTGCCTTTCAATCATAAGGTCCCGAGTTCGAGTCACTCCAAGTTTAATGTATATGTCGTCCAGTTACAGAGTTGTTGACAATTGACAATTCATAATCATGGACGTTAAATATGAAACTCAGAGACTGACTTTGGTCAGCTTGCGGCTTTGATAAGCTAATGTTGGCTTCTTCGCTAGTTCCTGTTTGCAGGAGGATCTAAAATACATGTTCTGCTTAAAGGGATAGTCATTCACGGAAAGAAAATTTAGAGGGCGTCTCATTTTCTGCTTCAAAATCAATATAAACCAAGGCCGTCCTTCAACATGAGTGATTGGTTTCCTTTGTAATGAATCTCAGCTACGGTGAGCTAGTTTGCTGCTTCGATACGAATTTTGAGCAATCGTATACTTTCATTGCCTGCAAAACTTTGTTCAAGACTGTCTTTTCACTTAACATTTTTAGTTTGCTTTTATCCTTTTATTTCCTGAAATCTCTTGTCGGTCGGTTCTCTATCGATAGGAGAGTGACTGAGGCTTTGATGCCACCTCAAGCATACATTAATGTTGGGATCGTTTTCGTATACATGGTAATTTAGGGCTGAGTAGCATATGCAGTTGTATAAGAGCGCAAGAATTGCTTAGAGGAGAAGGCAACACTTTCAATATTATTGGCCTAACTTAATATATATGCATGTGATGAGCAACCCACGCCCCGCCCCGCACGCATGACGAGGAAAGAAAACCGATTTTATCTGCAAAAGTTCTAAATTTACCAAAACGTCTTATTTGTTGATATTCGCCTCCCTTGTAAATAACTGACTTAATAACTGAATACGTGAGAAATGGATAATCTGAGGATTTTTTTGTCTATTAAAATTGCTCGTCATTTTATTGTCGGAGTTTTCTTACACGGTATCATTCCATCAATGCCCATGTGTCACGTGTGAGTGATGCCAAGCACTTTAATTATAACATTTAGTAAAAATGTTGGCTAAGTAATTTATATTTCTGAATATGTGACTTGGCCTAATTTTTTACCGAGAACGCGACGATAAAATTGGAATCGGGTTTAATTTAAATGTATGTCCTTACCAACATCCCATTTACATTGTGGATAACAGTGACGCCCCCCCCCCCCCATTACATCCCTCTTCCCAAACTTAAGGATATTGGACCATTTAATGTGTGACGTGAACATGAGAACTTTGGACAATGACTGTTGGTATGTGTTTGAATACTTCATAAAGTAGGCCTAATGAACAGTTGGTGCTTTAGAATCACTTTTTTTGCATAAAAAACGCGGTCTGCGTGATGTATCTAAGTGTCTTTAATTTCATGACGCATTCATGTTGAGACAATCCCTTTAGCTTCTTTAACCGTTTCGATACTTTTCTGATAAATATCTATTTGTTTCATTAGGCCTGAGGTGTAGGATTTGTTTTTTTGCGTTGGTGGGGGCTTGATTGTTCATTCATCATAGAAAAATACTTGTAACGTTGTGAGTGTTTGGAGCCACAATATGATGCGACGTGAATTCTAACCTTGGTTGCAAGACTTGACAATGTATAATATTAGTTTAGTGAATCCCAAGTGTAATACTAGGAAGCCTACATAGTTTATTTGAAACTTCACTTATGTGATGATCATGGGTGAATACCGGCTTATATCAAGTACTCCATTATCAAATAGTGTCCAAATAATCACAACTTGGTATGGTAGGTGTGTTATTTATACTCGCAACCATTCCTGCAGTCAAGGGACCCTTCATTAAACATCTCTATTCGACCCAACAGTGCACCTCATTTTTAGCTCTTTATCAAATACTGAGGGAGGTGAAGGCGTCCCATTCATCATGCCTGAGATAAAAAAAAAGTGAACGAAAGGTTTGGAAACCAGACTAAGAACATAATGAAGGAAAATTTGAAGTTCACAAATCACAACCGAGAAATACCAATTCCACGGAAGACTCCTCTGAACAAGTTTACATAGCAGCAACTGTCTAATATATAGGTCTAGCTGAGGGACCCTAGTGGTTGTAGGGTGGTAAACAAAACGCACCATATGGGTGTTAAATGTATAACTGTAATAATTTGTTCATGTGCACTGCATGTTGGATGAAAAGTGGAATTGGATACTAAAGTGGAATTCATGTAAAAGGTTTTGCTGATAATTGAGCCTACCATTTATTGTACCCATATCCTATATTAGCCTCTATCTACTGAATAGAGAAAAAGCTTACTATGGTACAGCGTATACTATGCCGTGATAGCCTCTCACAAATTTGTGTTTAAATTCCCAGTCAGTTTTCCGTTGTTGACTTAAAGTTGTTTTTTTCTACAATCAGTCCTTACTACACCTCTAGACGAATTGAAAAACATGTAAAATTCATATCAACAGCAGTTTGAAATATGCTATACCATTCTCATAGACTTGGCGATATCATACATAAGGTTATGACAAGTACAGGTTAACTGACGGCGCTATTTCAGAAAGTGGCGGTACTGCAATAAATTTAGGGGCAAAACAAAATTCCACAGTTAGTACATTTCGCGAAACTACACCAACGCTAGGCTAGAACTGAATTTGCACTTGGCCTAGCAACCACTGAGATGAGTGTAGGCTTCACTGCTTTAGTCCATAATTTTAATTTATAAAGTCTTTGGGATGCAAGAAAAGCACAAAATCCTTTCAAGCTGTAAGTAAGAGTAGCAGTTAGGCCGTTATTTGTCTGCAGAAGTAGAAATGGCCTCTTCGGAAAGTGAGAGCCTATTCTCTTTTGAAGTGGCCGTGGAATACCTTCGTGTTGATGCTGCTACTGTAGCATGTCGTTTCCCTGCTGTGGCTATACGTCTACTGGACTTTCCAACATTACTAATTCCCAACTTGGAAAAAGACGAGCGAGACCGTTTTAAAACATCCTTTCTGTTCGATTCATATGAGGAACTTCCTCTGAGATTTAAAGAATTACTAGATTCTAGAGGTAACTTTCAATTTAATAAAGGAAAATCCTGCATGTTTAAATTTGACCTGACTGCACTTCATGATCATTTGCAAAATGTACCATTGTATGCCATGATAACAGACCTGTGGGGTGATGTGGCCAAGCTTGTCGGTGTAAGCACCATCCCATTATCTGACATTATTGCCCGCATGAAAAATGACGTGCAGTTAAAGGGTTTGTCTTATCCATCTGTCCATGGTCAGAAAGACACTTTCCCTGTTTTCAACTTAATGGGGTCTCAAGTAGGGGTCGTTAGTTTGGGATATAGGTTGCTAAGCTTAGGCACAAGTCTGATTCCACACATACCAGCTTCTTCCATCTTACAAGGGAGTAAACAAGATGGACGTGAAAGCAGCAGAGATGTTGATCTAAGCCTTCCCAGAAAGCAACCAATTGACCATGTAGGTGATATAAGTAAGGAGGCTGTGAAAGAAACCCCTCACCCTCAGCATTATTTGCAACAAAAAGCCGATCCAGAAACATGCATAATATCAGGTGATATCGACCGACAGAATCCAAATTATTTGACAAATTCAGCTGGTAAAATTCAACAAGACCTTGAGCATAATCATCAGGAAACGCAAACAAACTTTAAGCGAGACAAAGACAGTAGAGGTACAAGACGGGTCCATGTGAATGAATATACTGACGTTGGAGTAGTTAGTAATACACATTGTCCTCCCCCATTGATATTTAATGCGCAATGGGATTCAAAAGTAAAGAAAAGTTCAACAGTTCCTGAGAGGAATCGTTATGATCATGATAAGAGACAGTTTTCTGTTGAAGAACCAAGCTGGAGTGACTCTTCAGAATCTTATCCTAGTAAGTCTGTAGAACTAAATTATAGGCTACAAGACGTATCACCCGAGAAAGTACGTAAAGTTGTGAAACGATCAACAGGAAAGAGATTGGATCAAATGCCTCCTCAGTCTACAAATAAAGCTCCACATCAAGACTTGGTAAGATCTGAAACGGCCATGACAGGTGGGAGGACTCTACCAATTTTAACTGCCCTTTTGAAAGAATTATCTATTTTAACTGGGGCAAGTTCAGAAAATGAATTTCAGAAAGGTATGGAGGAATTTCTGATGGAAAGTAAAGAAAACATTGAACCTTCACTTTTGGATCATGAGCATGAGAGTCACAATTATAGTAGCACTCCAGGGTACAAAGCTCAACCCGATGCAGGCCAGGCTCCTTATCACCAAAAGCATCAATCGTGCAGACACAAACATTGTGCAAAGCCATCGAAACCAGTCCCATCCACCAAGGGCTGGTTGAGACAAGAACCTGTCTTCAACAAGAGGGAGACAAAACTTCATTTTAAGATGACTTACTCTCAAAAGCTGAGACTGAAGAAAAATAATCCAGAAATGTTAAAGACTATAGAGGCGGAGGAAGAGAGGCAGTCGTTGCTAAGGAATGTAGAATATAGCCAGGAGAAGACAAGAATAAACCAGAAGAGGAAAACAAGGGCGAAATATTCCAGATCTTCATCAGTGCACTCATACGTCTCCCATCCTCCCGATGAACCAACAGCTGTTGCAAGACTCCGGAATTTGAAAGGTACCGTAAAAAAATGTGACAAACCAGAACGTTTTTTTTTCCTTGCTTTGTGTACATAGATTGAAAAAGTGTAAGTGGTTGATTCTTCCAAAGTTCATGTAATAGAAATTACTTGAATGCACTTTCGTGGCAAGGCAAGGGATTAGTCTTCTTTCCTTTCATGCTACAGTTCACCCTGCGTTACCCTTCCAGGCCCCAAATGTTCTGACGTATCTAAATTACAAGTGCCAGCTGACCTTGAATCTATGAGAGTATACTTACTGTACAACAGATATGTCTTCAGTTTTCGTTTAATGTCAGGAAATATACACTGTAGTAGTGTATCTTACAGTACCACATGTGTTATATTTGCTTTCAGTTTGGAAAAACCAATCCAGTGATATGCTGTTCATCACATGTGACTATGCAAGTGTAAAAGTACTGGAAATTTGGCAGTACAGCAATGAGAAGTATAATAATTAACATCAGAATTCCCACATGTGGTCAGTGCATAAGATCTAAGAACTCCTAAGAAAGAACAATAGATTAAAAATGGAGGAACTTTATATAACATTAATCATTTAATTTGTCATTTATGATAGATACTGTAGTGCTCAAATCTATATTTCACTGTTTCGTACTGTTTATATGCCAAACTTTCCTTCTATTCCTCAGGAGGTACGTTCAAGTTACCATCAAGAGGCAGGCCACCAGTACCAACGCCAAGGATATCCCCTACATTTGAGGAACAAGATGACATAATACTAGGGCAGAACAAGGAACAAGAACCGTCAGTAGATAAGCATGGTGATTTTCCTCCCCGTTCTCAACATGACAGATATGGTAAGTCTTGGTCATAAGTTTACTCCATCCTTCTTGATGATTCTTCTGAGTATAGTTCAAATTGCAGCTTTACGTCTAAAATAACTTCCTTCTTAAGACATAGGCAAAGTAATATTACTGATGAATAATATGAAAGGAAAATACCATCATTTAATCCTGCTTGAAATCATTCATAAGAAGTATCTTTGTACACTGTATGTGTATCTTTGATTAACCCAGTCCGAGATTGTTGTACGCTAAGAAATATTCACCATTCAATCTATTATAAATGCAATTGTTTTCCTTTTTTTCATACTGATATGTAGAAGGCTGATTCATATTCCCGTCATTTGATTTTTGGTACCATGGCAAATTGGAAATCAGTAATATCAGGAAAGGGTTCTGTTAAGTGGAGATGTTGGCCACCGCTTAAAGTAGTGTAATGCTGGGGGATAGAGTTGTCCATTGGCGTAACAACAGCATAAAGATACCTTTGAAAATATCAATGTAAATTAAAACACATATTTCTTTAACAAAATTGTTTATCCTTTACAGGGCATTTTCGGAGCCATATAACTATGAACTATATATCGTTTTTGGTTTTTATCAACTTGTGATGTGAATTGTGAATAGACATACTGATTTCCTCCCAGGAGCCAATTGTGGTGAAATATGTCGGGGTGTCCCAGCCTAGAATGAGAGGGGAACTGAGGGATGCCAAAAGGGCAAAAAAATATGAATTCTCTACACTAGCTTCTTTATGTGTGGTGTGAGCATGTATCTTGTTTTTATAGTTTGTAATAAAAGTATCGTTGAAGGTGGAAACTTGATACTTGTGACAACTGATATGTGGATGCTCTTCATCCACTATGAGAACTTTCTCTTGGTTGGAGAAGGTCAAAGGTCTGTTGAGCTTATTGACCAATCAAGATAATGCAGGAAGAGAGTAATCATGAGCCAGTCAGATGGTCAAATGTATATCAATAAGAAGTGGAGATGACTTGTAAATTATTTGACTGTTGTGATGTCAGAGAAATAGTGATTTAGAAGATAAAAAAAAGTCTTGCAAATGGGAATCTGACAGTAGTGCAGTATCATCCAAAGCGACTTTATTTAACACAGCTGATATGGGCCATGTGATTATCCAGCATCAATTGAAAGAACATTCTCTGTGATCCCTTGCGTTCAAAAACCGAAAATATTTGTAAGGGGTAACTAATGGAGGAAGCTTGTTAAACGGTTTGAATCTTCAATGATACTTAAGATAATGCTAAGAATATTCTAAGATCGGTACTCAGAGTTGAATGCGGAGCTTGCATAAGCCGCAGTGTCTGCATTGTAATGATGAAGTTATTGGTCATATTTAAGAAATGCTACCTTACTATTCTGAAATGATTCTTTTCCTAGATCTAACTTCCAGTGAGAAGAGTAGCAGAAGCATCGAAGTATTTATTCCAAATCCATCTTTATTGGAGTCAGATGCAGACAGTGGAAGTGAAGAAGAATACCTTGACAATCAGGAGCAGGAAAAGAAAGCCACAAGTGAAAGAAAAGGCGCAGAAGTCCATCCAAGAATCCCTGGTATTCTAACGGAATCTCCAGAATCAGAGAGCAAAGGTCGCGTTTCTCGTCAGGGTTCGAACCAGTCCAATCATTCTCAGGGATCCGGAGGTTCTCATAGTCACAGAGGAAGCTACTCTGATGACAGTTTTGACGATTCGAAAAGTAGTTACCACACTCCAAGAGATGAAAGTGATGACGACCAGAGGAAAGACGAAGGGGAGAGGAAAGACGAAGAGAAGAGGAGAAATGAAGAGGAGAGGTTGGAGATGAGATCAGATGAAGGAACAGGATCTCTTTCTGTTTCTGTTTCTCCTGAGTTTACTAGTATTACTCCTGAATCTCAAAAGGATATCTTGTCAGAGAATGATCAAACTCCTGTTGTTCATAATGATACCGATAACAGCGATCACGAAGAACAAAGTAGAGATATCAAACAAAGGTTACTAAAGATGCAGGAAAATTTAGAATTTGAAAAGGTCAAAAGTATCACCAAGGGCAGAGGAAGTGAACACCTTCCTCCATCAGTCTCATCGAGATTAGAACTACCCCGGCCTCCTCTTTCATCTACGTCACCCATCCCACAACCGAGGAACCCTCAGTCAAAGATCGTGATGACGAAACCGATGAGTCTTAACGACGATATGTACGGCGAGTCTGTCGAGGTCAATCTACCGTCGGATTTGTCAACATCCTTTGATTCTCACGATCAGAGGCCTCGCGTTAATCCTCTTGAGTCATCTCAAGATGGGATTAGAGATAGTAGTATTAATCAGAGTGATAGATTTAAGAGCTTGGATGTCATCCAATCAGAGTCAGAGGATATCGATGAAGATGAGCAAAATGATAGCAAGGACGATGCTTACTCTGAAGATTTTGTGTCAGATTTTGAAGACAGTGACAACTGAGATGAAACTGCTATTTAATAATCTCATCAAGTATCATCAAATCTCATCATAATCTCAACAAATCTCATCAGCCTGCCAAAAGGCAGCCCATGCTAAGATAAGAATTAAGTAGTCAACTTTGACATGAGGAGATAGCCCTGTACTGTACATCATCGTTGTTGGTGACTGCAGGGACTAACTTATGTGGATACTCATATTGTAGCAATATGCTATATGAAATGGGCAAATTGCTATACAAATTCAAATTGTCAGTCTTTGAACACAGAACAATGGTATTTTCCTATATATTTCTTTATGTATATCCTACGAAAAGTCTTAAATGACTGAGCTGCACTATGAGAGCAGTTAATTATTCCCCGTAACTGAAATTTTAAGCCTTGTTGTTTTCTGTGAGACAAAATTTGTCATTTAGCCTCTGAAGGAGATCCTGCTAGGATCGAAACGTCAGGCCAACTTATTTTTACACAGACAAAATTTGTATTAGAAAAGCAATAATTTTCTTAAAGATTCTATACCAAATGTACTTACACGTAGCTACAGCTACAGGCACCACAAACAACCTCGTTTCAAAGCTTCACTCTCATCAATTCGTTGATATCGATTAATATTAAATATGGATATAAGTCAGAACTTAAGGTTCTGTTTTGATACTTTGTGATAAACTGGTAAAGTTGCTGGTTGTCTGACAACCATATATCTGCAAGGAAACCAAATTTGGCATACTGTGTAGTTCTTTATAAGAACTTAGAAGGGTGAAGCAAAAGAAGAAATAGTTTAAAATTATGGACAGTAATGGCTTTTGGAGGACCCAACAGCTTTGTCAGGGAGAAGTCGGGAGAAGGTGGTTACATGTAATATATTGATCTAAGGTTTTGTACTGTTTTTTGGATTATTTATCATTTCAATGTGTTAAATGTCTTCTTAATATATTAGGAACCTTTTTGCCTTCATATAGAAAAAGAGTATATATTTCTTATTTCATTAAGACATTCAAATGCTGGAGGTCTAGGAGTTAATCATGGATATTTTTAAAAAAAAATCTTTACCAATTTTGATTATCCATGATGAGATACCTTTTAGAAAGAATGTTTCAGTCTTGATAAGAAGTTGTGGAATAACAAAGTTGGAAATTTTGAATGCAATTTTCTATGTTTATTTTGGTTTGTCACATATCTGGAATGCTCATTTAACATTAGCTTAAGGATTTGCCTTCCCCTCCTTCCCTGTCCCCCTCATGGTCATCAATGCCTGTGTTATTAATTGAAAAACAAATCCATACCGATGAAATTGTTGGCCATTACAACTTTCTTGGAATTTTTGATATCGGCATGGCTAATAGAATAAAACAGTGATCAGTATTTGCAGCCTTACAGACTCAACTATTTATTTTATTTTCTATTTGAAGTACAGACAGGTCTCTTTGTTGTGGCCCTTGAGCATTCCATGGAAAAGAGGAACAGAGGCTAGAGTCCAAAAACCCCAAATTTTACTAAATGTCAAATTTTTTCTCTAGGTGTAAAAGGGTATTGAGTGATCACTCATACTCAGGCAGGGAGGGGAATTTCAAAATGTCCCTGCCTCAGGTTGATGAACGTATAGGGTTGAACTTTTGTGGAAGGTCCATAGGCGAATGAAGGATTTATAAAGGAGAGGGATGCACTTGGTGCATGTTAGCCGATCCCTTAACTCTGCTGTGTTCAAGTGCACTACTGTAAATGTCAGTAAATATATATAGACTGCGCAGCACCGTTTCTTCGCATAAACAATGAAGTCACCAGCATCAGTGATGTGCGTGCGCAAAGGGGCACCTGGGAGATGGGCCATGGACCCACACCTCTGATCCTCAGTCAGAGGTAATGGTGCAGCCTGGGGTTTGCATTCTGCTGGGGCAGAAATAGGACCACTACAATGAGAGGATCGCCACACCTGCCTGTGGCGCATCCAGTCAAAACTAACACAAGAAATGTAGTCTCTATCAGTCATGGTTGACTTGGCGTTTTCGCGCTCATTGTACGGTAACTGTACAAAGCGTGTGAAGCATATACGTCAAATGGTTGGGTCAACCCACTATATGCTATTTGAAGTCGTACTCGTAGAAGGGTGACGGCAGATTCAGAAATGTCTTCCATAAGCAAAGTTCGGATAATGTCTCAACTCCTTACAGTAGTCAGTAGAATGAAACTTGCCCGTGATATCTCTCTGTTGAAAGTGCAAAAGAGGCGGATGACCGTGACAACATCAAAGATGAAGGTTAAGTTAGTTCGAGTTCGCCTTCAGTAGCCTAGGCTAATCAATCTAAGCATATCGTTAGTTATATTATACTGTGGCCCTAAGCTAAAGTAGGCCTAGGCCACAGTTGGCTCTAGCCTCAGTGAACATAAGGCCTTAAAAGTTAGACTAATATTAGCACTTGTGTTGTAGGGGGATAGGTATAGCAAAGCAAAACAAACACATTTTACCTGCCTTAGTACTGTAGAGAAATTTCACTTTGTTATCAGGGAAATGCTTGTACAAAATACAAAAATGCCATTGCACTCTTCAGCACTTTAGTTAGCAGGACAATTACTTTTGTGATCAGAGATGAGTCTTGTGTATGTTTAAACCTGTGTTAGGAATGCAGCAGTACTTTTCCTCAAGAAATAATTGAATGTGCTATTGTGTTAGGCAGCTTTAACTTTAGTGGAAAAGTTTCTTTTACATATACTATATTATCACAGCGGTGATGTTTAAATCCTGAAACTGTTACATGCTATATCAGTATAATGTTTTGTGAATGACTGTTTGTCAGGTCTGCTTGAGACTTGAAATTCTCTAGAAATATAAAAATTAAGTAATTTAAATTAAACTTTTTGAAGATGAAATCACAGAGATGTTTGTTATTTCTCTAGCTGTGTAGCCAGTACCATTGCCAAAATCTGCGTAGATGAAATGTCCGCACTAAGTCTTGTGGATTTTCAGGGTGCAGTTATTGCTCTAAAACTTACAAAATAGACTCGATGTTATCAACAATATTGTCTTTCAGTGCAAATATGTGGGAAAATTGTTTAGAATCTTTGTATCTTCATTGAATCTTGCTACTGTGTCATACATTTTCAAGTGCAGTTAATCATGGATGTTTACCAGAATAAAATGTGTTTTTCTTCTTTAATCACTTCAGAAGACATCTGAAGAACCAAACGGGGACCCATCAGAAGCAATTAGTCCTCCCCTCTTCCCTGTTGATGATTGGATCGGACCAGTAGATAGCAAATCAAATCTTCACAGGATTCAGTTTGCCCAGCCAAAAGATGAGACTAGAACTGAAAAGAAGTACCGTCTGCTAAAAGAGGAAACTCTTACCTGGAATCAGGAGTTCTGGACTATACAGAATGAAAAGTTTGTAAAGGTATGTTAACTACATAATAGTTATGTCTCAGGACTGATATGTCGAGGAACTTTTAAGAAACATTTCCATGAACATGTTTGTACTGCACCAACAGAGCAGAAAAGAAGAGCTGGCAAGAGCTTTATCCTCTTACTTTCTCTCCCAAGACTGAGAGGCTCTCAAAATTTGATGAGTAGTCAATGCTGTAGATTTCATATTCTATTGTGCATTAGGACAACCTGCTTTGCCGCATACTTGCAAACACAACACAGGTCTCGATATAAGCATGATTTGTGGATGTAATACTTAATTATCTCAAAAAGGGTAACATGTCATGCAGAGTTCTTCAATTTTAGCTTTGTAGTTAAAGGTCAATGGTCATTTTGTTTCAGTGTAGATCGCAAAGTGCACAACTCATGACTTCACCAGAATTATATATATTAACAAACATTGCATGTCTACATAGTTGCATGTATCCATGAAGCCCATATTTATATGTTGTGTCCTCATTCTTAATTATAAAGTAGGTAAATATACCAGGTTGAAATCGGTAAAATAATAGCAGATCTCAAAGCTGTATTTTTACAAACCACAAAATATTCTCATTTATTTAAATACAGCTCAATCTTTTTAAGTAAAAAGGAAGCTATGCTGTTACAACTGTTCCATGAGAGATTTGTTGGTCTAGTCGAAATTCATAAAATTTTGTGCCTACCAAAGTTAATACAATGAATGATTAAATGCTAGTTTTCAATCTGTGGACTTCACTGATACCAAAACTCATTTGAAAATACAAATTAAAATAGTCATTGCTTGTAAGATCATTGATGATCAAATATGGAAAAGATAAACAAAAGTAATGATATTGACAAAAAAAATTTTTCCTCTGTCCCAGACTCCCAGTTGAAAGTTAAGTGGTTCTGAATATACAAGAGATCTGAACAAATAATGAGGTAGCAAGCTGTGTGTGTATTTTCTGGGATCGATGGTGGTGTCTAACACTTCTGTTACACCTCATTCGAAACTAGGTCAGATTACCGGCATGAGACGTTTCTTTGTGCGCGAGTTTTCACACCCTTTAATCTGTTTTATAGTGTAGCTTACATTGTAACTTTTAGTACATATAAGTTATGGTGACAGATGCTATACTGACTAAAGACATCAAGACACATAACTAGTTTAGGGGGACATACTTGTTTGAGGATGATGTTTATAATTCTTTCCAAAATGATAATATTCAATATTCATAATAATCATATTCAATATTCATATTCAATATTCGATAATATTCATATTCAAAATGATAATAATCATTTTCTTTCCTTGTACAGGCTAAACGGAGGTTTACACAAGACATGTTTTCTTACAGAGGACAGAACATGACAAATGAGGATGGTAATTTCTGCTTGATACCCTTGTCAATATATCATTTAATAAAATAAAAAAAAAAGAAATGTTTCTTCAAGTATATATTTGATCCTTTTTAATGTTCTAAAAGTGATGCTAGCAATCCATAGTGGTCTTAATTAAACAGAGGTCAGAGGTTGCTTTCTTAGCTGTGATATATATACTACAGGAGGTGAGTTTAGCACAAGTGGTTTTGGCAATGAGTTGAAAATATGTCACAAAAAGTTGATCAAATCAATCAAGCTTTCTGACATTTGATGACAGAACTTTGTTAAAGGTGTCCATGACAGTACTGGATTTTGTTTCTAGCCCAATGAGGTTAAGAAAATATGCGTGGCTTGATAATGCATATATATGTCACTCTTACACATAGGGAGATCTTTCATGCCGGATATGGGAACATTTTGGCAAAAGATATGTAACAATCCTAATGAATGATTAAATTATCAAACTAGCTAGACCTCTCTAATATTATGGTTATGATTAAATTCTTGAACAAATTAGGTAACTGAGCTCAATTTTTATTATTATTAAGGAATACAAAACTTGTTTTTTGTATGTGTTCATGGGGTAGAGGTTGGGGGGGGGGGAGTGTGGGGAGTTAGTCCTGTAGGAGGTGTGGAGTTACATTGATTGTGAGTCATAGATAGTAAGACAAGTATAAAAAAAAACAATTTTATTGTGCGTTACTGTTGTCATCAACGGATTAATTTGATTCAATCAGTGTTTGATAAAGTCGAGAAGCCACACGTCATCATGTTTTCTAATCCCTCTTCCATATTGTCTCTTTCAGGGACTAAGAGGGTCCTTACACCTGAAGAATTAGCAGAGTTTTACACAGACTTTCTGGAGCAAAATAGGGAAACCTTCAAAGTTTACAACAGAGAATGGTACAAGAGAAATATATCCATGCTATTGCCAGCCGCTTGCGCAGCCATCGTCAGACTTTTCAAAGGATTTCAAAAGCAGTCGTGACGATTAATCAGATCTTGAACTATTGGATATGGATGGCTGATGAAATGCTAAACCATATCTCAGAAATTCCAAAGCAGACGGGGCAGTAAGGATTTCTGAAGATATGAATGCAGGGAATAATTTATAACCGGTATTGCATGGCAAAATGCTATGCAAAGTGGACAGATTGCTATGTGAATGCAAAGATGTATAGCAGTTTGTGTACACAGTTTAATAACATAGTGCTTTGTAAGGGAACATCTAGAGCCTGCTAAAGTGCTATGCAAAATTTGAGCACTAAATTAAAGGCATTGAAGACTCGCCCCAAACTGTGTGCGGCCCTCTGAAAAAGTTAACTTTCTGTTGCTTGCAAGTGACGTTTTGTTCGTGTCGCTACAAAATGCAGACAGTAATGAAACATGATACCTTGTTATCTTTAGCTGAACCTGAGATGTCCATTGCTGTTGTTTATACACTGTGCTGTGGGTATTGATCGCAGCTGTATGTACTGACTGTACACTAGTGTCTAATAACCGACGGTAGCAAGCTGTGTGTGTATTTTCTGGGATCGATGGTGGTGTCTAACACTTCTGTTACACCTCATTTGAAACTAGATCAGATTATCGGCATTAGTCGTTTCGTTTTGCGCGAGTCTTCACACCCTTAAACCCCTGTGGATGGATGTCAGTTGATGGATCGGATTAATCTGATCATAGAGGTGAAAGATACTGGAAGGATCTTTCTGGAGTTGCAGTAGTTCGTGAAGCCTCTTACTGATGTTTGAATTGTGAAATTTTGTTGAGAATCGGCTCTTACAGATGATGGTTACCAAAAGGGATTTGAAACAATGCAGCTGTGGTGGCTGTCGATCATGTGGTGTATTGCGTAGTGGTTATTACCAGCGGTGTAACTAGGCCGGTGCCTGTCGCACAGGTGACGAGTACCAAATAGAAACACAGCCTCCCATCGGCCGAAGCAGGCCTACAGACATCGTCCGGTGAAGCGGCTAGTATCAAACTTGTAGTCAGAAAATCTAAGCGGTCCCCATGTACTCTTGAGGTCAAACTATTGCATATGATTTTATTAATTTTCTTTTGTATTAAGTATTGCTCTTAAAGTCCTCTCAGAATACCCACCAAAATGGGAATTTAAACTCGACAGGGAAAGCCTGATGGTGCCACTGGTTAGTATTAAGATGTTATTAAATTACACTAGAGTTGACCACTTCATGGAGAATAATATTAGAAAAGTTATGTGTAGTATGCTATATGCTGCAGAAAATGTAATTTGGTATTTTTTTGTGTGTGCTTTTTTGTTGTTGGTTTTGCTTGGGATTGAGTTGTCCAATAGTCAATTTTATGAAGATTGGTTGTTGATGCCATGTAAGGACAAATGTCCCTGTCCCATACAACTAAGTTCAATAACTATCAGAGTTTTATCTCCAAGAAAGTTGAAATAGCTCAGAAAAACATTTAAGGCCTACTACCACTCGATAAAATGGGACCTTTTCAATTGTTTGGTATCCATCAGGTTTGAAGTGGACTTATTTCACTCGCTGCTAGACTGTCGGTGTAAAAGCCTAATAAACCGATACAGATTAACTTTGTTTGCTTTGTTTAGCTTGTTAGGATGAGATAATGTTTGTGATGCAATAAATTTTAAGGATCGAATTATACTACATCTTTTGTGTTTATGTTTTCTATTGTACCTGTTGTCAAACAAGAAAGGAAGATGTGTTAATGCTGGTAAGATTAAATGCAATAAATTGATCAATCAGTTGACCAAGGAAATATGGTCTCTCATTCACTTACTTTTGCAGGAATAAACAACGTTATAACTTCATTAGAGAAAAAAATGAAATTCTTAACAAAAGTAATCATTTTTGCTGCAAAAGCTAAGATAATGGTTCAGTGGTGTTCTTAGCTAGGTTGTATATAATACACTCGAGTCATTCATCTTGACACATGGGGATATTTTCACTGAAAGTAATTGTCACATGACACATTTCTGGATGGTTGAGACAATAACTTCGTTCTTTACTACTGCCAGAATAGTTGAAAACAAGAATTTCAACTCCCCCACACCCCCCCCCCCCAAAAAAAAGACAAGTTTCTTGGTGTGATTCCATTGTTTTTTTCCTTCAGAACACATGTTACAAGTCTGCACCCTGCAATGACTTATAATTCTACAATAGGTATGCATCATATTAGAAGAGTAGGTCAACATTGTAAGAGGTAACTCTGCAACTGAACATTTTTCCAGTAGGCTTGATTACGCAAATTCTTAACTAGGTGGTGCAACTTCTACCCAATTATCTAGACCAGAACATGATTGCTCGAATTGTTCACAGAGCAACTAAATATACTGCAATTATTCGAATACTGAAAGAGATGCCTTGGTTACCTATAAATCTGTGCATAGCTTATAAAATCCAAGTGATATCTTGCATCTTCAAACTTTAACAAGCCATATAGATCACAATATCTTAACCAGCTTAATGTTTCATATAGCTTTCATCGTGCCCCCCCCCCCTCCCCCGCACACACTTCCCCACCCCCGTTTGTTGAACTCACTCTGGACTCACTTCATCAGTTTCAGTATCATCTTAAAACTCATCTTAATCACATTGTTGTTTAGTGTTTTGATTTTTTCTTCACATTTGAAGCGCATTGAGCAACACTTGTTGGAATCTATATAAGACTAATTGTTCTTCTCATTATTTTTTATTATGAGGAACTTTAGTAACAGGAAACTTCTGACGACTGCAACGGTAGCTTGGCTATCATTTAAATGTTATAATTACGTATTTATTTGAGATCGTTTCCCTTAAGATTGACTAACATTTTATGAAAATGCACACAAGAAGAATAAAGCCTCGCAACAAATCTAAACAAGTTCATAGTATTGATCCTGTCAGGAGTGATGAGATGGTGTGGTCGGTGCTATAGCCACAAAACTAAAAAAAAATGTTTTCTCATATCATAACCTATTTAAGTTATTTTTTCTTTTCATAATATATTTAGGGAAAAGCGAAGGCCTCGAAAGAGGTGGCCCGTTTAAAGGTAAACTTGTCCCCCGGATCCGACCTGGCACTTCACGTTCCTGTCCCAAATTCCAATAATTTCTGACCAAACTTGTACGTGTGCTTGTTGTAACACGTCTGTATACCGGTAATCCCGTGAAAGGTAACAATTACAGAACGCTTTCCACTATATTACATGACTAGCGTACTAAAGACCTGTATTTCTTGGAATCAATCTAAACTCAGGTCCTAAAATGAAATGTGTTGAAACAAACGTGGCCAATTCACTTCCTTTTGGCAGTAACTTCACTAAATCTACATGAAGTAGAATATCTGCTTCCTCTTAAGTATAGTAACATTACGGTGACAGCGTAGGTTTAGTGCAACATTCAGTACAGTTGCTTCGCACCAAAACAGTTCAGGGGAAATTTGTTTACCTCACCACGACAGGTCACAAGAAAGGTCAAATAAATTAATTCAGACGATACTATTTAATTTAGGGTTTTCAAAAATATATCATTTTTGTCAACACATTTTAGTGCTCTAAAAAGCCAATAAAACAACATTTTATGGTGTAATAATAATAATTAAACTACTTCCTACAGTAAAAATTCTTAATGTATAATATTTTATCAGAAATGGCAGTAAGATACATTATATGTAACCTTCGGCTTTCAAATAATAGAGTCACTTCTTGTGTTCAGTGACGACACCTCGGGTACGTTTATAGTACAGCCAGCTAAGCCATCTGAATGCTTGCTTGTGTCGCGCTGTACATCCCTTGTATAGGATATTGTACGTGTAAATTGTGCATCAATTTGTTGCATGTTCCTGAATCTTAGTGTCAGCTGTTTAACGTTGGAACTGTCGTTGGTCGGTGTTTCTTGCAATATTGTTACGTAGCGTCTGTCGATGTCTCAAAGAAAACGTTTACTGATAAAAGAAGTATTAAAGCACAATTCCTGAAAGTTTGGAATGTTTTAATCGATATGGTAAGTCGTAAAATGCTTGGTAATTTACATTGATAAGCAGTCTTCTTGCCTAACATGTTAAACCGTACGGCTTACTGTGCTGTTACTTCATTGTGTAGAAAAAAAACGCTGTCTGTTGTTTCGTAGACGTGGTAGTAATGTTCAGAAACTTCAATGTAAAGCGTGTATTTAACAAATTGTTCAGCCAAGAACAACTCACTTATGATTCCTTAAAGTTAAATACTTATTTTCGCTTCAGTAGTATCTTTCTATGGAAAATTAATACAGTTCCGAACAACGAACCAGTTGTTTAGTAGGTAACTGTCACTTGTCAGTGTGAGCAGCGAACGTACTGCAACGACTCCTTTGCTGTTGTACTGGTGTAGGCTTTAATATGCGATTCCATTACTGTTGTGTAATGTTTTCGACAGCATTTAGGCGTAGGCCTACTTGCGTAGGATGTAGATGACACAAGTGAATAGGACAATGTGTTACAATGATTGTAGCCTAGGTTATGAATTCATACATTGCAGGGATGTATTTAGTGTAGTTAAACTAGAATTCAAAATGAAGATCACTATTTGAACTAAGCCTACATCATTAAGTGAACAATAATCAGTAATGTTAAAGTTCAAGCAGTTGGCTTTGGTCCCCTGCCATGACCATCCACTGTTAGTGTTAGCTTGCTGTGTTTATGTCAGAACTAATGTAATGAAATGAGAAGACAGCTGTAACTTATCAAGTAAATGTACAACATTACATTCACAACACTTTCAAAACAAGCTGCATGCAAACCATGGTAAGCATATATTACTAAGAATTAAGATTATTAGCATGAACTTTTACTGCCAATAACCAGCTAATTTTGTCTAAAAGAGAGATAACAACAATTTATTCAGAGTTGCAAACACTAAACCAGTCACATCAGTGAAACTGATTGAAGTTGTAATATGGCTATGCGATGAAAATGCAGCTCAAGCTGAGCTGTTTTAATACACTACAAAACAAGTAACAGTTTTATTGAAATTTATTGATATAGCTTTGCTCAATCGTATTGTGCAGATCTGTGACAATGTCTCATTTCACCAACTCAAGCCCTGAAACGTATATTCTTAGACCTTTATTGTATGTTGGTCATCTTTGTGTGGAATGTGTAACATATATATTTATATTTCCCTTCTGTTTTTATTTCTTAACAACAGTCTGGAGAAGATCCAGCATATCTGACAGTGGGTACTGCTGTCAGTGCCAAGTATCGGGGAGCCTTCTGTGAGGCAAAAGTAAAAATTATCAACAAGAAGTTAGTGAAATGCAGGGTAAGTCTTCAATTTTTTTAGGTATTGCCACTCGGGTTTAGAACTCTATACAATGCTGATTCAGTGTCTAAAGCATATGTATCTAGTTTATATGCACAGTTAGGTACATTAATTTAGACCGGTGCTGTGGCCGAGTGGATAAAAGCATATGTATCTAGTTTATATGCACAGTTAGGTACATTAATTTAGACCGGTGCTGTGGCCGAGTGGATAAAAGCAGCAGCACTTGAAGCAATGAGGCTTAGCAATCGGGAGGTTCCTGGTTCGACACCAGGTTGGGTCATAGTAAGGTGGGTTTTTCATCCAAGAGCAGTCTACAGTTTTCCCATTTCAAATAACTTTCTAAATTGTAAAGATTCCAAATTTGAGTTAAAAGGTTGAATTGGAAGCCACCCGATGTGTAAGTTGTAATCCGTAAGCCCTTGCGGGTTTCTCTCGCATTTGTGGTCACTTAAGCATGGTAAAAATAACTGCTGATTATTATTATTATGATTATTATAATTTGCGTTTTGCAGTATGACTCATATTTGTACAACTTCAAATTTTTCAAAGGACCAAAACTGTTCCTGCATCAAGTACCAGGGTAGATTGAATAAACCACTAGAGAATTCAAAAGCCTAAAATTAGCTTTTGAGGTTATTGACCAACCAGTATTTAAATGTTACAGGATTTTGGGCTGAAATCACTTTCACTTTCTTGTTCCGCTATAGTCAACTTTCATAAAAATATTCTCATTGTTGTGATAACCATTTTTGTGAGTGATGCTACAAAATGTTACAGGTCCTGGTTTTGTTTTTCTTGTTTCAGAAAGATTGTTAAATGCTGTCTGCATCTGTTGAGTAAGGAAAGGGGGGAGAGGGGAAGGGAGGAGAACTGGCACATCATCAAATTGAAACCATCTTTTTTTTTTCTAGGTGTTTTCTTAGAGAAGCTACTATGGTAAAGAAATTTTTGGCTCTAATGCTGAAGGCTGAGTAATAACCTTTGCAATTTTGCGTGTGTGTGACCAATTTTGTGTCACAAACTCCTCTGAAACGGCTGGGCCGATTTTCTTCAAACTATGTGAGAACCCTTATGTCTCGCAGACCCCGGAATCTAAGGTCGGAGGTCAAAGGTCCAAATAAGTAGATATCAGGCTCAACTGACATTTAATCTGCGCTTGATTTTAAAGGTCATGATTTTAGCCAAAATTTGAAGAGATCATAAGGCTATAGCCCTACAAAATAATTGGCCGGAATTGAAAGTTTTCAAATTTCAGTTGGGATGCTCATTATGGCTTACCAGAGCTCATAAGCAGTTTTTAGTGAAATTGAAAAGTGGCATTTTATGGATCTTTAAGCCTCTAACTGTAAATATTCAAATGATATCATTTCAAATGTTCTCAAAACTTTGGGCTTCTCTTTCAAACTAGGGACACATCAGGAGTTTAATATTAACTGGCAGGTAATCTGAATGGCGCCATAATTTTTATGTTCACGATTTTGGCCAAATTTGAAAAGATCATGAGGCTATAGCATTACAAAATAGTTGGCCAAAATGAAAGTTTTCAAATTTCAGTTGGGATGCTCATTATGGATTACCAGAGCTCATAAGTGGTTTTTAGTGAAATTCAAAAGTGGCATTCTATGGAACTTAAAGCCTCTCCTGTAAATATTAAAATGATAAATTTTGTTATAAATTAGGGCTTTCTTTCAATTTTGTGGTTGCTATGGGAACTGAGGTCAATAGTCACATGGTGCAAGGTCAAATGTATATTTTAAGTGCAATTTTGTGTCAAAAACTCTTAAACAGCTAGGCCGATTTTGTTCACACTTGGTGGGAAGTTACCCCACTGTGAACCCTTGTCCCACAGGCTCTCTGAACCAAAGGTCAGAGGTGGAGGTCAAATTTTGCTAATATTGAGTTTTGATAAATTCCAAGGGAAACATGAAATTTACTTGGAACCTTCACATGTATAATTGAAATGTCAAGTAGTACCAAAGTATGTGGTTGCCATGGGAAACAAGGTCCGACTCAGGACTGGTAGGGCTGCATGACAAACAGGTACATGCCATCACTCAGTAGGGCTAGGGTAGTTTTAAACCTTTGACCAGTGTTACATCACTGATGACAAACAGGAACATAGCGTGTATTGTTCAATTCACGTTATCAGTTGTAGGGTGCACATAGGTATGTGTGTGTATGTACAGTATGTGTGTACAGTATGTGACGGCCAGCTTGTAAACAAGATATCTTTAGAAGTACAAGTTGAGTCAATGTCATGCTTGGTAGGCAGATGCCCCTTGATAGGTAGATGTGCCCTATGGTTTGTTATTCCCATTCATGCATGTTAATGAGTAGGTGGGCCTTAACGTAAAATTCTTAAGTATGGTGATGTAAGTACAAATTTTATTGCAACAAGTTTTACCTCATTAGTATTCATGAATGGGTGGGGCTTAATGGGAGATCATGGAAAACAGAACTTTTTGTAAACATAATGTCAACAACCACACATTGATTCAATGCCATACTTGGTAGGTACATGTACCATGATGTGTATATGTGCCCTATTAATGAGTGAGCAGGGCTTTAAAGAAAATTTGACTAATGTCAATATCTCTGCAACCGTATGTCAGACTAAGGTCATTCTTGCTATGGTGACATTTTGTTTGCCACAACAACGTAGACCCCCATCCCTAGGCCATGACATTGGCCAAGTGGAGCCAGAGGATTACCCAGCAAAATAGTGTGAATATTAACAGGAGTTTCTTGTTAGTTAGAGTGCTGTAGATTGGGGATCTATGATCTTGCATTGAGAATAAATGCATGTTCCACTATACCATACTCTGATTCTTTGTTGTTAGTATGAAGTGCACAGTTAGCACTTTGGTAAGTACTAAGTACTGTAATTTTAATGGCTTCTAATATTGCTTTCTTCAACACAGGTCACCTTTAAGGACAGCACAAGTAGTATTATCCCAGATGAGTTTGTCAAAGGCAATTTAAAGGTGAGATGATATGATTGGATTTACAATGTTGCTGTTTTGTCATCATTAAGCTTGTGTAAATTACAGTATATATGCAGAAACACATAACATTACATTTGTAGTGTCACAAAGTTTTAAGTTACAAAGATACATTTATAGTGTAGAAAACTGACCTTTCAAGCAAGTCTGATTATTTTCAGATACAAGCGTGAAAGTTAACAGGAAATGTACAGTGTTGTTCTATTGGCAATTTGACAAACATTGGTATATGGAACAGTCTGTAAACAATGGAGCCAGTTGGTGTCAATTGGGTGTTTCCATAACTTGGGTTAACCTTTTAATCTAGTATAAAACAATTTTATAAAGGCAAGCTATTCTTCTATAACAAAGAGTCTGTTTTGCTGAGGTAACATTTTCAACTTGTTGTTTACGTAAGCTGCTACTGAACAATTACTCGCTAAATTTTACTCTCAAAATTTTTACTCTCTAAATGTCTGATGCACCTGTAGAGTAACAGGGACATTCTCTGAGATCTAAAGAATAGGGATGCACCGGATATCCGGTCCGGCCGGACTATCCGGCCGGATAGTGAGGAATTATCCGGTTCCGGCCGGATATTTTTCAAAATCCGGCCGGATCTTTTTCAAAATCTGGCCTGAATTATTCCTTAAAAAGGTGTTGGTATTTACTTAAATCAATGTAAACTATTTCCATAAATTAATAAAAACATTCAAAGTAAGGAAAAATTAGGTTTAACATGTTTAATTTAATTTTCTCAATGGTCTGACCCACTGTTTCTAAAGATGAACCAAAATAATACAACTACTGTAATAATATGAAGCTATATACAACAAATACAGTTTGCAGTGAAATCATTTCTTGTAGTCTTCATCAGTTTAATATTGTGCAGTTAAATTAGACCATTCATATACTTATCAGTCAAAATACTGTTCCATTGAATCTTTACTTTCCCATTATTGTTGGCATTCTCTTGGATATCTCTTGTCACCACAAAAGTTCCTAAAAGTTCATGAAAAACCTAAATCATTAAGTGTTCTAATGAACATTCAATTCCATTTTAAAGGAGAGATAAAAGATAGATAAGAAGTTTCTTCCACTTCTGGAAAGATACAATGCTTTTTTTTTTTTTTACAGATAATATTGCAGTGTAAAAATTTGTTACCAAATAATGAATATTAAAAGACAATTCTAAATCCAGATAGTAGTGGTATTACAACAATTAAATAATCTTTTTATTCAGTATAAAGTATGAGATTTGTGAAATGTACCTTCCTGTTTAAAACAATCTTCATAGGTAGTATGCAGTTTTTTCCAGCAAACAAATTTACATACTATACTGTATCAAGCTTGTCAACAATTAATTTGTAGTTATTTTATTAAAGAATGTAGATTACACCACTTCAAGTCATATTTAATCTCATAAATGGGGTCGTAATTTCACCTTCTTTATAATATGCGTATACCTCACCTAAGGTTTGCTCCTTGTTTCATACTTCTACTTCTTATTAATGATTTTCTTTTGTGAAATGAAAAAATCCGGTTCCGGCCGGATTTTATCCGGCCGGATTTCATGTACTATCCGGCAAAATCCGGTTCCGGCCGGATCCAAAAAATTGGATCCGGTGCATCCCTACTAAAGAAATGATCTAACAGGACCCTCTCATTTGTATTACAGATCGGTGAAAACGTCGAGGCCAAACAGTCAGAAGATGGCAATTGGCAGGATGGGACCATTACCAAGCTAAATGATGCCAGCGTGTACACCGTCTGTAAGTAAACTCTGTATCACAGTTCATGCACTACACACTGATCAAGTATTACAGTGTTAATGAGAACAAATAGTGAAAAATCACCTGCATGAATGCATTTCACCCCTCCACTAATACCCTCCCCCATCCCCTCTCCCCATCCCCCCATCCCTACCCCTGGTAGTATTCTCCCCATGATGAGGGTGAGGCAGGTAATCAGCTGGAGGTAAAAGTCTGAGAAGAAACTGATTGATTGATCTCTATTAGCCTATGATGCTAGCCTTCTAAAAATACTTCGTTTCTGTTCTTTTGCTGATTTTACTGTCTCACCAAACTTTGTTAATTTTCTCGCAGTGTTCGATGACGGAGACGAGAAGACTCTTCGCCGTTCATCCCTCTGTCTGCAAGGAGAGAAGCACTTTCATGAGAGTGAAGTGAGTCATTTTCGTTTGGATCTGAGTGTATTGGTTCTTGATGAGTTTTGGTTGTCTTGGCTTGATTTCAATTTTATTTTAACAATGCAGTCGAAAATGGAGCAGTGACAATTGGAATTTTTTGACAGCCATGTAGGATGTCTGTAAATTTGTACACAACTCTGTTTAAAAGTTTTGATTTCCACTGGTTTATGGATTTGCTCCATGGAGACCCATATCAACCATTATGTTATTAATCATAGTCTAATTTTTCATTTCACCACACAGACATTGGATCACTTGCCACTGACTGACCCAGAAAACTTTGGCACACCAGTCGTAAGAGACAGAGCAAAACGGAAAAGACCTCATACTTCCAGGTAAATCCAACTTTCTGAATCATGTCGTGGGAACTCTATTCACATGGACATATTTGAAGATTCTTATGTCATTTGTATTTTATTGCTGCTTTGAACTTACCTGCCTTTACACCTTTATTGCACTCTAAAGTCATAATTTGCAAAGCTGTGTCTGGCCTCAACCTCTCCAAAGGGGATGATCCGTTTGTTTGTTCTTCACTTAAGTAGCTGTCTCCAAACACCCTTGCAAAATCTACAAATAGCTGATAATTTACTGTTGCTTAATAAGCAATTTCCCAAACAGAACAAACTTTATATAAAAAAGAAAAACTAATTAAGAAAAACTGTTTGTAAGTTGTGTATTTTAATGAGTAAATTGACCTTTGGGAAAGTACACTCTCTTTTTTTTAGAGCCTCTTGCTGTGAAATCATACTACAAATTGAGTTAAAAAACTCTTTTGTTTGTTTGAACTTTTTTGACAAACAAGTATGGATAAATGAATTCAGGCCTTTCCCCGTCCACAGGGTGGAAGACGACGAGGAGAGCAGTGAGTCTGAAGTCTTCAGGAGACTGCGAAGAGAGGAACCAGATAATGCAGTCGGGAAGGTTGTGTTAGTCGAAACTAACGAGAAGAGGAAAAACCTGTGGTTCCCAGCTTTAGTAAGTCATTTGTGTTTTAGGGGCATGGTTTGTGTTTAGGCTGAAGTTATGGTAGAGTTAGATTTGCATCCTTGTCTTAACTTGTTGTTTTCGTAGATAATTTGTTTCTTTTTGTTTCAGAATTTTCAAATAGCACACCTGTGTTCAGGTTCAATTCCCTAAATGAAGTTGGCCATTTATAAGGATCCAATCTTAATACTTTTTCTATTCAGTTTTGAAGAAAATGTTTTTTTTTTTTTAACATGGTATTTATCATGGTATGTGTCAAAAAGTTGCAAAAAACTAATGAGTGAATTTAAACTTAAAATGTCATTCTTTCCCTCTTTTTTTGGTTTTTGTTTGTCTTCCCACAGATTGTGGATCCGAGTTGCACCAAAGATGCCCCAAACAGAACAAAGGACCACATTGTTACCAGATCATTTAAGGATAACAAATAGTGAGTTTTTTCTCCTACTTCCATGACGCCCAACAGAGGTTATCACTCTGTGCTTACTGTTTTGAGCCTTGAGCCTACAACACTCACATAGCAATAATATACCTTAATTTAGACAGTTTTGCATAATATAAGAATTAGGTCTGACTTTTAAATGTCATTTACGGGTAATAAATAGCCAATTCCACTTTTATCCGGGTGAGATATAGGAATAAAAGAGATTTTTAGACTGTGTGTGTCATGTTTGAGTAAATTTGGTGGCAAGTGATATTTATGTAAGTTTAGTGATAAATCTTTTAAGTGACTCTTGCAGACACAGTCTGTTTTGTAGACAGTGCAGACAGAGCACATGATATTACGCTTCGATGCTTTTGGAAGAAGACATTCATATATATTCACGAGCCTGTTGTTTGATGGTATAAACTTGTAGCTGAAGATACATAATCACAATTTGTGTAGTATGCATGCTTCTTGTGGATTCTAGACTTTGAAATAAATATTTACCCGTCTAGTAGTGAATTCTACGTCTTTGACACCGCCCTCTCTTACCCGTTATCTTCACAGCTACACGGTACCTGAGAGCAGCTGGAGGTCATTTGCTTCCAAGGATCACATCTACAAAGGAGACAATAGCTCCTTGAAATCTGGTGAGTTTACTGAAAAGCGCACCTAAGTTAGGACATACATGAAGCCTGCATGTATACATCGGTACCGTTTTACTTAAAAGTATGTAATCTGCACTAAAACACTGATTATGTACTACTAAAGTATGTAACCTACACTTACACACTGGTTCCTTACTGTATGAATGATGTAATAAACACTTATGCAATGGTATGATATTACATGCAGCATTTAATCTCACACGCTGGTACATTACTACATGAATAATGTAATCTACTCTTACACACTGGTATATTATTACGTGAAACATGTAATCTACTCTTACACACTGGTACCTTACTACATGATTAATGTAATTTACCCTTACACACTGGTACCTTACTACATGAATAATGTAGTCTACCCGAACACACTGGTACCTAACTACATGAATAATGTAATCTACCCTTACACACTGGGTTATTATTACGTGAAACATGTAATCTACTCTTACACACTGATTCCTTACTACATGAATAATGTAATTTATCCTTACACACTGGTACCTTACTACATGAATAATGTAGTCTACCCGAACACACTGGTATCTAACTACATGAATAATGTAATCTACCCTTACACACTGGGTTATTATTACGTGAAACATGTAATCTACTCTTACACACTGATTCCTTACTACATGAATAATGTAATTTACCCTTACACACTGGGACCTTACTACATGAATAATGTAGTCAAATCTCACACGCTGGTACATTACTACATGAATAATGTAATCTACCCTTACACACTGGGTTATTATTACGTGAAACGTGTAATCTACTCTTACACACTGATTCCTTACTACATGAATAATGTAATTTAACCTTACACACTGGTACCTTACTACATGAATAATGTAGTCTACCCGAACACACTGGTACCTAACTACATGAATAATGTAATCTACCCTTACACACTGGGTTATTTTTACGTGAAACGTGTAATCTACTCTTACACACTGATTCCTTACTACATGAATAATGTAATTTAACCTTACACACTGGTACCTTACTACATGAATAATGTTATCTACACTTACACACTGGTTCCTTACTGTATGAATGATGTAATAAACACTTATGCAATGGTACAATATTACATGCAGCATGTTATCTTACACACTTGTACCTTACTTTATGAATAATGTAATAAACCCTTACACACTGGTACCTTACTACATGAATAATGTAATCCACCCTTACACACTGGTTCCTTACTCCTTGATATATGTAATTGACATTCAACACTGGTAGGAATATTACGTGCAGCATGTAATCTTACACACGGGTACTTTACTTCTTGAAGTATTCAATCTACCCTTACACACTTGTACCTGACATTGTCATATTAGTTGCAGAATCTTAGAGATGACATCTGCGCTAAAAGTCTCCCAAAGCGAGATGCCCAACTGTAGCACATGTTGTTTAAAAATTGTACATAATATGTCTTGCCTCGTTTCGTCCTCAGCGGTCGAGAAAGCAGTTCTTTATATCGAGACGGGGCAACTGCCATCCACCTGGGATTTTAATCTCTTGAAGAGTAGAGACAGGGGGGACGGGGAGAGCGAAGGAACGGAGAGCAGCGACGAATCGTCAGATGATGAATACGATGAACAAAAGGATGCATGGCTGGCATCGCTTCATAAGTTCATGGAGGAGAGAAGTAAGATGTCTGGTTTGATTTCAAGTGTTGGTAACTAAGTAGACCTGTGATAGGCCTGACATTGAACAAGCTGGTTCACAATGTTTATGATTTGCATCATCCTTGTAAGAATTATAATAAGGGGATACAACAGCAAATCACCAAAGTGTCAGGTTCATTTATATTCTGGATCTACATGAAGTAACTCGTCATTATAACCAGCATCATTACAATTAGCATGATAGGCTGTTAACTTTATAAAGCTATACAGGCACATGTGTGCATGCAGGAGAAGCTGAATGGCTTGTGGACTTACACTTCACGTAGGTTAGGCTATCCAGTTTATACAGCATTAGCACATTTTGAATGTTTTTACAAACTGGAAGACCATTTCAGTTGGGGGAAAACCGTGGATTTCTCCTGGATGAAAAACCCACCTTTGCTTTTAGCCGGCCAGGGCCGGAATCCACGACCTCCCAGATGCTTGGTGTCGTTGCTTCTGATGCCAAGCCGCCTCAGCAAGTCCTGGTTCATAATTGATATCACAAATGTGACCAGTATCATCCCTGTTATTGTAAAGGACTTTAAATAGCCGATCCACGTTCTGTCAAGTTGAGTTAATGCCAAAAACAAAAACCCTGATTGGGTTCACTGCACTCAATACTCTGAAACGAGTCAAGCAGCTTGTCAAACCAAGTGTCCACTTTGTACTTAGCTGTTGGAAAAGCAAAACTAAATGTAAAAAGAAGAAAAAAAGTTGATATGAAATTGTTTGCAGCTTTTTTATCATTCATGTTCAGATTGCACTGTGCATCCTGCCACCCGAAACGATGACTTTAATTAATCAAGAGCGAGGCAACTTCTCACAGAGTTGAGAAGGTCATGTATGGGTGATATGATCGTCTTAACTGTTTTCCCCTCTTATTCAGGTACACCAATCAACAAACCACCCGTGCTGGGATACAGAGATCTCAACCTCTACAAATTATACAAACTAGTTCAGGATCTGGGAGGCTGGAGGAAGGTCACCGACAAACAGCAGTGGAGATACATCGCCAGTAAAATGGGAATACCCATCCATAATACACCACAGTCATACAACATTAAAGCAGCATACAACAAGTAGGTTGGGATTTATCTTTGAGGGATGGGGGGGGAGGGAGTTTGGGAGAGGTTTTTAAAAAAAAAGACAATTCATCTGAAATGATATAACCTCAGAATGCATTCTTTTTACTTCTTTTTTCATTAACCAAAATAAGTCATGTAATGGGCTAAATTTACAGAAGCATTTCACATTTGCAGGTTTCAATAGGATTTTCCCCTTGTCACTTTCAACTGTAATCTGTTTCCATCAAGTAGAATGGTGATTTTGAAATAGCTTCATATTTCACAGAGAGTCTTGAAGTGTCTCATTCAGTGCTCCCTCCTGAGTTCTTATCAGTGGAAGGTGGTGTAAACATTGCAAATAATTTTTGGGGAAGGAAATAACCGAAGTCGTAAACTATGGAAAGATGTGATTTCTGGGTCTGGAAAATGTGTATAATTTTTTTAAAGTATAAAGGCTGTAACTTCTGTTACTTAATTTTGCATTGATCATGTATGGGTATGATACTTATCCAGGTTGTGGCAAATTGATTAATGGAACCTAACATAAGGATACATCATATTCAGGTTGTTGTTCATTGGGTTTGCTCATACTCCTTATGTTGTCGCGCAGGTACCTGTTTGCGTTTGAAGACCACAACAGAAAACTAGGACCTGGCTTTAGCAGTGTCCTGACCAGACCAAGGAGAAGATCATCCTATGAAAGATGGAATCCAGTAGCTACCCCTTCCCCAGCTAAAGAGGAGAAGAAAGAACCAGAGAGAAAGAAAGAACCAGAAAAGAAAAAAGAACCAGAAAAGAAGAAAGAGGCTGAGGAAAAACCGGAAGTTAAAGATGAACCAGAAACAAAATCAGTACCAAAGAAAAAGGTGATTTGAAATTAATTTCATCTAATGAAATGTGAAAAAAAAGATGTTAACATTTCCTTAAGGATTTGTTGAGGTTTTCATTTGTTTAGATGTCTAAATGTTGAACTTTTCCGTCTTAAAACGTTATCAAGAAAAATGAAAAATCTTGTCCAATGCCTGTCGAATGCCTGTTGCATTCATTGAACATGATAACAATATATTTCATGGAAGTATATGTGCACGATTGGAGATATTACATTAACAGGCACAACATTATATGAACAAATATACAAGAGCAGCATTAAACATTAGAAGACCAAAATTACACGTAGTTATTACAAGGTACAAGAAAAACAATACAGGATGATACAGCATTGCAAGTTGTAACAGGATACAAGAAAAAACAATACAAGATACAAGAACAACATTTCCTGTTGTTATTGAAAACATGAACAACAATACAACAGAACAATACAACCTTACAAGACCAACATTACAAATAGTTACTACATTACAAGAGCATTCAGCTGCTACAAGCAAGAAAAACAAGCAAGCAGATTGCATGACAGCACTTCTATCATACGGAGTGTATTTTAGCTTGAAGCTGAGACAGAGAATTAAATTATTCCCTTTTGTAGTTCTTCCTTTCTTATTGCTATTTCGATCGGTTTTGAAGTAACTCCAGACTTGATCTGAAAGGTCAGCAAGTCAGCTTTTGCTCTGACATCCAAAAGCTGCCTTTGAATTTGTTTGTTTTTAAACTGTTGACAAACAGTCCTTCTACCCTTTACCTATTACATCAACCTACCCGGGCAAGTAGATTTGTCTTTAGACAACCTGAAGAGAGAGTCTGCTTTCAAATGGGTGGCAACATACCAACTTTCTTGAAGTTTTTTCATAAGGGTTACAATGTCAGGGGGTTATGAATTTTATGAATGGCATATAAAAGCTTTCCATCTCCAGTTTTGTTTTCATTGTTTTGATGTTTTTCAACCATTTTGAATACATATTATGCTATGTTTCCACCCATGTCATTCCCCGAACGGCTGTTTCAGACGAGACGAAAAACGGATGTGACAGAACAGGAGAAGGAGGCAGAAGAAGACGAAGAAGATGAAGATGAGAAGAAAGATATTCAGACGGAAGAGAAAGTGACCCCTCGGACTGCGAGCAAGAGGGCAGCAGCCAAGTCAGTCTCCAAAGAGGAACCAGAGTTAGACAGGTTTGTATGTTATTGTTATCATCGGCCTATGATTGACAAAAGAAAAGTTTACATGTGGAATCTAAATGTTTGGATTTGGAGCTATTAACAGAAAGTTTGTCTCATTGTTTAGCCCAGCAGCCTGTAAACTTTTCGGCCCAGGATCTTCCATGAGGAATGAGCCAAGACCCCCTCCCCTCCCCCCCCCCTCAGAATGCATACAGAATGAGCTTAGGCTATGAACTTGGTGTTAGAAATGATAACTCAATTGATCTCCGTTGGCAAGCTCTGAAACATACATAAAGCTTTTCGACATCTGGAAAATCGTATGTGGACCATCAGTTTAGTCAATGACAGATAGCATTACTATAAACACTACGGTGATACAAGCTGCAAAAATAACAATAGAAATGCTTAGTAGTCAGTGCTAAAAGCATATTTTAGAAAGCTTTATTTAGTGCCCATAAGATTGTCTCGAAAATGCTTAAATGGAGTATTGAATTTGTCCGGTACCTCATCAAGTTCTTGTTAAAGGCAAGTTTCCATCTTACTTTAAACGTGATGCCTTAACAGTAAGACAGTAACAGTCAGCTGAGAATGGTTTAAATTTCCTTTTTTTATAAGTTTATTTTGATGTAACTCTTTGGGATTGGATGCTTGATATCACTAAGTCAACTTCCTTAGTGATGACCTCATCCTGTCCCTATATCAAAACTGCTCTCTGAAGACGGTGTTGTATGAAGGTCAAACAATGCGGACAGATACGGAGCAGACAGACCTCACTCTCTACACTATAAATATTCATTAGGCATGAATATTCATTAGACATCAGATATGATGGATAGTTAAATACCACAGTGAACTCATTGTTACATATGTCAGATCTCCCAGCAAAAACCTTTATTTCAAAAATGTATGTATGTATGAATGTATTTTAGGAACTCGTGAAGAAGCCATCATTGGCTTATCAAAGCCGCAAGCTGACCGAAGTCAGTCTCTTAGATTCATATTTAACATCCATGATTATGAATTGTCAATTGTCAACAACTCTGTAACTGGACGACAAACATTAATCTTGGAGTGACTCGAACTCGGGACGTTATGATTGGAAGGCACCGGCGTTAACCACTGAGATAACACTCCCTGTTTGCACTTAAGTTTTCAAAAATACTGTTTTAAACCTTTATTTCTATTTTAAGTTAAAAAGAAATATTTTAAAGATTTAGAGAGATTAAAGAGTAGAAATACTGTATTCAGTCATGCTAACCATTGATGATTCACATTTGAAGCCTTTAAAAACCTTAATTTCTTCATTTACAACCTTTAAAAATACTTTTATTTTGTTAAAGAGCAGCTGCTGGGAGGTCTGATATGTATGTAAATACATAGTCTGAGATTCATCAAAGTTAGATATAAAGCTCCTTGCCAACGTTTGCTTTGATAATTTCTTTTAATATTGATACTTCTCCGGAGCGAAGAAATCTGCCTGGTTTAATTCTCGTTTTTTTTTGCTTTTGCTTTTCTGAATCAGAATATTGTATTTTGTACCGCTCATTTTCTTGATTTTTCTTCTTCTCCCAACGTTTTTGTACTTTTAGGGAGGAAGAAGATCTGGGAACAGATTTTGAAGTTGGGGAAAAGGTTAAAGTGCAGTATGGTAGAGGAAGGACTCACAAAGTATATGAAGCCAAGGTTTGTACCAAAACTTACATATCTGAAGGGAGGAACAGCAACTGCTTAAAAAGGGGGGTGTGAAGAGGGTGGCGGCAATGAATTATATTTTGTTTTACTGTAACATAGTTTTTTAAGTGGGGAAACTTCTTCAACTGTATTTAAGAAAACAACCACAGAAATGGAAGGTTGTTGAATATTACTTTCCTATGTTGCAAGTTGGCTTCACTAATCAATTTTCATCACATGCAGTGAACAGCCATGATCCATCAAGGAATTTTGTTTCACTTTGCTATATGCTCTTTCGATGATTGACATTGTAGAAAAACTGTTTGATAATATTCTGAGCCTTTAACAAGTTTCGATAGAATGGTATGCTTTACCGGTCATAGAATTGCGTAAAATTGACCAGAAACTTGTGAAATTCACTTTGGAAAGATCACTAAACCAGCATATATTCCTCTCTTTTTTTCTGAGTCCTCAAAGTTATACAAGTGAAAATGACAAATCTTATATGGGAAAGTAGAAATTAGAAACAAAGTACTTTTTTTCTTTCAACAGATTGTGGATGTCGAAGGTAGCGATAAAACTGCCAAATATTCTGTCCACTACCTCGGTTGGAACGTCCGTTACGATGAGGTCGTCTCATCGGAGAGAATCGTAGCATCCCTGGACAAGAGGAAAGAGAAACGACTGGCCCGCGTCAAAGCACGAGAGAAGGAGAAGGAGCAGAAGCAGAAGGAGAAGGAGAAGGAGAGAGAATTGGAACAACAGAGGAAGGAGAAAGAACGTAAGGAGAAGGAGAGGTTGGAGAAAGAGGCGGAGAAAGCGAGGAAGGAGAAGGAAAGACAGGAGAAGGAAGAGAAAGAGAAAGAGGAGAGGGAGAGGAAGGAGAGGGAAAAGAGAGAGAAGAAGGAGAGAGAAGAGATGGAGAGGAAACTGAAGAAGGAACAAGAGGAGAGAGAGAGGCGGGAGAAGAAAGAGAGGGAGGAGAGGGAAAAGAGGGAGAAGAGAGAAAAGAAAGAAGAGCAACAACGGTTAGAGATGGCGGCTCAGGAATTGTTGCAGCAGGAAGAGATGAAGAGAGCTCTGGAAGAGAAGTCCAAAAAGGCCGAGAAGAAATCGGAGGAGGACAAAGGGAAAGGTAAAGGTCCCGCCAAGCGGGGCCGTCCCCCCTCGCTCAGTCCAAAGACGTCCGGTAGGCCGATATCTCCGCGGGTCTCCGGAGGCGGTAGAAGGTCCCCGCTCTATCCAACGAGGTCGCTCAGATCGGACAGAAACAGCCTGTCGGAGTCACCGTATGCTAATGGTCTGGGAGGTGAGTATCTCGATTAATTATCATAGAGGGGATGGTAACTGTCCCAGTAATATAACCTTCATGGAAGTAATAGCCTGTGATTTATGTCTGTTTGGATGCAAAAAGGAAGCAAGAATTGCTTATCTTAAACAAATATATCCACAGATATGGAACCAAATGTGGCAAAACATAAATATATATATATATATATTGGAAATATTTTGGAATTCTTCAAAATATTAAAAACTGAATGCAGTGCATCTTATATTTTCCAAAATGTTGCAAGTTAATATTTCATTGTTTTCTTTTATTCAGCTGTGAAACATAGAGGAAGGAGGGGTTCATCCACCAGCAGGGGAAAGGCAGAAGAACCAGATGGTATGTACCTGATGTTTCATTGTTGTTGTTTTTGTTGTTGTTGTTGTTGTGTTAAGTTTCTTTTCAAAGTGCAAACTGTATGAAAGTAAGAGAGCCTGACATTTGGATCACAGCAGGCTCCTCTTCAGAATTAAAACTGTAACAAAGACAAAAGAAACAGGTTTGATAGACAGATATGACAGACGATTCATCTGTTTAAATCTGTTTGACAGAAGGAATTCAAGTCAAATTATTTGCAACAGGCATTTACTTGGACATTAAGGTAACAAGAGTAATGAAGAACAAAATGATTGCTGGAAAGACAAAACCGTACCAATCCACCTTTTCATTTTTGTGCTGGTTTCTGTCTGTCTAAATCGGTGAACTTTGCTGATAAGATTGTTGTAATTTTTATGTAGATTTCAAATTGATTTCAGTCATGTTCTCTCATCTGAGATTTATCCTTTTCTGCAATCTGTGTGTATGTTTTAGTTTCCATAATCTTGTCAGTTATTGTATAAAAGAAAGAAGATATTTACAATGTGATGTGAAAATCCTTTTAATTTGGAAGTTAAAGGCCTTAAAGGTACACAGTTTACAGATAAAGCCACTATTAATGTGAAGAAAAAGAAGGCATATTACCTCCCAGATGTCGGTAAACCATAACTTGCCCCGATTTCTTCTCATAGATTCAGGAGAAGAATCCGACGGAGATATCGGAATCGAGGGCACGGATGTAAGTAGAGAGGCCCCGTCTCCTGCCAAGAGTGACATCAAACCAGCTCCAGAAGACGCAGAGAAAGAAGAAACCGAGGAAGCGCAGATCTTGTCACCAGTTCTTGAGGAAGTAGCTCCTCCGGAAGAGCCGCAGGAGCTGGAGAGTAAAGTGGATTCAGAGATGCCTGTGTTCGAGACGAAGGACGCAAAGGAGGAGATACAGAACCAGCCACCAAAGTCACCGCCGAAATTGAAAAAGGAAGGTGGACTCGACGACGTCGTCACAGAGGACACGAAGGAAGAGGTAGAGGTGAAGAAGGAGGAAGTCAAAGAAGAAGAAGAAATGGAGAGCAAGAAGGGTAAGAGGAAGTCGAAGAAGAGCGAGAAGGAGCCGAAGCAAGAGAAGGAAGGAGGTAAGAAGACGTCCAAGAGGAGACATTCCAAAGATGCGAAGCAAGAATCAGTCAAGGAGGACAAACCGGAGGTTGAGGTACAGTTGGAGAAAAAGGAAGAGAAAGAAGAAGAGACGGAGGCAGAGAAAGAGAAAGAAAAGGAAAAAGAAAAAGTTGAGGAGGCAGTGGAACAGACAGAAGAGAAAGTGGAGAAGGAGGATGGAGAAGGAAGCGAAGAGAAGCAAGCAACGGGACAAGAAGAGAAGAAGAAGAAAGGTCGTAAGAGGGGGAGGAAAAGTTTGGAGGAGAAGAACAAAGAGAAAGGAGAAAAGAAGGCCAAGAAAGCAGACACAGAGGGAGGAGGGGAGGGAAGCAAGAAAGGGAGGAGGCGGAAGAGGCGGCTCGAGGAAAATGAGGCCGAAGAGAAGGAAGATGCCAAACCAGTTGTTGTCGAGGAACAGCAACCTCCCCCCGTGGAAGAGGAGGAGATGAAGATGGCAGAAGAGAAAGATGCAGGAGAAGGAGAACCAGACGAGATGGAGGCTTCCACATCCGACAGCAGGATGATGGCAGCCATCATCACCACCCCACCGACGACCCCCGAGAGCTCTGCTATGGGGACCTCCTCACCGAACGAAGACGAGGGACAGGAAGATGGAGACACGAAGAGCGAAAGTGTCCAGGCCAGACTCAGTAACAAGAGTGACTCTGATAGCTTGGCCGACATGGCCAGTAGCGGCAGCTCTTCATCAGTGAAGAATGAACAGTTGGAGGAGGAGGAGATGGAGGAGGAGGTCAGTAGCAATAATAGCGAAGAGAAGGTCGGGGAAGCCGCCACGGATCCACCAACGAGAGGACACAAGGCCGCAGCAGGGAAGAGAAGGAAGCATTCGCATTCAATCATGGGAAATACCACCACCAGAGCAGAACAGAAGTCGAACCGGAAGAAGGGATCGAGAAGGCGGACGACCTCGGTGTCCTCCAGCGTGAAGCCCGGTCCGAGCAGCAGCGACACGGATGAGAGCTCTAATTTGGAAAACAAACTGGCTAAGGGGATTCATAAGAGGTCTTTGGAATCCAGCTCGGATAAGCCTCATCAACAACAACCTCGATCATCTCGACCGTGTAAATATAATTTTACCGTCGGTGAGTAAAATTTTACAATTTTTGGCTCTCGTTCACAGTTAAATAAGTGAACTTGATTTGATGTAAAGGTTTCTTTTCAGAACAAATGTTTTACTTTCAATGTCACCTCTCCTAATTCTCACAAATGCTAACTCTTTCTTCAGTGGTTGTACTGCATGTGAAGTGATGAATGGAGAAATAACTGTTGAAAATATTTTCTACTATTGTATTTGTGAAATGACAATGTTGGCAAAACACTATTGAGTAAGCTGTTCTGCTAGGTAATCAGCCAAAGGAATTAATTATAAAAAAATATATAAGAAATACAAATGCAGGATTATGGCTAATCTTTAAACAAAACCGTCACTGATGTATATATTAAATATATTTACTGAGGTAACCTTCGTTTTTGGTCTTCATTTCAGATGTCAGTCACATGAGCAGCCCGGACGAACGAATTGCAGTCATCCAGAAACAGTTGATAGAACTCCGAAAGATTTACTTACAGTTGAAGAGCGAAGTCTCGTCCATCGACAGAAGGAGAAAACGATTCAGAAGGAAGGAGAGGGAAGGTGAGATGACGTTTCTTGTTTCGAACCAGAGAGAAAAGGTCGCACTCGCAATATGGATATCTTTTATCCATGAGTGCATTTAATTTGACCGCATAATACTCGCAAGCATTCCCATACTACATAGTTTCAGAAATCATTTGTGTGCTAAGTGCCATGCATAATGGGGCAGAAAATGCTACACAGAAGCAAAATATGTATATATAGCAGTTTTTATATTACTTTCAGAATTTTTATGTAATAGAAAATGTTTGTTAACCCAAAAAGTCCCATTTCTCGAATACAATAGTAGAAAATATTTTCAATGGTTGTTTCTCCATTCATCACTTTTACATGCAGTACAACCACTGAATTTTACTCATAAATTATTCCCGTAGCCTCACTCTCTCTGTTTCAATTCGAAACAGATCGGCTCACGACTAATCGTCTCGTATGCTTATATCTTATCTTACAGCACAAGCACAAGCAGCTGCGTTGATGGCTGCCAGGTCGCTGGCTAACATCTCCAACTCCGCCCCTGCCCCTACGGCCCCTTCTGCTAGCTGATATTACCAGTCCATCTATCGTAAAAGCAGTGAATACCATGATGCCTGGACAGAACAGTTGCCTCCATGTAAGATATTGACGAAGCAGACGTTATTGCAGGAAATAGTTCTCTTAATTTTTTTTTTTGGTCATGATTGGTCTATTTCCTGTCCTACTATTTTTCTTTCTTTTTCTCTCTCTTTTTTGGAAATCTATTTATGTATTTATTTTTGAAAGGTTACATTTCCCATGTCTGAAATTTGAAAAGTAATGCCTTGGTTTCACATGCTCGCTTATAATGTGCTAATTATGCCCCTTAATGCCTGTTTCCGGTGCCTTGTCTTACAGGTTTACCTGAGTTCATTTTTTTTTTTTTTTTTGTGGGGTCACTTTACATTTTGCCATCCCTAAGGGTTACGTATAGCAGATAGCTACTAAGGAAGGGTCTTCTGATGTCACAAAAGATGTGAGTTTGTTTCTTTTTTAACCGAAAAGGTGGGATATTTTGTGAATTAATTGACTATTTATATAATAAACATCTTATTACTGATGGAAGAGAACATTCCAAAGAACTATTCATGATACGTCATTGGTTTTGGGTGGATTGGATTATCTATTAACGAACTTACCTGTCCCTACACAACTGTCAACTCTAATAATGTTTGTCTTGAAAGTTGAGATAACCTTGAATTATCTGTGTCTTCATTCCATTAATTATATTTTCACACCTTTTGGTCAAAGTATATAATTGTACATTTGTACAGATGGACATAGCATTTGGTAAGAAACAAGGGAGTCAGTTGCATTGTTGTAATGTAACGTCGCTTTCCATGCAAATACATTTTTAGCACAGAATGTGTGTGAATTTGAATGTCACAACGGAAGGTTTTAACCTTTGAATATGTCAAACATCAAAATACAGATCATACTATTGTACAATTCATAAGATTCGTAACAGCCTAGGCCAACTTTGCATACTTAAACATGTGGCGGAATTATGATCGATGTTAAATGTGAAGGCTGATCACGCGAACTTCAAACGAACCGATTTATTCTCTAGAGACAAGTCTTCATCGCAGAGTTTGTTTGGGAAGGTTGCCCTATTGACTTGAGGAATCCTGGTGGGGGAAAGAAGAATCCAAACCAAGAAAAGAGTACCGACCATGTGGTGGTTACACGTTTGGTATCTGTGTCCAGAACATGTGTGAAAATTCTGATGAAAGCTTGAATTACTTACCTCCTGTGTAAATTTGTATGAAGAGTAGATCATAAGAAGACTCCAAAATATTGAGAACTTGGTTGGGCAATACAACTCGAGATGGTTTCTTCGTTGGCCTATTATTTTCTTGGCCGGGGTTAGAGTGAGTGGGGGGGGAGTGGGTGAGAAAAAGTTGGAAGTTTGTCTGGGTTGGTGCATTCGTTGTGTTAGATCTTTGAAGCCTGCACCTTCCTTTAGAGATCATGATAGCTTACAGACTGCTGTAGTTCAAAATCAACCGGTCTCACACCATCAATTATTGATGTTTATTATGGTTCCTTAAAGTGTGTTGACCTAATGTCTCAAAAATTGTTGAAGATATCGTAGATGTGAAACTCATTTTCAAATCAGACATCAACACCGTACTTAGACCTACCACACTATTCATACCAGAGGTACCTAGCCTAGCCTACATTTGCACATTAGTATTGGGGCTGAAGCTGCCAGTTTCTTTACACTGTCTAAGATAATTGATAAAAAGATAATCGGATATCACTTTTTTAGGAGGAGATAAATACTTCATAGGGTCAGTGCAGATGATCTTGTTCGTAAAAAGGAAATGGTTTTCATAGCAACCAGCTGCCCTAATATAGAAATAAGATACCATGAGTTAATTTAACAACTTAGCAAGAGTGTTGGAATTGAAGCCTTTTCTTGTTTTTAAAAAAAAAACATCAAAGATATTCATTTGAGAGAGTTCTGCCAAATTCACACAGCAGAAAAGGTTAACGATGACAATGTTCATGTATTCAATTCTTCAGTAATATCCTATTTATCCGTAATTATTAATTGAAAATATTCACTGATAGATTAAACTGCATCGTAACAGGTCAAGGAATTTGTTTTTCCGAAACGATTATTCACATGAATGTCTACGATTCCCTGACGTCAGTATCCTTGAGGGTCGTTAGTTGGTCTGGTCGTTCTATGTATCTGTCTTCCTGAAAGTGCTTCCTTCAGCCATATTGATAATTAATTATTTATTAATTAATGATGGGGGTCATTGTCGGTATTCCCAACACCACCACCTCATCCCACGCCCTTCTGTTAATGGGTATTATAGCTGTCGATGGATCTGACATGAATTTGTACATTAAACTATAGCTTCACGAGGTTCTCTTCTCTTATAACGGGTCTTAAAGTTTTTGCCGATATTTTACATAATTCAGTTTTTCGTGGGAAGGTTTGACTATTTAGAAATATAAGTAAGTTTTCAACTTTAATATTCTAAAATGATCGTCTTTCAGCGTAGGATATCAAAGTAATTTAAAGCGAGAAGGTGTCTGAATGAATAGATTACTTAGGGCTGGTGGAGAAGTCGGTATCTCAGAGATTCATTCAGCGATCTCTCTTTCTCTAGTAACTGACCAGTGTTTTCATAGAAGATTTGATTATTGCTTATGATTATAATAATAAATTCGGTTTTTTCATTTTACTACCGAGAATCACCCTCTGGGGGTTTCTCCATTGCTTGGGAAAGTATGTGTATTGAATGGTACTCAGTTTGCACATCTTGGAGATTTTTTGTTTCGTCCTGTTCGACTAGTAGACTTTTTTTCTTGCCAAGAAATTGAGACACCTAAACTTTTACATTCCATCTCAGTTTTCCCACTATGAATTTTTTAACAAAATTTGTTGCTGTGATTTATTTTCTCAGCTGGTTAAAAATGTTTCATCAGGGGTATCTCTCTAAGAGTCAGCTGGATCTGTAAAGCTAAAGGAAAAAGTGGTAGTAATTTTGTTAAGACTCTTAAGATGTCAAAGTAAGGAGGTTGATATTTCTAAGTGCTAAGGACTCACTTGTTATAACAATGTTATGATCACATGGTCTCATTGTAAGGGGCCTGTGGTCAAGAGTGGATCTAGTTGTTTGGCTTTTATCGTGCCCAGGCTCTCTCTCTGGAGGGGGTGGGGAGGGGGGGACTTAAAGGTGTCTAAGGGCCCCCTCTTGTAGTAGCATTTAGGTTGGAAAAAATATATTTCATAATATGTAAAACACAAGGAATTCCTGTTGGTAGTGGTAGACATATGATTTGCCGATAGGGAAAAGCAGAAGGGGATGATAGATGTTTTTTTATTAATACACTTGATTTGAATTAACCTGCTATTGTTATGCTAATGTTATGCTAATGCTAACCTAATGTTTGAATCCTGTATCAATGGCAAACCAAACCTAGTCAATATTTTGTAATCCAGCTGTTGTCAGTTCAGAAAAAACGTGTGCGAAAAAATTGAGAATATTGATATTATTACCCGAGACGATATGCATTAGAATATGCTCTCATGTTCAAAATGACAGTCATTTTGTGAAAGATTGTCAAAGAATGTACCTCGAGTAGTTTCCCTTTCAGGTTAAAAAGTATTCCATATCTCTTGTTTTTTCTTGGACAAAATGTGTTACCTGGAGGGGCATGTTCAAGGACCCGTGTTACGGAAAGGCAAAACAAACGAGTGCCCCAATCGTTCTCTCAGGATGGTGTCGAAATGATAATAGTGCTCGTTTACGAGAAATCTACACAAAATTTTAATATGTTAATAAAATAATTATGATTATTTAAGTGGTATCATTGTTTCTTTCTTTCTTCTTTTTTGTAACTTTAGAATATTGGATTTCACAAATTTGAAATCTTTGTATGAAACTAGATAAAATTTGCAACATTTCAGGATTTGGGTATTATTAAACAGTAAGTGTCGTTCTGTTTCTAATTTTTAGTTATGTGGTGCTTTTCTTGACAGGCATATCCCACAGTTTAGGAAAGAAATGTATTATTACAGATTTAATGTGTTGATTTTGGTAAATTTAAAATATCTAATTTCTTACTAAACTCACACAATATATCCCATAATTTTTGCAGCACATGAAGCTTGACTGTAAGATTCATTTCAAAATAATGAGAGAAAAAAAGTATTTTTCAAATATTTTCAATTTGTGTTGTGGTTATGGTTCATAGTATATTGAAATCGCTTTTGGGTTAAACTTTTTTTTTGTGTCAAATTGAAAGGAATAATTTATTACTCGCTAATGAATATTCATTTGTTGCATGAAATTGGTGAATTTGAAGAGAATGACTCATTTCATCAACTGCAGTCTTTATTTTGAGTAGTAATGCTCACCTATATGGTTCGATAAAAATGTGAGAAATTGGCCAGCAAGAATACCAAAAAGGTTGCTTTAATATGAAGATTTGTCGATTGCTTAATGCTTGCTTTTCTCTGTGTCGTTGTGTAAGATGAAAAATTCAGAGTCATGAAGTACTCTTTTAACAGAGGTTGTAAGACTAGAAAACAAACTTTAGATTTTACAACGAATATTTTGTACATCCAAATTTGTACAGTAAATAATGCATTTTTGTCCCCCTCTCCCTTTCTTTCAGAATTTCTTTGTAAATATTATGTATAGTGCTTTTATTTCAAATTGTGTTATTTCCACGGCAATTCTGCTCATCACTGGAAACGTACAAAGCATATGATTCAGTAAAATTAGTAGAGCTAGGGTAATTTCATTCACATTATGCTAATTAAAGCATACTTTATCCCTTATTGTCATTCTTAAGTTTTTTTTCTATTCCTTTTTCTTGTCGAAACTTTCCATTACCAAACTTTAAGGTAAACAGAGGGGAACAGGTGCTCAATAAGTATGTAAGTGAAACGTGAAACAAGATAAGAATTATAGTTATGGCTCTTAGAGAGTACAGTAGATTTACAGAACTTTATAAGTTCTCTTAAATTGTGACAATGGGACACATTTTTTATCGGGGGGGGGGGGGAGGGGGGGTCTTTGAACTAAGTAATAATTTACTGTACCATCCAAAACATTAATTTTACAATCTTTAAATTATTTTGGTATAAGAATTCCCCAACCACTGTTTCCTATATTCTGAGAAACTGTTGTCATAATTTTAAATATTGACTGGATAGAGGGGTGTAAGGAATAGGTGATACCTCTATACTTATTAGTGAGGTATAGTTTAAAGTATTAACTTATTGGAGAAACAATTAGCCGTTAAGTTAAAGAAGACCGTGGTAAAATATACACTGCTGTTTATTTGCTACAGTTATGGGGAAATATGAACTTTTCTCATTCGCTAAAATGGATGATCTTGGTCTATATAGATTTGCCTTCTTATTCTAATTTTGATGGACAAATTAATTGTGGTGTTGTACAGAATTCTGTTGTAAAATAATTTTCACGTTTATTCGAAATAATTTGTATGGCGACGTGATTGTGATCAGTAATAAAATCATATTTTGTGTGAATAGTTCTTTGGTTACTCTGACACGTGTAGATTTTTCTTTACTTGAAAAATAAACCAAAAGATTGAAAAACTGAATAGCTGTGTCAAATTGTTTTGTTTTGTTTTCCTCTTCTTCTTGTATTTGTTTCACAGTATAAAATAGTGAATGGCCAGTATCTCGGTATTGGAGTGGGGAGGGGGAGACGAGTGGGTGGGATGGAGATGTTAGAACATGGGGACTGCATTATTACTAAAACCACTGGTACATTGAAAACTGAGCCCTGAGTGGAAAGAAAATTAAGGGGGAAAAAAATTGGTGAAGTGCTTGGGTGAAGGTGGATGAAAGTTTTCTGTCATTGTTTGCTTTAAAAGGGTGGAACCATGTAGAGGTATTTGTTTTGTTTGCTTTTTGTATTTCTTGTCAGAGGCAAAAGGAATCTATATATGGGATAGTGATGGCGTGTGTGTATGTGACACTTGCTTGTAAACACGGTAACTCAACAAGGTAATGGTGGATTAACTTCATACTTGGTATGTGGATGTGTCTCATTAAGTACAAGAAGCCTATTGTTTCCTGTAAAGTTCAATGGTTATTTGGTGTCAACAGAGATCAAAATCTTTAACCTTTGTGAACATGATAACTCAAAGAGTACATCTTTGTTGAACTTCATATTTGGTTTGCAGATTTAGCTTGTTGAGTACAAGAACCCTATTGAGAATGGTGGAGGTCAAAGGTCATTTGCAGTCAACATTTAAGTGAAAGTCTTGTAAACACGATATCACAAGAAGTACATCTTTCTTGAACTTCATACTTAGTATGTAGATCCAGCTTGGTGAGTGCAACAATCCTATTGACACTGGTAGAGGTCAAGGGTCACATGAGGTGTCAAAAGGCATCAAAGTCGGAAAAACTTTTAAACGTGACAACTCCAAAGTTAAAGCCTTTGGGTTCTCCAATTGAATTCTCCAATGCTATTATTTTCTTTTGGTGAGCATAGTTTGGTCAAATTCAGTTCAGTTTAGCTATGTGAAGGGGATCAATAGGTCTTCAACGAAACATACTTGGCATCCAGGTAATGAAATCTACTTCAGAGTTCATACTTTGCTTTAAACCTGCACTTAAACCTCCTATCAGTTTTCACCCTCTGAGCCTGAAAGGGGTCAACAGGTTATCTGAAATGAGCACAAACTGGCTCAAGGAGTCAACAGGTGAAAACTTGGCCGTTTTCTAAAAAAATATTTCACAGTTTATAAACAATGTCATGTAACTCTCAACAACTATTAAAGGGATTTGCTATCTCAAAATTGATAAAATGTGTCTATATTTCACATAGGAAGACTGTTCATTCTGGGTATTGAAGCATTTTGGTTTAAAATTCGATTCGGTAAAATCCTTATGAGTGAATGACATGGTTGATGCCCACAAGGGATTGCTACAAATTGTCTCTGGTTCTCACTTAATTCTTGGAAAAAATTTAACTCACTTGCTCTACATTAGTGAGATAGTTGTTTTGAATTTTGAGCAAATTATTGCAAGGATTCACAAAACTAACTGGCCTTCCGGTAAATTTGTATAATAATAATTTACTGTACCATCAAAGTGAATGATTTTCAGGAGGTTTTGAAATATCTACTTCATGTTAATGTAAGGAACAATCATGTTGTTCATCTGTATGGTCGAAGAGGCTACCTTTACAAACACAGCCAACTACACGTAAACAAACATTTATACCCATAATGCTTTGCGAGGTTATGTTCTATACCGTAAAATTTGTTTACATCAGAGACGGTTCAGCACTCATTTGAACCACCCGTTAAAAAGGCTCATATATATTGAAAACTTATATTGATAACGTTCGGCAAAAATATTAATTTTAGTATGTTGTAGACCGTTTTGAAAAAGGCACTGCTGACAATCCAGGTTGCACTATTTCGGTTCCATTTTTTTTTTCCATTTTGAGAATTGGGGTTTATAGAAGCCCATCAATTAAAGTGGCTGGCCTGCTTAGTCTAACGCACAGACCGTGTTGACATGTGACTATAGTATCTGATGACGCAGTTGTTACATGATGTTTTATAATATGCCTAAATAGATTACTAGTATATACCTAAGATTAACTAACAAACTTACATCAACTCTTTTTGTCTAGAAATAAAGGGTGGCCATTAATTAGTGCAATGACGTAATCAACTAATCTTAATTGACCGAAGTTTGACTGCTGACCACAAGTATTTGAGTTATTCAAGCCTAGTTTCTCGTGCTTCTTTAAATATCGTGAGATTGTTGGTAAATGTACCATTGCATTACGTAATAGTGTTGGCGGCTTGAGTTAATCGTTAGCCAACACCCAGACTCTAGGGTGGTTTCAAAGTTCAGATGTTTTAAATATTTGAACCGAATAGTCACAGTTAAATACTGTCTGTAGTAAATCAACATTGTTCAGGATTGTAGGAGAGGCACTGGTCCAACGTTTTTTCTCGAAATATCGCAAGTTGACAAGGAACATTTTAGGTAAAATATTTCAATTAATTTAACCTTTTTTTAAATTTATTTTAGTGTCGAGGTTGTGTAGCTCATCAAACTTACATAAACTAAAAAATAATAATAGTAAAATTCAGATTTGGATTAGATTTCTAAAGGAGTACAATGTTCAAATGGATTCCAATTATACAAAGAATTTTACGTTTTCAATAGTTGAGAGACCATAATATAACAAAATTACCTTAAAAGGATCAATGACTAAAAAGGAAACAGAAAACCTGAAAGCGAAATGTTTCCTATAGTTTCTCAGTTAATAAAGGCAACACTTGTAACGGTAGGCATTACTGTATATGTATTCTGTATAATGTGTAAACAATATGGAAACTTAAAACGAATGGAGTTAAAGGAATGCAACATTGTATACTATAACGTAGTACTAAACATTAACTAGGCTATATACGTTGTCATATGTGTTCATTAAATGGAATGATAGGCCCAGTTTATTGTATTAAAATTATATATTTCATAAATGATGATTTTAACCAAGCACCTAAATACCCAATTAAATTCACCATCATATATACATATAACTTCTTGAGATATCGGCATTTGTGCCCTTTTTAGTATCCTAATTGTTGCTATATCTAGAGGTAATTTATAGCCTAAATATCCCTCAGAATGCACCATTTCCCTCTAACATTCTTCCCAGACGCCTTCATGGGAGTCGCATTTAATGGCCGGAGTGTCATCGTTACTTTTTAAATGGTGCGCCGTTTGTTCCCTAGTTATGTCGCCGTCGCAAAGAAGTTATGTTGCCCTCGCGAAAACTTAGGATGCCGTCACCAAAAAGGAATTAGGTTGCCGTCGTAACTAATATGCTGCCGTCGCAACTAATTCCGTTGCCCAATTTCTTTTTCCCACCCCAACCCCATCCCCTCACTGGTGTCGATTTGGGCAGCCATAATATTAAAATGAGATATAAATGTAACATATTACATATTATGACTTTGATCACCATAAGTTTGTGAAGCATCGTGGAAACTCGTATAGAGGTTCAATCCCTTAGGCAATGCCAGTATTTTCTGGATTTTATTCAGTATTAAGATACCGATCCTTATAGATCATATAAGCTCAAAAATTTGTTGATGGACATTTGTAACCAGGAATGTCGGCAAATTTCAGCTACAGTTCAATCCACCGGTGGTGAGTATCATACCATATAAGTTCGTACCATGCGCAACAAGGTATACAAATTAAGTATCAGTTACTAATATTGACTCATTTACAAACTATTTACTTTTTGAGAGATAAGATTCACCACTGAGGGGATTAAGTCGAGGGAGATGTCTCGCTATCTCGTCATTTAAGAATAAAAAAAACCACCTTCCTGACCAACACTACTATTAAAGGTGTCTCCCGTTAGCCTTATACGGGTATATATAAATTTAATGTATGGGAATAATGCAGAATCTTCAGGGACTTACTTTGACAAACGTTGGTGACTTTTAAGTTAACACAATTCACATTGTTTAGCAACAGATGACACATGCATATGCATGAAATGATTGGCGACGTTAGTAAATTAGGTTAAGTATAACTGTTTAATTAAATTTCAAAAGAGTAAGAATTCTCTTTTAGAGAGTTTACCAAGATTGATCACTCTTTTCTATACGAGTGAATTTTCACTCTAACTTAGAGCTAAATTAGATAGCATTGTTCTATTTAGAGCTTAATCTGTCAAAGAAAATATAGAAATATAAAATAATAATAATAATATTTGATTTTTATATAGCGCTTTATACCAGCGATAGGTCTCAAAGCGCTTTACAGACGTTATATTCACTTTTAGGCTGCAGTGAAATTAGCTCCTCAAACGTGTTATCACCTGGACACATTCGTAAAGAGAAATTGTCGCTGTTTGGAATTAACATTGTGTACATAACATTGATAAAAAAAAATCCAGTACGCTAATCAGATTTTTCAGTCTGTAACCATCATCTGCACAGAGAAGTCACTATTTTGATCAAGTGTCTGCAGTTCGTAGTTTTATTGCTTTCATAACGTTTCTCGATAATATAGAGGTAAATCTGCCAAAACGCTGGTGTAGATTTGCTTGTGTTTTATAACGGTTGCCTTTAACGCCTCCAAGATTACATGACTATTTACCATAGAAGGAGAAGCAGGAAATGAACGTAATTATTAACTAGAAAATATTTGGTCATGAAAATCAAAACAACATCAATATCCATGAGCATCGCATGTAGCAATATCCTCTTGAGTCACCGTTCAGTTCAATATGACTTTGTTTCATCATTTGATGACATTCGAAATGAAATCTTCTGAAAGTGCGCACATTTTCTTCCTCTTAGAATGATGAGGTCATCCAGTTTTGAAGAAGCAGACAGGCATGAATACAAACAAGCCATGGTGCAGAGAGAAGAGAATTCCCGCCCAAACGAAGCTAATGCTGTGCAGACTAAGAAGAGCAAAGTATTCAATGCGAAAGTATTCACACTGTTCTGTTGCCTTGGCAACATAGGTTATACCGCCACATCGTCGTATCTAAGTGGAGCTTTAAGCATGATTGAAAAACGGTTCCAACTTCGAAGTAGCCAATCAGGTTTATTCTTTACAACCAATGACATCGTCGGATTATGTTTGGTTCTCTTTGTGACGTATTTTGGGCAGAAGGGAAACCGGCCTCGAATTCTATCCATTTTATACATGCTGTATGGTGTAGGTGCCCTATTATGTGCCGTACCGCACTTTCTATACGAGATGCCTACGTCACTGACGGAAGTTTGGGAATCATCAAATGAAACGGCTGGTGAAACAGACCCATCAACGATGGGATTGATGTGTGATGCCAAATTGAACGAAGAGGAAGCGGGCTGTGATGCAGAGGAGACATATAATTCAGGTGCTCTTTGGAGTCAAGCCTGGTGGCTGTTCCTTGGGATGTCCCTGTCGGGTGTTGGGTCCAGCATTGGACCTTTAATGATATCTTTCCTTGACGATAATCAAAATAAAAAGAACACACCTGTCTATGTCGGTAAGTAAGGAAATACTGTGCTCATACAGATTTCGGCTGATCACCCCCCCCCCCCCCCCCGCCAAAAAAAAATCTGCAATTATTATTTGGAATTAACTACGCGCTATAATTAGCTTTCATTTGTTTGAGACATTTAAAGACATGCCTTTGTTTGATTGCCTTCTTTATGTGAAGATTTCTCAATGGGTTTAGTTTAAGTTTTGGAAACGGTTGTCTAACTACCATGGAAAGCTGCTTCAAAAGAGTATTTTGGTACCACAGTTTTTTGGTAAAAAAAATAACTTATTGAAGCGGTCTTTGAACGCCGTTGTTAGCATTTGAACCATACCTAAAAACGATTAAATATGCAGCATGCATAGTAATATATATATATATATTACATTTCTCAATATTAATTAAATTCCGTCATTGGTGTTAATTGTACTTCAAATCATCAACTATATTGGGTTTTTGTCTGTTTGTCTATAGTAGAACATGTCTTTATGATTTTCCACTTTCTTAGATATCTTTAAAAGTTACCGTTAAGAGTTTAAGAATAGATGACTTAATAACCTATGAGATGTTATCAGTTGAGAATTTTTACCTCAATTCATCTTAATAATCAACATTCGAATGCCATACATCATAATGAAAGACCACATTAATTTTCAACTGCGTCCACTTCGAAATATTTATTTCGAACAAATCAGTTACCCCATCATGCACCCCATCCACGTTCATTCGCCCCATTTTCTTCTTAACTTCTCTTATCTATAGGTATTGCATTTACTTCCTGGACTATCGGTATAGTGATCGGGTTTTTCCTGGCTAATCTTTGCCTTCGACTTCCCGTGAACTTCCTCTCGAGTGATCCCTCCTACGTCATCACCGACCCCAAGGATCCTCGGTTTTTAGGAGCTTGGTGGTTGGGTTTAATTATTATTGGAATATTCATCATCCTCTCCAGTTTGCCTCTATTCTTCTTTCCTCGTCAACTTCCCGGAAGTGAAATATACCGAAAGCGTTCTTTGCACCGGAGCTTGAGTGAAAGCAGTAACAAACAAGGATTTGTAAAAGGTGATATTTCCACAAACGATACCACCGTGCCCTGTCCACAACCCCCCTCCCACCTAATCCCCCTGCTACCCAAATACACACACGCTTACACGCACTTGAAATTTTTTGAACAAATTGTCCTCTTCTAGTAGAGAGTTCGCGTGACTTGTTTTTTGCAAGTGCAAGTACAGTGTTTATAATGTAGACAAAACTTACCAAGTTTGGTTTACAACCACCATTTGCTATTGATGACCCCCCCCCTCCACTCCGCCCTACCCTTCTACAGCAACAGATGTGCATGAACATAATGTATATTCGTGATTTATCATTCGTGTCATTTTATCTGCTATTTGAAATGGGGGGGGGGGGGGGTGGAGGGGGGATTTGGAAGTGAAATGCGATGGAGATGCGATATCGAATTAATTTATTTTACTTGAATCAAGTCCTAACTGATTATGCTCACCTTTTTTTGTGTCATATGAACTCTGACATGCTAACTTTACTGCTTTTTTTTTTTTTTTTTAAATTCTATCAATAGATATAATCAAAGCAATGGTTCGGATTCTAACCAATAAAGTGGTAATGTTGATGGTCTTTTCTACGTGTAGCGGTTTCACGATGTTTGTTGCTCTCAGAATCTACTCGACTAAATATCTTCAAACACAATTTGATATATCGGCTTCGATGGCTGCTCTCCTAACAGGTAGGTAGAATTATAGAAACCACGATATTGTTAAGAATATGTCATATTTTGAAGTAAAACGAGTATATAACCTGTATTATGCTAAGGGGCGCCGAGAGTCTCCCGCTGCTCATTTTAAGTAGGCTATATATAGTTTCAGTTGAAAAATAGAATCCTAATTGTTTATCCCATTATGTCTACGGGCTCCCTAATTGACCCATGGGCCGGGGGTGCTTGGGGGGAGGGGTTGGGGTGTATCCCCTGCCCCACGCCCCAGCTCGTAAAGCCTGATTATGCTCTGTCAGTTATACGGTACATCAAAAGTGTTTAAGTCTTGAGCTGTATCCTATTGTCTGTGTTATATTTTTAATGAGCTCACGTTTTGGTGCATTTTAGTTATAAATATACTGTGACAAGCACTCATGATATCACCCTTTTATTTCTGTTCCAGGTGTCATTGTCATTCCTAGCGCAATCTGTGGAAACATAATCGGTGGCATCATCGTGAAGAAATTAAAACTACAGAAGCGTGGAATGGCCATCATGGCTCTGACCTTAGCTTTTGCAAGTGTCATAACAATTCCTTTCTTCTTCTTTTCTGGTTGTCCACAAAAGCCGAGAGCTGGTCTTAGTGTACAATACACCGTCGACGCAGAGACGTGAGTGATAAAATAATTTCCAGATTTATTTTACGACTTTTACTTTCAAATATGTCCGAGGTCCAACACCAATGAAACACAGAAGCTAACATAGGCCTATATATCCCAATTTTCCTCGCCCACCAAATTCCACTTTAGTGTTTAAAAAAAAATAGCTATCTTTTTCCCCTTACATAACCCTTTTTACGCACTTCCTCCCCAACTCTCCCAACCCTCCCCAACCCTCCCCAACCCAACCCTTCCCTCCCCAACCCTCCCCAACACTCCCTTAGGCCTTTTTGTTTAGTTTAGACTATGTACCGTTGAAGACCTCAGTTTTGATATTACTTTACAGAATGGTGCTTGCTCTAGACTCACCAAATCTTGATGCTGAGTGTAACATTGGATGTAGCTGCCCAACAACATACCTACCAGTTTGTGGTTCCGATGGTATCACGTATGCTTCACCATGTCATGCTGGATGTACAGGGTACCATTCATCTGACGCCAATGTCACGGTAAGTCGAACCATTTTACTTTAACTATATCGGAATTTCATAATTTCCCCTTTCAGTTAAAATAAAAAACCGATGCGACCTTCCTCATTTCCTAGGTTCATGAGGGGTTTACTAAAAGAATTAAACAAAGACAATCGCATAAAAAGCATATTGTAAAATTTTCTGGATAAGATGCAGAACTACGAAATATTATTGCAATGTTGCAATATGCGTTGACTGTTGTATGGGAAGCTGTTGTATGTGACTGTTGTATGGGTATAGCTGTTGTACTGTTTGTATGGGAAGCACAACAATGAGTTGTGAAATTGAGTTGCAAACTTCATTATAACCTTACGATAAAATATGTTGTCTTTTTAAATAGTTTATGTTTGATAATGTCATATTTTATTGTTTATATTGTGTATATTTCACTAATCTGCAGCACAGATAAAGAAGGAAACTGCGTTCCGCACTTCCAAAAAATAAACCTAGCAGTTAATTAAAAGGAATACAGATACACATTTAAAAAATTGGCTAAAAACCACCGTAGATATACAGTATCATGCCTTAAACATATCTTGTTTTCATGTTGTATAATATTATATCCAGTCGTGAGTTATAGGCCTACTCTAAAAGTTTGAAAAAACATGTAACATTCATGACCAAACATTAACAGAACAACTTAATTGTAATTTCTTGCTTTGTTTTGTGAATATTCATTGTAACTATGTGAACAAAGGATGCAGCTGTTTTCTTTCCGATAGGAAAAATTCAAATCGAAAATTCATTGTATTTGACTAGATTCAATGACTTGGACACGACTTACATTGTTACTTGTGACCAGACTTGCAGATGGTAGACTTTTTACTTAATTCGACAAGAGAAAAGTTGAATTGTGGCTTGACTTGACAAATATGACTCGGAAACAACACCGCAAAAACGTTGTGACATTGATGACCAGAGATGAACAACCAGGGGCGTATCCAGGGGGGGGCGCAACAGGCGCGCGCCCCCCCCCTATTGGCGGTCACCAAAAAAAAAAGTTTAGCAAAAAAAAAAAAAAAAAAAAAATTGATGAAGACCTTTATGTGAGATGTCGGTGATCGCTCAACCCCTCCCCCCTCCCGTATGCTTTATTTTTTGTTTGCCAAAAAAAGGTTTTTGCGAAGTTCGGCGGCATAATAGTTTTAGAAACATAGATGGTAATTGTGTTTGTATTATCACTATAAACACTAAATGACATGCCAGCCATACTAAATTGTGCATTTTGTGTCCATATTTACTGGAAATGTTGCTTATTATTAAGGTCGAAAAATGGATCACATATGGCCATGGGCGTTGATCCTGGGTGGAGGGGGGATATATCCCCCCATGAAAATGGGTGGAGGGGATGTAATGCACCATATTCCCCCCCCCCCACCAAATGCCAGGGATAAGAATATTTTCATGCCTACATTTATGCACCCTCATAGTATTCATATAGGCCCTATAGTAGGCCTACACACGTACATGTTCCCTCGAACAGCTGAGAATCTCATGTAACCAGGGTAATGCTTAATACACGTTTCACTTGGATGCCCTAGCAATCGGTACCTAGGAATGTAACTATGTGTAATTGTGTATTGCATGTGTATAGGCCTATAATAGCCTGCATGAGGCCATTTTCTTCATCGAATAATATAACAGAGCTCTCGAACATTCTAACGTTGCGCCTGAAACAAGATTGACAGGGGCAATTTTCCCAAAATAACACCCGAAATTAAAAAAAAAAGTATTTTGGATCCTGATTATGAGATATTTCGGACATGACATCCCTATTTTAAAGTTGGGTATATGCCGCTTGGAAACTTCGGGAAGTGCCGTTTCCGGCCATCTAGAGGGTTTGTTAATCCCAAAATTTTCTTGTGCGCTTCGCGCCAACTCATGGTGGCGCTACGCTTAGATAGTCAACAAGGTCATATCCCCCCCCCCCACTCGGAAGTACGGATCGCCGCCCATGCATATGACACCATTTTGCATTTCAGCCCTTCTTTGAAAGCAAAAATTGTACACCCCTCCCCTTAGACCCATCCCCCAGGACGGCGATCATTCATGCCTGGCGCCCCCCCCCCCCTATTGGAACATCCTGGATACGCCCCTGACAACCGTACACCTCACCATTCAATGATTTTCTTTCTTACCTTATCTTATTAATGTTCATATCACTTAGATGTACACAGAATGTAGCTGTGTTGTACAATCAGTAGAGGCCGAATATACAGCCATTCACGGAGAATGTCCCCAGGAATGCTCGTATTATTTTCATCTGGCCATCTCCGTCGTCCTTTCATCAATTATCTCTCTCATTTCCAACCCAGTCGCCATGTTGAAAATAAGGTAAACTGCATTTACTATTTTTTGGAGAAAAAAAATGAATAAAACTTGTCTTCATTTTTTTAAACCTTGCAATCTTTGTAAGTGTCTAATTTCATTTTCTCCTTAAAATATTGCCTTAAATATAAGTTATATTTCTTTGGCACAAATTGGAAAAGGTGATGCCTATATGCGTATACACCTAACTCTGTGAATTGTATAATGTAATGTCTCCCTCTTCTTCGTTCATCTGGGCATTATTACCTTTTGCAAATAAACCGCCACCATCCATAGTTAGGCTTTTGTCGGCTCCGTTTTCCGGCATAGGAAGTTTCTATACTTATATAAATATTATATGGAAATATAATAATTGGAGTGACTATACTATAGGATCTCGTAGTATACTTATAGGATTCAAAATTTTAATTATTGATAAATGAAAATGGGGGAAATAGAGAGAAAAAGAAGAGGACAAAAAAGACAAAGAAAGCAGATTTTTGAAAATTTTCGGTGAAAAATAACAATGAAGCAAGGGTACAAGGAGTTTTAAAGATATGATTATTAGTATAGAAACCTGTAATTAATATTCTTAGCTTTCGTGTTTTTCTTTATGTTGTTTGATTAACATTAAAACTAAAAAGCTGTAATTATATCTAATGTGTCATCGATTATATAAAGACAGAGTGATTAAATCTATTTTTAATTTACGATATGATTACATGAACATTTATAATTATCGAATCAGGGGTATATATGCAAACAAAAACATACAAACAAAGAAAGAATTTTCTAAACACACAAATAATCTCTCTTCTTTCCCAGAGCCGTCGAAGACAGAGATAAATCCCTCGTGATGGGATTCACCAACCTTATGTCGAAGATTTTGGGTACGTTTGCTTTGTTATAATCTGACCATGGCTATCTCCCGTGGGTAGGGGGAGAGTGGCGTAGGTGACAGAAATATGGCATTCGGAAGCGCCAAGTTTTACATAAACACATATTTAGAGTTGAAAGTATATATCACTTTGCCAAACCGCTCAATATTTACATTTCTCGGTCTAAATGGAATCCCACATAAAGGGTTCATCCATTAAAAAATTTCCCATTAAAACTTATTTTTCCTGCAAAAGGACTCACTGAAACCTAAGGTCTCATGCGAGTGGATTGTATTGGAAGTTAGTTCTGTGGTGAGCATAATTTCATGAATCCCCAAAATATATACACATAAAGTGGGATACAAAGAGTTATGCATTTCACTGCACCAAGTAATATTTTGTTAAATTTGTTAAATTTATTTTTTATTTTATTTTTTGTTGTTTGCATCCAACTGAGTTATGTTTTTACTGTCCTATGAGAATTACCGCAGTTTTCTGTTTCGTTTGTATATATTTTTAGCCTACATACCAGGTCCTGTTGTTTGGGGAGCATTAATAGACATGTCATGCATCCTGTTTCAAGAATCGTGCGGGGAGACTGGTAATTGTCTGGTCTATAACACAGACCAGTTCCGAAATGTATTCTACGGTAGCTTGTTGGGTCTGAAGTCTCTTGATCTGATATTGATATCATCGGCTCTAGCGGTCATAATTTATCAATTAAAACAAGAAAAGGTGAGTTATTCTGCTTTGCTGTCCTCTCCTATTTTTTCTTATGGTTCATCCATTTGTTTGGGGGGGGGGGTGGGGGTAACCGAAGAGTTGTAATATAAATCTACTTTAGGCTTTTTACACCTGTATCGAATAACGCTAGTCCTGCTTGTTGACATATTTTGCTTTACTCTAAATGTCAACAATTTTATGAATCATAAAGCCGGATCTCGAAAGAGCTAGTTTAAAAAGTTCTCTTTTGATGAATGTTCTATATATGCATGGCATATATGCATGGCATGTGTCTTGTTTTGTAGACACCCATGACATGACGCTTTTTGATATAGTTTACTCGCTGTCTCCTATTAAGAAGACTAAATAATGATGCCTACCATAAGAGCATTCAGTCACCGCAAACTGTGGTGTTTGCAAAGTTGAGTGGGTTATAACAAACATGAAAGACTTTTTAGAGTCTCAAATTCAATTGTTCGGTCTGGTAACATTTACACAGGTATATGCGTTTGTTTTTCTCAAGTTTTTGTGCCTGTGATATCATATAACCATACCTCAATCGTTGAGATCAACTGAATGACAAGCAAACAGTTGGGAGAAAGGGGAGGGGTAGGCAAACATTTGGGGAGGGTACAAAACGCACCTGTCTCTAGTGCACATCACAGGCAAATTAGATGGCAGAGGGGTGCTGCAGTTTTGTGGTGCCCCCACTTGGCGCCGCCAACTGAATTTGCGTGTACTATATCACACTTCCCTTCTACTGGTATTTAAATCACCTCCATCGCCGCCAAACACAGCTAGGTTACCATAGTACATATACTATCCGGAAGGGGGTCATGGGGGCGGTGGGGGGGGAGGGTTGCCCCACCCCCCAAAAACGACAAAGTTTCAGCATAACCCATATGAGAATGTCATACACAATTTGGACGTTGACCCGGTCTGTTGTATAGCATGGAACTGTTATCGGTAATCTACTAAAGTGGGTAAAAAGACCGTTAGCATAGCTTGAAAGTTACCCAGTTTATAATAATACCTTTGTGCCAACGTCTGGCATCCATGATTCAAAGAATTTAAGATTGTGGTCGTTACGTACAGGGTGATATCAAGTGATTACCCTTAGGGATGATCTGTAGCTCATATTTGGTGCTATCATTTTATGACCTAAACCACTACCACATCCACCACAGGAATCCCGGCACATATCAGTTCCTTTTTTAATTTGAATCTGTGTCAGGCACAGTGGTACAGTTAGTAATTGGTTATCTATTAAACCCCCCACAACAATCAGCTAGATAAGATGACGACAAGCCAATGGGCATCTTTCCTATTCCTGGCTTGGAGGAGGAGGGGAGGGGGGGTGCGGTTCCTTTCTTCATGGAGCCATATTGCACCTCAGTACCGCACCACGCAGTCGACCTGTAAGCCCCCCCCCCCACACACCCCACCCATTGCCTTTTATGATTATGTATATTAATACTAGGCCAAATACAAAGTCAACTTGACTAGCAAGTCGCACCGTAAGTCCCCAAACAATGATATGCAAATATTGACTCTCCGGTTTTAACTGATATTTGATGAAGTAACCTAGATAGCTTGCTATAAAATTGAAGCCATCATAAACCAACGACAGTAAAAGTGAATAATCCGTACGTGTAAAATACCTATGCAGACCCGTATCACAAGACAGTCAGGCTGTGTGTAGCTCACTCTGAAAATGTGGTATGGTTAAGCGTCCTTAGTTGCAAAATGGTGTAATATTTTGCAACTATAACTAATGTTCAATATCTCCCCCTCCTCCATTTCCCCCCACAAATACCGACAGTGTCTTTCCCTCCTGAATGTTTGAATACCAGGGTTCTAAAATCTAGAGAAATAAAACGAATTTATGTCTCATGGTGTATCCATGCAGGATTACCTTCAACCTTGTTTAATGTTTCATAAAGCTTCCTTTCCTACACCTTCCGACCCGCACCACCCGTCTACCTATACCCACTCTATCACATATCTACCCACCCACCTATTTCTACACCCACCCACCCACCACACCTTCACCTACCCACCCACCCCTACACCAACCCACCCAATCATCTACCGATCCATCCACTCCTCCACCTATCCATCGACGCCTACACCCACCAACCCACTCCTTTACCTACCCACCAATTCCTCCACCTACCTACCCACCCACCCACCCACCCACTCCTAAACCTTCCCTTCCATCCATCCATCCATCCACCCACTCCTACATCAACATCCCACCCACTTCTCTGTTCTTCCCTGATGTTGGTTTGTGATGATTCTTGGAGGGTATAATAATATAAGATATTTATCCTATCCCGTCATGACATCTCTCATATACATCTGTAACTGTTTCTTGCTGTTCATCAGACCTACCTAATTCCCTTAAATTCAGTTCGGCTTCGGCGTCGGCTTCGATTTTTTTTTAAATTCACAACACAAGTAATATTGTGTGATAAGTGTGATACACGTATGTGACATGAAGCCGAAGCCATGTTTCATACTGAGAGTTTGGTTATATGCTGAAAGATTCACTGTAGTTTATATATCAATATTAGTATACTTATTCTCGCGCCATCTCTCTGCTGCTCATCAATATTGAAGTCTATATTTTGAACCCATTTTTCAGACATACACTTCGATGAGACCACCCAAAGTTGTAGTACCCAATACGTATGACGAAAACGAGATAGAAGAACAAACATACTCAACGGTATAATAACAAACAGACAGAAAGACACGAGCAGACATCTAATCTGTGGCAGCAGCTGCAGAATGTCGAATGATTCCGATTATTTATCGGATGAGAGATTTTCCCTAGATAGATCATCTTTACATTTCATGAAGCAACCATGAGGACGCTGAAAATGTAGCAAAACAAAGACCGAGGAGGAAGTGACTTCACATAATGCATAGCGTGACAGAGAGCCTGAAATCCGCAGAGCAAAAAACATGTGATTGTTGCTGACCACAATAAACTTTTATGAAACGGCTAGGTTTGGCTATGTATCCAACAAAGTCACATTCATGACTGTTTATGCTGTATATTGTTATAGCTAATGATGTGTAAAGAATAAATGATCCGTTGTCATTTTAACAATGCTTATTGTTTGTAATCTACCTGCATATACTCTACTGTACAGGTGTTGCCTGCGCATAACCAAGCCGTCGTGACTATCGACGTTTTAATATTTTTGTTAATGAGATGAGAAATTAATATATGAACACAACATATTTATGAATGCCTTTAATCACATTACGTTCTTCGTAAGGACAAACCGTTACCTCAAATAAATTTTTATTTTATATTTTAAATGATGCTTTTGCTGTATGTTTGTTAATTCTACATTAAGTTTGTGAACTATCTCCGCACATGCAAACTTCCCGTACATAATGCACGTGCAGATAGCAAACCATTCTATACAGTTAATTCGCATGGATATCGGTCATTGATAAAAATCTAACAAGGTGACAGTTAATTTTTGTAAACGGCGCCTAGCCATTACCCCAACGTAACTACATCCAAACCTGAATCTCGACAATTGCGTAATACGACCGAAACTTCTAATAGCACCGCTGTATCAAAAGAGTACACCTCTCTGCACGCAATGTATGTAGCGAGATTATGCAGCTTCAGCGACGTGATGAAGCTTATGCAACTTTGTTCGCGAGAATTTAATTTGATTCTACGGATGCCCATAAGCTAATTTCCAATTGTCAACATCCTCCTATTCTTATGAGGCGTAACGCACATGTTATCTGATAGGCTGGTCGGTTGGAGATACGGTAGCTTATAAAACAAGGTTTCCACATTTTTGGCATTTAACTACAAACTAAATGACAGATTCAGGAAGTCTAAACAAATTTGAAGTTACCTGGTTAGCTCTTCCTTGCATATTTTGAAAGGGAAGGAAGGGGAGGGAGGGGCTGAGAGGGGGTTTAAGTGGAGGGGGAGGGAGGGGAGAAGGGATATAAGTGGAGGGGGAGTATTCAACAATCCACGTTGTAATCAAATATAGAATAAAATAATAAAACAGACTGGGTGACTTAGGATGCTTTGAGATGGCACTATAGTGCAGTATAGGAAGTCTAAAAGTGAACTATTTAAGTCTTGCTTGTGTAAGTTTGCGGAGAGAGGTAGGTGGGGGGGGGGGTGGTGAAGAGTTAAGAGAATAGTACTAATTTCATGTGGTATTAAATTTTATAAGTTGTATAATTTCAACTCAAATCAAAAAAAAAAAAAAATCCAACGTCTTTACGATCAAACAAAGTCCATAATATCAGCTGGTACTATAACGATTTAACAATGTTTGCTTATCTTTTGCACAACGACCTGGCTGAAAACACGACCCCAGATGGCCAGACATAAGAATATATGTTTGTATTTGAGAGATATTGATTTGTGCTAACAGTGCCTTGATGTTGCTCTTGATTTATTACTCTTTCTCTTCTGTTTGATTTTTTTTTCATCTTGTCACGTAAAAAAGTAACTTATTTTTTTCCTTTATTCAGACTTCTTCTCCTTTGACTATATTGTGTTTACTATATTCGATGCTCTTTTAAAATCATTTCTATTCTTTCTATTTCGTATCATATAGATGTAGGTTTGTTTGTGGTGACAGATTGAAATAAATGAACTTAGCATTAACTAATAATAAAACAAAATCAAACATTGATATTGTTAACGTACGCCACCATCTTGACCTCCTGTGAAGGCAAAACCGAGAGCTATCTCTAAGGTAGCATACGCCTATTAAAAGCCTAATTGACTTACACACTAACTCGTCGAAGTAATGTGGTCTCTTGGTCTAGATAGTTCTCACTATAGCTGCATGCTACCCATCACTGGATAACTGACAACATTATCTTCCATTTTCCGTGTCATAACAGTGGATATTTTATTGAGAGCCTGAAGCCCAAACATTAACAGGTTAAAAATAAATATCTTTGGATACACATTTAATTTACAACATTATATACTGCAGGAAAGTCATCCAGGAATAGAAACCTTGGACACGGAGGAAAACGTCCCCTTCCGCTAAATAGAATCAATTGAAAGAAAAAGTTTGTCTTGAAATGATAAAATAAATGTGTATATACGGCTCCCTTATAACCTAAACAATAAACCTTCTCAAGAGAACACATCTCCACTCCCCTTATATACCCCTCCCACAGAACGGACCTCAGTCACATTTGTGCACCACGCAGCCCCCATCCCCTCCCCTTAAAAAATAATATACATTAATAAATAAATCAATATAAATAAAAAGTAATACATAAAAAATCACTTTTGCCACAGTCCTCGAACATTGGAACGTTGAGCACGAGACCATACCGACTGTTTTGTGTATTATAGAGTAGACATTTAGCAATGCTTGTATAGAGTAATGACTTCAATTTCAATTCAATTCAATTAATTTCATCAAACTTTATTTCAATCTCTCAGCTTGCGGATTGAAAATATATAGTATATTTGTTCTGTACGATAAGTTTACAGGTTTGAGAATGACATCAACACGCTCGAGGGAGATTTGGTACGTTGGCACCCCTAAAGCAGAAGATAAAAATAGTAATTTAGCATAAATATAATAACATAAATGAAAAACAGAACGAAAGGAAATAAGCATGACGGAATAAACAAATCAATGATAATTTATAATATTAATTATAACATATATAAATATTGTAATATATAATAATAATAATATTATTTATAAGATTTTTACAAATGTTTTAAAGTATTTTAAGATTTTCCAAACTATGGTATTCAACGGAAATGAGTTTGGCACCGATGAAACGGATGCCGAGTTGCGAAGAGTTAAGCTTAAAATATCGAATAAAATATGGAATTTTGAGATGAGCAAAATGCGGTGCAGTGTGATGGAGGTATAGTACTTTATTACAAATATTACGAATTGCCCTATATTTGTAGTATAAAAAGGGTTTGAACCATTGTGGCATAAGTGCTGCCCCAACAACATTACCGTAGGTAAAGTAAGGAAGAACAATGATGTTATACAACGTGTTATACAATAAGGGTGTTATACAAAGTAACCATATTGCTTCTATAGGGAGGACTTGGCGAAGTATGTTCAGAGTTCCAACACCTTTGGAACTTTCGCGCTAATATATTGGATATGATTTCTCCAGGAGAGATGGCTATCAGTGACGTCACGTATCGGTTACATCATCGTCGTTAACACCGCGTGACAGACCGATTGATGATACCATGGAGGTTAAAACCTCCATGCTGATACCCATAGCCTATACTCAATCATCGCATGTGTGTACACTCTCGGTGTGAACTCAGCGCGCTTCATGGTTCAGTCGGCAGAATCTACCATGCCAATCTCAACATTTGTAAAGGTGGGGTGTTCACATCTTTTCTCTTTGTCAACAAGTTCCATAGATCAAAATACCCCCTAAGCCCTTCTTTTCAGAATAGTGGGTGATCCATATAGAGCGACGACTCGAGAATCTATTGGTTTGTCCTACTTATTTAATAACGTATGGAGGTTAAACAACCGGCAGCCCCACAGCGCGGTCTTTACAGTCATAAATACTACTTATTAGAAACCCCTCGATTCCAGCCTGCAGAGTCTAAGCTATAGCTAGCTGCTGCGAGAGACGATAACACCTGTTAAGGTACACAACCTTTGATTTTCTTAAACATTCTATACGTATATCAGAACCTGTGAGTAATTTTCAGATTATATATGATCTCTGTGTAACCACACGTGCAGCATGATTATAATAGTAAGTTATTTGATCGCATGGGAGCAAAGTTTAGAGCTTATATCAACAATCGGTATTTGGCTACCGTATTTTTGTCAATTGGGCCTATTAAAATATCTGATTTTTTCTATACATCTCATGTCAACTTTAGTGTCTTCAATATTTTTATTAATTTAGTTTACATAACAACCTGGACGGGTCTACTCCTGTGTGGTTTGCGTACCGGCATTTCATCTCGTGCGCAATTTGAATACAGTTTTCTTGACCGTATATACCTCGATCGCGACAACATAGAGCTTTGGTTTCGTTGGTAGAACACTTTTGAGATAAAGGTAAGTGAGAAGATAAAAGTTTCTTTGATTTAAACCCCCCTTTTTCTTTACGACGCATATAAAACAGATCGTTGCTAGTATCATTTGTTGTTATTCTTTCGTTCGTTGAGACTATTAGGCCTATGTTACATTGTCTTATCTAGTAGAAAAATAAACCCCACCACCAACAACAACAAATTATCGTCACATGATTTCGTCATTTTATTCGCAAGATAAACAAATGGCTTTGACTGTATATATCGTTATATGCCAACCAAACATGGGGGGAGAATTGACATAGATCTGCACTTGTTGAGTATGGAACAGACTATATTCTTTGTATGATTCTATCCCCTTCAAGATATTATTGGGAATCTGTATTTAAATCTCAAAAGGTGACTATAACCAGACCATATAATATATATATATATATATATATATATATATTATGAAAATAAAATGAAAATCGTAATGAGTTGGAAAATCAAGAACAGTGAAAAAACTTTCAGCCTCCACCGGGACTCGAACCACGGGCCTCCCGCTATATATATATATATATATATATATATATATATATATATATATATATATATATATATATATATATATATGTATATATATATATATATATATATATATATATATATATATATATATATATATATATATATATATATATATATATATATATATATATATATATATATATATATACAAGCTTATCAAATTCATTTGGGGCCAAATACCGCTGACCTTTTAAAGAAATATGACAAGATTGATGGAAAATCTTGGTTTACTATTTAACGTCAAAGGTTATTGCATAATTAACTTTCCAAATTTAATTAAAAATAGACAGAACTTTCTATCTCACTGATCGAACAAGAAGTTCTTGAAGTTGGAGGAATAATGTTATTCCATGTTAGAGATAGATCGATTGATAGAATAGATGTTATTCTTCACATTCTCCATATTAGATAGATAGATCGATGGACGGAAGTGGTATTATTCTTCACATTTTCCATATTGAATAGATAGATAGATGGATAGAAATAGGTGTTATTTGTATAGCCCATGCACCCTTCTATCTATGCCGAGCTGACATAGATATGCTGCACAAGTGCAAGGCTGGTGAGAACCGCAGTAAAGATATAGGAACAAGACAAAAACTGACATATTAACACCATATCATAATATTCAACACTATTGGAGAAGGACGTGTGCTTTGGTGACCTTTTGACCTATCAATGGTGTAGATCTTGCAAATGGGGATAGGAAGGGAGTTACCAAAAGCTTCGGCTTACAAAAGACAATAGCGCTAGGATCAGTTCTAGTATGTCCCCGTGGCACACCGTACGGATTAATGTAACACGGTATAGCCTATTGCCACAAGATGAAAAAAATGAAGGGTTTTCAGATTAGCTAGAACAGCATTGTGAGCACAATTATATGGACAAAAAGATACCGATATTTGGGGGATTTTATATTTTGGTATTTTATTTTTAATATTTTTAATATTACTTAAAAATATCGCACAAAATTAACATTTATGCATATTTTCTTCAAAACATTTATAACTTTTCATTTTTCTTCCTCATTTTCCGTGACAGCTGACCATCGGTAGTTAATTGAAAGAAGAAATTAAAAATGGGGCGCAAGGATTACCAAAAAGCCCCCGACGAGGAATCAATTCCACCAAAGAGAAGATGGTTTTTCAATCACATAGTCTTCACTATAATCTGTTGTAGTGCAAACATTTTGTTCACAGCACATCTAGCTTATTTAGGAGGTGCCATATCTATGATTGAAAAGCGTTTTCAAATGAAAAGTACTCAATCGGGATTATTTTTTACTATAAACGATGTGGTTGGGCTTTGCACGGTCTTATTTATAACCCACTTCGGCCAAAGGAGTAACAGACCTCGCGTTATAGCTGCTCTCTTCACTTTGTTTGGCATTGGAGCGACACTAAGTGCCCTGCCTAATTTCCTTTACGACTTACCCCTCTCGTTACAAGCTGATCAAATCAGTCCGTTTAATGAAACCACGGATGCTGATAGGGGTCATTCCCAGTCGATTATGTGTAACGCAGAAGTTAACGAGGAGAATGCAGTGTGTGACGCAGAGAGAAACAGCCAATCGGGAGCGTTGATACATCAAGCCTGGTGGATATTTCTAGGTCAGGCCTTGTCGGGCCTCGTCTCCAGCACGGGGCCTTTAATAATCACCTTTCTGGACGATAACCAGAATAGAAAGAACACACCACTATACATAGGTGAGTTATGAAAACAAGATACCATGTCAGTTAAAATTGCTTAGGCGTGTTTTATTTATTAAAAATATATTATACAGAAGCATGATGTTTCGATGCAAATAGGGACTCTTTAGGAAATACAAGAAAAATACGCAGAATTTGAATTTTGGTGGGAAATACCCTCTAAATCTGGATATTGGGGACCATTCTCAATTAGTGTTGTTTTTGTTGATGTTGTTGTTGTAACTTTAAGTTTTGTCAATAACGTAACTGGTACATGGGTGTTTGTTGTATGCTTCGAATAACTAACGTTAGCTTGGATTTCAAACATTTCTTCTGACATTAATACAACAAATTTACATTTTTCCTTCTTTCTTTGGTGCTCGTTAGTACGAATACTAATCCGTCAGTACGAGTACTAATCCGTAAGAACAAGTACTAATCCGTAAGTACAAGTACGAGTACAAAAATTGCATTCGATTGCGAGCACGGACTCGAGTACTGCAAGTCTGCATTGTAATAGTTCAAAACTCCATGAAGCTACCAAACTATCAAATTTGGAGACATTATACATTGAAATTAAGCAAAGGCAGTTGGGAGAGGTCAAATAAAAGTCAGACCTAGTCGATACTGGCACAGTACTCTCAATAAAAATAAAAGGTTAAATAAAACTAATGAGGTACGGCAAGCTATCCTCTATGATATCATTATATCTTAACCCCCCCCCCCCACACCCGCACCCCTCACCTTGTTTTTTTTTTTTTTTTTGCATTGCATTACATTGCATTACATTGAAAGATTTTTTTCGTTTATTTTAGGTATAATATTTGCGTCCTGGACTATTGGTATAGTTTTGGGATTTTTCCTAGCAAATTTCTGCCTGCGTCTTCCAGTCACGTTTCCCAACATCGATCCAGAAACCACTATCCTGGATCCCAGGGATCCGAGGTACCTTGGCGCCTGGTGGCTAGGGCTAATAATATGCGGTGTCGGCATCATTATCGTCTGTTTCCCGCTGTTCTTGTTCCCACGTGAGTTAAGGAGAGGAGGAGGAGTAGGGAGAGGAGGAGGAGCAGGAGGAGGAGGAGGAGGAGGAGGAGGAGAACAGAAAAGTGATGACGATGACAAAGAAAGTCGTTTAAGCACAACTGAAACTAAAATAAACGGAATCGGTGCAATGAAAGGTAACCATAAATCTTTATTTTTGTAAGTCCTTAAATGCACCTGTAAAAAGTACACAACTTTATGGCAAAGGGACTTAAGCTTTGGTTTCAACGGAGCTGACAGGTGTATAATGGGACTGGGGGAGGTTGGGGATGGGGAAGCAACATGATTGTAGGGAACGTTCCACGTATTCCAAAATTGATGCCGCCCCTAACAGCCGATGAATTGAAATGTTATTTATTTTCTAAGGGGAGGGGGTTGCAGAGAGGATGGAGATTGTACAACGGTATTTATAAGTAACACCTACCTTCATAGCACATGTGCTCGACCCCTCCCCCCTCTTTTCTCCCCTCTTTGCTCCCTTTTGCCATTCTAAGCAGACACGGCGTTTGCTCCAACTTCGGTGTGAATATATAGAACACCCTTTTGAGAGTCCAACTGCAGTCGTTTAGTCTTGTATCGGCGGTGTTACAGTTAACTCTTTCATTACATATAGAGGTTTGGTCCAATTTGTATTCTCATATATATATATATATATATATATATATATATATATATATATATATATATATATATATATAGTTGCAACAAACAGTTATTCATATCTCGTCAACAACATAGGTGCAGCACATACCTAGTCTAGGATAATTTATGATGTCACATCACCTGACGAACCCGGATCTGTTATATGTCGTTCAATTTGATCAATAAAATTTTATTCAAAATGATCCCCGTCACTCCAGACAACAGATTTGTCACCAGATTGAATAGTATTGATCCTGTAATGTATCACCTGGTAACCCCCCCCCTCCCACCCCCGCCCTACCCGACCTCTTCGTATGGCTGGGACCAAAGTATTGGTAGTATTGTAAGATTATGAATAGTCAGATATCGGATCATGAGAAAACAGGATCCTAGAGGATCGGATAATCTAGGATTGCTGGTGTCCGGATAAACCAGGCTGTCTGGTGTCCGGACAAACGAGGATAGGTGGTGACCGGATAAACCAGGATAGCTGATGTCCTGATAAACCAGGATAGCTAGTGTCCGGATCATCCAAGATAGTAGAGATCCGGTAAACGCAGGACATTTTTAAGACAAATATCGACAATTCCATTTTTCTTCCGATTGTGTGGGCGATTTTTTTTGTCCCGCTATCTCACACTTTGGGGAGTAAGCAGGGAGATACAGTGATAAATAGCATCATGTGACTCTGACAGGGACTTCTCGTTATTGTTATGTTGGCGGGGAATCATGTTGGCATGTTGAAGCGACTCTGAAATATGTTGGTAGCCTTTATTATTACACCAGATTAAGTGGGATCATAGGTCACGACTCCGTGGGGTGCGCTGTTGTTCCTTAAGACTTCTAGGTGGTGAAGAGAATTGTTAAAATCATGTGGAAGTGCTTGACTTCTGTATACCATATATATAAGTACCGTAAACGAATACAAATAAATAAGTAAAACTTTATTTTTCCAAAAAGGAAAATTGTGTACTCGCACTACAAAACAGTACAACTAGATATCAAATGTAAATTTATATTATATGTAAAAAGGTGGGTATATACAGATAATACGATAGAAAGGGTAAGAAAAATCAACGTAACAGAGTATCACTAAAAAGCTTCACTGAACGGGGAATAAAAGATTCCCGGTGTCTGTTGGTTTTTAGTCCCGGAAGTCTCAGCCTACCAATGTCTCTTGTCATTTGACTGTCATGCAGTTGATCATGGAGAGGTGTGGCTAGATTCATCCCATAGAAAGTTTAATTTAGACTGAAGAAGGCAATGGTAGACCGAATCAAATGAAGGCATGGACTCACCAATCACCCCTTTCTGATTTCTTAATAATGATATTGATACGATTCGTTTCTGTATTATTTAGGTTACCACCCCAACAGACCAAGCAATTATCACCAAACCCCACAAATGGTAGCACTATAAAATAATTGTAAGATTTCCGGACGCAAATTAAAGTTGGACATTTTCGTTAGACAGTATAATCTAGAGTTTTTTTTTACCAGAGGATCAACATGATCCACCCCATGTCCCCAAACCGCGTGTCGCCCTCTGAAATAATAGTCAACTTTCCGTTACTTGCAAGTGAAGTTTTCTTCTTGTCGCTAAAAATGCAGACAGTAATGAAACGTGATACCTTGTTATCTTTATCTGGACCTGAGATGTCCAGCGCTGCTATGTACACTGTATTGTGGGTATTGATCGTAGCTGCATGTATTGACTGTACACTAGTGTATAATTACCGACGGTAACAAGCTGTGTGTGTATTTTAGTTTCTTACACTCCTGTTACACCTCATTCGAAACTAGGTCAGATTACCGGCATCATACGTTTCTTTTTGCGCGAGTCTTCACTCCCTTTAATACTACCCCGAGGTATTTATAGGAAGAAACACGAACCACCGCAGATCCCTTGATAATAACAGATGGTGAAGCAACAGTATTACGACGGAAATCAATTCACATTAGGAAACAGTTTAGTTCAAGAAAATTTGTATCACAATAATTTAGGAAAGATTGCGGCTTACTAGGGGTACGTACTATCATCATTATCATTAATTAGGCCAATCATGGCGGTATCATCAGCAAATTTAATGAGTGGGCACCCTTCCTACGAAGATCTGCAATCATACGCAGGCGCGTATCCAGGGGGGCGATGGGGGCGCGCGCCCCCCGGGTAAGAAAAAGAGGAGAGGGAAAAAAAGAGAAGAAAAAAGGGAGAAAAGAGGAGGAAGGAGGGAAAAGAAAAAGAAGAAAGAGAAAAAAAGAGAAAAGGACGAACCCACCACTTCTTGAGATTGTTCCCATGTGCATGAAAACGCGCGCCCACAACCCTACGCCCAACCCCTCTCATCACTGCCCGATGAGTTACGAAACTTAATTAATGACCTTTGCCCGTAGTACCAAGACCTCTTGACAAAATCCGGCAACACACCACTTCATCGATAACAAGTGATTGGGTTGTGTATTAATGACGTCTGGAGGTCGTGCACTGACCTACATGGAGTGTGACCACTCCCGACTTTGCAATTTCCCAAGATCAGGCCCCGAAAAAATCCAAAGGGCACTGTACTGTATGAACATCTAGCAATATCTAGCGATATCTAGAGATGAAAATCTAGAGATCTTCCCTAAACTGAAAGCAGATAGAGAATCGAAGCCTTCAGTGTGTAATGAACTTGAAACTGTGCGTCTTTCGAAATGAAAAGAATGTGGGGCGCAACTCCTATGGGCTCCTATGGGCCCTGTGCTTAGGTTTGATAACTGTATTTGTGCAGTAGTCTCCATTATACTCCAAACAGTAGGGGGGGGGGGGCACTTGCTCACCCCTGGAAAATTAAAAAAAAAGTTAAGCATTTGACATTTCAATGATTTCCCCCAGCCAACAGTTCTCTAGTTATGTTCATTGCATACTGACCCATAATGCATTACTGAAAGTCAAAATCCTAAGACATGAGATCTCAAAATAACCGATGTGTAAATGCAACCTGAACGGGAAGTGTCTTTTCCGACGATCTAGGAGTATTTTTTGGCAAAAAAATCGTCGTGCGCCCCGCGCCAACCGATGGTGGCGCTCCGCTTAGATAGTATCAAGTAGTGTGTTACACCTATATGACCTACTGACCCCCCTTGTACTACATTTCTGCGGACGCCCTTGCTAGGCCTCCTAATGGGGGCCCCTCTGGGCCAGGAGCCACCCCCAGGCTCATCGTTACGCCACTGGTGGAGCATTGCACAATAAACAGATAATAGTTATTTATTTCAGTCTCATTTCAATTATTCGAATTTTTAAAGCAAACAGATATCACATCATATCAGTGAGCATGAAAATGGCGTTCCGGGATGAACAGCCTCCAAACTGTAGATGTGCGTAGTGTTCGGTTCCGGAAATATCTGGTATATTTTCATTTCCTTCAACGAAGTTTTATAGTAGCTGTCATAAGAGGTTTTAATATTTGTACACCAATAACTTAACTGTGTCTGAATTTTCTAAACTTCCCTCACCAACATTCTTCTCCATACTTCCCTCTACTAGTGCAATTTTGACCGGTCTGTTAGGGGTTGAAGGAGATTTTTCTATATTGGTTGTCCATAGATGCAATTTTTGTGCAACATTAAGGGTATGTTTTGAGGTAAATTTATCCAATTTTGAAAAAAAAATAAGCTTAAAACCTTAAAAAGTGGGGCTGGGGGGGGGGTATAAAAACCAGAAATGCATACGATCATGCACAGCATCGTCACTGATTGTTCTTATATCATATTAAAAAGCTAGTCCGAAAATTTTATATTTCAGATTTTACTTTTGAATGTGTTTTATTAACAAAAACTGTAAATATGCCTGAAGGAAACTCTTTTCATTAGATGTACTGCCAACGTGGCAGGAATCATGCTTGTCTTGCTTTTGAAAGTACATACATTCAGAAAATGTTGTACGAAGGTTAAAATTTTACTTGATGTTCATGTCAAATAAGAACACTAAAACATTTAAGTAAAATTTACTTGAATTTACTTAACTGCTGTTTTGTACATGTTTTACATGATCAGCATGTAACGCAACTACAAAATTTTTATGTACAATTTTGCCAGCGATTTCAACATAGCACCCGTTCATAAGTGTTTCATACGTTAATTATTAAAAGCAGCTTGATTCCTTGTTCTTTAAGTAGATCACAACAGAAAAGCACATTTAAGAGACAACAAAGAGGAATGACAACACAAATAATTCAGAATATTTGATGAATTCAACCTTTTATTTCAACACTTAAGAGGGTTTCCCGAGCATCTACAATCATGCATGAATAGTGAACTACAGTCATGATATTTTAACCTTTGTGTCCAGTTATGGATGGCAAGGTATCAAGGTACTATCTCTTAAAGGTGCATGCTTACGAAAATTTAAATAATTTCCTAAGATGCATGTACAAAAAAGCATTGGTCGACTTAGAAATTTTCACCCAACTCCCTCAACATGTAAAAATAGTTGAAAGCTCCCAAAAATTAACATAATCAACTGTCTGATTGCAAAATTTGGCAAAGATACAACTCTACCTCCAGCATTAGCTAAAAATCTCTTGCATGGATACTTCAGTTTCAATAACAACAAATGTTATTAAAAGAAACATGATAATCGTTCTATGTTATATGAGCTTTGCAACTTAAAAATGCTGGTATATAAGCAGCATTCTAGTACTTTTCCAACAAGTAAAACTTAGTAAACTTGACAAATCAGATCAGGTATCAGCGCTTTGATAGGGTTATGATATAATAATATAAAGCACAATGGATCAATACTTATACATCCTCAAGTAAGTTGAAGGATCTTGAATATTTGGTATTAGCCAGTTAAGAAAGTAGTTTCCTTCTCTAGTTTCACATAAATACCCCACCTCTTCAACGTTTATAGTTAACATCATTTTATAGCTAAAGTTAAATCATAATCAACTGTCGGTTTTGAAGACAATTACAAAGATACCGACTCTTCCTGTAGTCACCCATATAGTATTTTCATAATCTGCTGCAGAGATAATAGTTTTATTTCAATTAAGAGTCAACAATCAACCAGTACCAAATAAAGAATGAAGAATGAAATGAGCCGATATAATCTTCTTGAAAGAAAATAGTAAAATAGTGAACTTTGTGACCTGAAACATATTTGTATTAAACTGACTATTAGCATTCTTGGGACACTGAATGCTATGACAGTATATCAATTTCATGTTACTGTTTGTGTAATAAATGTTACATTCACTATGTTAAACACACAATCATCACATTGATTGGATTTATTATTGTACTGCTGAGTATTAAGTACAATGTATGTAACACTCTTACAATAACAACAACCCCTCAAGTCATGATGTGACGGGTCTAAATATGTCATGACACAGAAACAACGCTATACGACACCGGGAAGAGAAAGAGGAACAGTGACATAATTACAGCGCTGATCCCTATTATATACACAGGGTAGCCAGTAACGGATCGAGGATTTCGGAAGGGGCGTACGCCTCAGCCTACCCCTTACACCGACAACTCAACATTTTGACGTTTCCATTTTTCCTCTCTCACTAATGCATAATTATACCATATATGGTCTATTACGCGTGTGTGTATGGACGCCTTAAACAATTGTACAATTGTGTAATGAAACCAACTGTGGCTGGTCTCGAACATTTTCGGTATTAGACCAGGATCTATATGCGAACTGCACTAGACCTATGTCCTTCGATGCAACACTGTCATCCAAAGATAAAATGTTATACACTCCGACCTGAATGCTAATTGTTACCCCCAAATCTAGTACCGTAACTCGTACAAGGAATCTAAAAATAAATTCCGCATGCGATTGGAGAATTGAGCACATCTCCTGTGAATATCATGTAATGGAGGGGGGGGGGCGGACGCACCCATCACTCCTTGAGATTGTTCCCATCTGCATAAAAACGCGCGCCCCACAACCCCAAACCCTACGCCCAGCCCTTCTGATCGCTTCCAGATGAATGACTTTTGCCCGTTGTACCAAGACCTTGACAAAATCCGGCAACACACCACTTCATCGATAACAAGTGATCGGGTTGTGTATTAGTGACGTCTAGAGGTCGACGTCCACTGACCTACATGGAGTGTGACCACTCCCGATTTTGCAATTTCCAAGATCAGGTCCGAAAATGCTAAGGACACTGAACTGTATCGATATCTAGCAATATCTAGGTATGAAAATCCGAAGATCTACCCTAAACTGAAGGCAGATAGAGAACCGGTGCCTTCAGTATGTAATGAACTTGAAACTGTGCATCTTTCGAAATGAAAAGAATGTGGGGCATCGCACAATAAACAGATAAAAATTATTTATTTCAGTCTTTTGTTTTCAATTACTCGAATTTGTAAAGCATACAGCAGATATCACATCATATCAGTGAGCATGAAAATGGCGTTCCAGGATGAACAACTTCCAAATTGTATATGCACCCAAGCCGAAAAGGTGTGAGCTTATATTTGTTCTTAACGTGTAGCATATTATGGATTTATATGCCAGGGTGTTATAACACACTAACACGTGTTATGTTTTGGGAGCATGCGAGAGCTAGATGTGTTAAAGATACAATACAGTAAATCGTAGTGGTATTATATTTTTTATTTTTTTTATTTTTATATCTTTTCATATTTTTATATAATATAAAATATTTTTTTATTTTTTATATTTTTTTTTATTTTATATTTTTATATATTTTTTAACACAGGCCGTAATAAAAAGGCCTGTAGCATAACAAGTGTTATCATGTTATAATACAGATGCATATAAATGCATATAATATTATTCAAGTCGAAAACGCTATTATAAGCAACTGTACAATTCGGTTCGGGTGGTATATGTATGTAGTGTTCGGTCTCGGAAATATATGGTAGTTTTTCATTCCATTCAACGAAGTTTGATAGTAAAGCCGTTATAAGAGGTTTTGATATTTGTACACCAATAAATAAACTGTGTCTGAATTTTCGAAAATTCCCTGACCACCATTCTTCATCATACTTCCCTCTACTCGTGCAATTTTGACCGGTCTGTTAGGGGTTGAAGGAGGTTTTTTCTATATTGGTGTCCATAGATGAAATTTGTGCAACATTATGGGTATTTTTGGAAGAGAATTTATTCACGAGAGTGTGAATTTTCAAATTCTGAACAAATAATGGGCGCAAAACCTTGAAAAATTGTGCTTACGGGTATTGTGGGCCGCGACGTAGAATCACCTACAAAAAGCAATGATCCACAGGAGATGCAATGAGGTCGAACAGGATGTGTGACTGGTGATAATCTTCAAAAAGGTTATGGATGACAAAAACTATTAGGAAATTCTTGATTATCAGGCAAAAGTGTACATTTGGTTGGTCATTTCAAGCCCGAGAAGTGCCATTTCCGGTAATCTGGGGGGGGGGGGGGGTAACAAAACCCGAAATGTTCTTGTACGCTGCGCGCCAACCGATGGTGGCGCTCCGCTTAGATGATTCGCGTCCCGGGTTAGAAAATCCTGGATACGCCCCTGATACGTGTATAATGTAAAAAAGGACGGTGCTAGCAATGTCCCTTGAGGGGCTCCCGTATATGGTAGGCCATACGGGAAATAATTGCTGATTTAATGTCCGTACGAAATAAAATTATTACCGGTATTAATTCTATTTAATACCGGCATTAATTCTCAGCCATTCACCATGCAGCTTCATATGCCGGTATTAAATATAATTAATACGGGCATTAAATATAATTAATACGGACATTAAATATAATTAATACGGGCATTAAATAGAATTAATACGGGTATTAAATATAATTAATACGGGCATTAAATATAATTAATACGGGCATTAAATAGAATGAATACGGGCATTAATAAAATTAATACGCGCATTAAATAGAATTAATACGGGTATTAAATAGAATTAATACGGGTATTAAATAGAATTAATACGCGCATTAAATAGAATTATTACGGGTATTAAATAGACCAATCACATCAGCAGGATTCTCACTTGTTCATTTGATCTGATCGCCGCGCCAACCTACAACTTACGTTCTTCGAAGAATAACAAGACGGTTCAAAGCATTGCGAACTGATAAAACATCGGACTGGTAAGTATCGTTCGCTTCTCGACGAAAATCATGCAAAAATTGTTCTTTGTCTGTCATGCGTGCCATTGCGTTGTATGTTGTACCTTGATTGCTAGCTACAACTACACTGCTCTCACGCTGGGGGATTAACACTAGCTCAGACTGAGCATGGTAACAAAATTCGCTGATGTGATTGGTCTATTTAATGCGCGTATTAATTTTTATTAATGCCCGTATTAATTCTATTTAATGCCCGTATTCATTCTATTTAATGCCCGTATTAATTCTATTTAATACCCGTATTAATTCTATTTAATACCCGTATTAATTATATTTAATACCGGCATATGAAGCTGCATGGTGATTGGCTGAGAATTAATGCCGGTATTAAATAGAATTAATACCGGTAATAATTTTAATTCGTACGGACATTAAATCAGCAATTATTTCCCGTATGGCCTACCATACCCGTATTAGAACAAATTGTATATGAGAACGACAAGTAGGGCTAAGTTTAACAAATTGTGTTCTGTTTGTAAGGTAATTCATGATCCAGTGAATTATGCCATTGGGAACCATCATTTTTATAAGTTTGTCGACCAAGATATGGGGTTGAATCCGGGTATTAAAGGTGGATAAAAAGTCAAGGAACATAACACGGGCAGATTTCCCACGACAGGAATGTTCAAGGCTATCAAAGGTTCAAGGTTCAATGTTCAAGTTGGGAATAAAGCCTTCAAGGATTACAAGGATGGCATCTTCCCAACTATACTGCGGAACTCGATTGGTATGTAAACTGAAAAGGATCTAAAAAGGGAACTGCAAATGGTTTAAAACGTTCTAAAACTATACGTTCACAAATTTTCATTGGCACAGCGGTGAGGGGTAACAGGTCGACGTAAGTCATTCAGACAAGATATTTCAGATTTTTTGGGAACTGGTATGATACATGATTGATTTCCATAAAATAGGGATTGAACGAGTTTTAAGAGACTGATTATAAATATAATTAAAAATATTTGCCAATTGAATTACACATTGTTTTAAAACTCGTGGCGAAAGTCTATCAGGACCTGTAGCGCCTTTGGTGAGTAGAGCCTAGCAAAATGGCGGCGAACCTCGCCCTCAGTAACCGTTAAATTACAATCAGCATTTAAAAACAGCTGTTGTAAAGTGTCAAGTTTAGCTGAAAAACGATGTTGCTCAAAACGGTTGTTCGCATAGTCTACATTGATTTTAGGTAAATGGCAAGATTTAGAATTATTATTGTAAACCACTCATCAAACGCATGCCTTCCCAAACCCGCTTCATGTTATTTCCAGTAAAATGTCCTTTAACTTTGTCACGTTATGATGCCTTTTCCTCCCGAATGACCTTTTTGAGTTCAGACTGTATCTGCTTTAATCCATCCCGATACCTTTCACCAAATAGTCCCTTCTTCGATGAGTCTTGTTGATGACATCCTTCACTCGTTTTGATATCCGAGGCTTGTTGTTGCGAGGCCAATAATAAAAGATGTATATAGGCCTACTTGCTATCGAGCACGGGTACTCGAATACGATTAATGTCTGTTAGAGACTGCATGTTCAGAGAATTGTTTGAAAAGATTTTAATAACGATAAATGGAATGTATAGAATTGTGTTATAAGAAGGCCAAAGGGTAATATTTGAAGTCCTTGATTCGAGAGTCGAAGAGGGTATTTTGGAAATAAAACTCTCTCATTGGGATACCAAATTAAATTAACTCAACTTAAATCAACATAAGCAGCAAAGAGGAAATACCCGGCTGGCTCGCGTTAATACTCACTGTAATGTCCATATTATGGCAATATAGCCTCACCCCCTGTACTGTTAGTTATGTAGGCCTATACAACAGAACTGTTTTAGTGCGTATGTTACTGCAGCACTTGATACATGTTTACTGTGTTATGCATGTAACTAATACAGTTCATATAGCCTACATGTTACTATTTCTGCTGCAGTAGACATGTTAATGTCATAAAGGTGTTACTGACATAGTACATCATATTTACATAACACGTTTTGTACTGCAGTGATATAACACGTTACCCTATGATAAACAATTAAACATACACTCTTAATATTCAATTCTTATGCCTGTCGCTGAAAACCACAAAGCACGCCATCTGATGTCATTGGATGTGCCGAAACTGTATATAGGCTGCTATGCATATATACCATTAAAGGGTGTATAGACCCGCGCACAAACAAACGTCTCATGCCGGTAATTTGACCTAGTTTCAAATGAGGTGTAACAAAAGTGTTAGACACCACCATCGAGCCCAGAAAATACACACAAAGCTTGCTACCGTCGGTAATTAGACACTAGTGTACAGTCAATACATTCAGCTACGGTCAATACCCACAACACAGTGAACATAGAAGCGATGGACATCTCAGGTCTAGATAAAAGATAACAAGGTATCATGTTTCATTACTGTCTGCATTTTGTAGCGACAAGAAGAAAACTTCACTTGCAAGCAACGAAAAGTTAACTTTTTCAGAGCGCGGCACGCGGTTTGGGGCGAGTCTTTAATGCCTTTAAATAGGCTATTCATGATTACATAGCTAGAATGTCAAGACGTCTCTGTCAGTAACGTATGGGATCTACCGGTCCCCGTGGGACTAAACATGACCCACCCCTATAGAGCCCGAACATATCCGACTGTGAATAATGGTTGGCGTATAGACTCCCCTAGAATCAGTGGGAGTGTCAACATGGATACTGAAATCTTAACCTTGTTTCTAAAGATTTATGAATCATATATACAAGACTTGCAATAAGTGCTATCTTCTAAACAAGTGTCGTTTCATCATCAATATATATATATATATATATATAATTATATACATATATATATACACGTTTGGCAATTGAAGTTTGGAAATGAATGCGGGATAAGCTTCGTCAGACAGGTCGTATGAGGGCGTGATTTCGAACATAAAGTTATAGTGATTCGAAAGTTATGTTCCCTAGTTTTTTTGTTTGGATTAAAAAATCTCTCGAAAGGATAACAATTCAACTGGATTTGATTTGATTTGTGTTTTTTTTTTGACAAACGAAATACATGCAAATGATATGCATGACAAAACCATCTATGAAACGGGGTTGTGGTGGAAGGAGTCTGTCTGCCCCATCTACCCACCTGACCCCTCCCCGTCCCCAGGGACACTGCTCATAATGAATCCCTTCTTGTTTCTGATTTCTTTTATCGTCACACTTAAATATTTGTCATCGTTTCTTTTGCTTTACATCTCTCGACAGATTTGATTCAAGCATCAAAACGAATTTTAACGAACTCAACTGTGATAGCATTGGTTCTTTCAACTTGCTGTGGAATAAATGCATTCGTCGGGTTAAGGGCGTTCAGTACCAAATATATAAACACACAGTTTGACGTTCCTGTCTCACAAGCATCTATGTTAGCAGGTAACTTAACACAAAGTAGTTACTTTGTTTATAATTTTTTTTTTGCGTTGACTTTGTTTTTGAGGGAGTGGGGGTACATTAGTTTGACCTTCCAAGACTTCCATAAATTGTCAGATCAATGAACTAACAAAGAAAAAGCTCGGAATTGAAGTCGAAAAGTTTCTTTGATTTGCTTTTTTTATGTCACTGATACTAATACAATTTTTTATTCTATGTGCGACGATATTTTACGATTCAAAATGGAATCGTTAATAACTAAAAAAAAAGGAAAAAGAACAAATAAGTCAATAAACTGCGTGACTTATTTTGATCGATTGTAATCCTCTTTTTTTGAGTCACATTTACTCCGTAATTGTGGAAAAGTTTGTCGAAAAACTGGCCACCATACCCCAAATAGCCGGCTGCCCTGGACCTCTTCTGTGTATAGCACGAATATGTTAGCGTAAGACAAATAATGTTCACGGGTATATTCAAACGTCAAAAAGCAGTTTATTTTGCATTTTTCAACGTATTTTCTTTTTCTGACGGTGCCGTCTATAAATGGAGGCAATTCCAATTTGTAAAAACTTATTAACATCCCATAATATGTTATCGTTTATCTTAGCTTTGCTCTTTAAATTTGTTATCAATCATTTTGAAACCTTATTGCTTTTTTTACGTAAATCGTAACGTTTGTCTATTAATTATCTTGTAAGGTATTTTTTAGCTCAAACGTTTTCAATTATAAGTACAACGTTAATTAATGGCACAGCTGTAATATAATAATTAAAGGAAAAAAACTGCAGTGAAGATTATTTAACACATCTCAGAAAACTCAACGGTAGCTTTTGTTGTGTTTCTTCTGCAGGTATTATCATCATCCCGTGCGCCATATTTGGAAACATAACAGGCGGTATCATCGTGAAAAAACTGAAACTACAGAAGCGTGGAATGGCCATAATGGCCGTTATGCTTACAGCAGCCGCTCTCGTGGCTATACCATTTTTCTTTTTCGCTGGTTGCGAGCAAAATCCGAAAGCTGGCTTGACAGTACCTTATAGCATAAATAATGACACGTATGTCTTTCTTGATTTTTTTTCATATAGCAACAGGTATGACTAATCACGTGGTGATAATGAAGATCATCACGTGATAAAAATGTTTAGCGGATGATAAAAACAGGCACAGCCTTCGTTTTCTATTGTCGAACAGAAGAAATGACAACAATAGGTATGATGTATCAAGTGATGGTGATGGCAATCATAGCCTAATGTAGACAATACATTTGGCAAAACAGAGAATAATGATAAAAATCATAGCATTTCATTGCTATTGAAGGACAATAGCAGTCACAACAATAGCTATAACGTATCAAGCGATGGTGATGGCAATCATAACGTAATGCAGACAATACATTTGGCAAAACAGAGAATAATGATAAAAAATCATAGCATTTCATTGCTATTGAAGGACAATAGCAGTCACAACAATAGCTATAACGTATCAAGCGATGGTGATGGCAATCATAGCCTAATTACAGACTATACATTTGACAAAACACAGAATAATGAAAACAATTAATCAAACCTTTCATTTCTATTGTAGATAGCAGTCACAACAATAGATATAACGTATCACGTGATGCGGTGATGGCAATCATAGTCTAATGCAGACAATACATTTGACAAAACACAGAATAAAAAATGAAAAAAAAATACAATCTTTCATTTCTATTGTATAGGACAGTAACACACGTATAGCAACAGGTATAACGAATTAAATTTTATAATTTTCTGATTTTTTTTTTTTTTTTTTTTTTTGCAGAGTTGGTTGGACTTTACCAGATTTAGAATCTACTTGTAACGAAGACTGCATGTGCCCACCAGCCTACCGCCCGGTGTGTGGCTCAGACGGTATCACGTATACATCTCCATGTCACGCAGGGTGTTCCTCGAAAACTAGCGATCCTAACAATACAATGGTATCGTATAATCATTATCATCCATGCAAAACTCTGCAGGAAACATGAATTATTGACCCCTCGCCAAAAAAATGTCTTTATGCTAAATAATGATCATTCCAGCAGGACAATGGTTCTATCTTTATAGGTTGTCAGATGGAGATATATGGTTATTATACTGTGAATACAGTGTGTTATGAAATTCTATAACTCCATATATCAGAAAGTGAACCACTTTAAATTCGTATGTGAACAACATGAGAGCCAGTGATGACAATTGTTTGCAATGACCTTTGCCTCCCGTTTAGGTATAGTTGTAACCCAGTTATAGACATCATTACTTGAAAGAGGATGGACTTTGAAAGCCGCTTTTTGAGTTGGATTTGCAAAATATGTTATGATGTCAGTCTACAGTAAAATCCCATAACAAAGTTACTCAATAGTTTCATTAGTAGAGTTTTACTTCAAGTATTGAAGCAAAAATGGAAATTTTGAAATTTTATTTTACGTCTTTTATACTACTAGGCCTATATGAAAAATGTCCGTCCGACAAACTGTTGGGGATTGAATCAAATTGATTAATTACTCATTTTAATTACATTCATTTGGTGAAAACCAGAATGAGGTATATACACTCGCCCTAATTGTGGTACGGTACCTTTTGTCAGTTCCTCATAAACAAAACAAATGTTCCATATAGGGTAACATAATATATTGGTGGTTTAGATTTTCATGTATTCTCGTGTGTTTTTAATAATTCGACATTATTGGGAAAAAATCATAAAATATTGTTTTGTCATTTGGGTGATCTGTTATTCAGTTTAAAGATAAAGGAGCATGTAAATATGCTATTTCTATTTAAAAAACAACTGAGGGTCAGATGTCATCATCGAGTTTTGTCTTAAAGGAGTGTTCCTCCAGACAATTGATAATATTCTAAAGGGGCGTGGAAGTTGTCTAAAGTGGAATATACTTAGAGATATTATATACTATGACACATATAAACTAAATTTCTGTCTTAAATCAACCCTTTAACGAAATATCTACAACACCTACATGTATGCTATGATTCTACAGTAGTTTATATACTACATATAGGGTGCTGATGAAACTGCCTTATTTAAACTGGCATGGTTGTTTTAAACAATCATGTTCATGCATAAAGGACTTGCACAAGATGTGGTCAGATGTTTGAAAACATTATATAGTCATAAAACCCCAAGAGTATAGCGTTAAAAGCGTACTGTACCGTTAACTTAAACGCCAACATTATCATTATTGCCGGATTGCTATACCGTATAACTCTCGTTTCAATAGAGGCAAGGGCCTGTTGACAACTTCTTTTTTTTTATGGGAAAATAACAAAATACCACAAAAGCAATTGGTTAGGGTTGACTAAACAGGTCAATTCAAATAATGCACAAAAAAAGAGAAGTAATTACTTCTTTTCTTTGGTTATTTATTTATTTGTTTTGTAGAAAAATTCCTTTTTTAAAGATTCTCTGAATGTGTGTGGTTAATATTAACAAGAAAACAACAACTCTTATCTGTTTGACGATTTTGAAAAGCTTGGATTAATTCCTCTAAGTGAAATGATGATAAGTGGTATACTGCATCGGGTTATGCTGTATGTCTGTGGCTAGAAAAGTCGAGGACTTGCAATAAACGAAAACATATCTACTTACAAATGAAACTGCTTCTTAGCCGCAAACCAAAGTCATTATATGTGGTTATGGCATATAGTTGTTACTGGAATGGAGGGGTTTACATGTGGTTTATATATGAATGCTCACAACATACGATTCCCACAAGGAAACTAGAGAATTTCCAGAAACTTCACCGCACTTGACTAAATAAAAAGGCTAAATTCTCTGGAACACATTGATCTGCAACGACCTATTCGGTAAGAAACCGGGATCATGTTGTTATTTATATACGACATGAAGAATTTTATGGTATAACTTTATGAGAAAACATTTCAGACAGACAGACAGACATACATACAGACAGACAGACAGACAGACAGACAGACAGACAATAACATGATAATGTAGTTTTCTTGTCAAATCCAGTCCAAACCACTTTCTGTTCTTGCTGGTAAACTTTTCCTTTAGTGTTATAAAATCAGTGTCCTTTCCTTCTGTCATTGATGATTTTTTTCCAATTCCCAGTTTCTAATTTCTTCAAAAAGTTTGACTTTTGACTGTACTTTTTGTTGTTGTTTGTCTTTATTGTTGAAATATTTCATTACGAATCGCACAACAACCATCCAGTAGTGGTAAAATGAGCTTGAAATGAGGTGATGTTTGACTGAACATAAATTTGTGCATCTAGTAAAGGTCATCGAGGTCATCGGTGTTGCACCAAAAATGCTAGAATGTCAGGCGGAACTGGTCACGCATGCTCCAACGTCAACAAACATTTAACTAAGTACACCCGTCCATCAAATATTGTTCCTCGTTCAGACATTTAATTTTATAATTTAACCGCTCCTCAATGTCTTGAGATGGTTTGGAGTTTCACCAGAACCACCAAAAATGTACTTGGGAGACTTCTGGCAAGTTTTTAACGTGCTAAAATTTGCATGTAGCCTACATGTATAGGCTACACAGTTTAAGTAATTATCATTTTGGAGAATCATTCACCTTTTTTTTAAACACTTTTTATCACACTTTTAGGAGCAATATTCAGTCATAACTGTACTGTCGTAGCTTATTAGTTACAGGAACAAAAAACTTATACTTATGAGATGAGATATGAATATACGTAAAATCAATGTGTCCATGTAAGTTTATGTTCATCAAAATATTATTAGCTAATGATGGACAGTGCTTTGTTTGTTGTTGTGTTGTGTTGTTTTTTATTTATTTTTACCATATTTGGAACCCACAGCCTACCTTGAAAGAGAGCCATGCTATAACAATGTCTGCTAAATGACCTTAAATCGTCTACAAATACTATAGTTGAGCATATTTCGTTACTTTTTTTTTCCATTTCGTAATTTCAGGTTTTTACCGATTGCACATGTATTCCACCATCTGAGGACCACTTGATACCCCATGCAACCCCAGGAGAATGCCTTCGTGATTGTTTTGTTGTATTTCATCTTTTCATTGGACTTCTACTCTCTTCCTTTGGTTCCTTGAGTACAACCCCTACGGCCCTCTTAAAGATCAGGTAAACTTCCAAGTGAACCATTCTGTCCAATAACAATGCTTAGATCTATGCCTATTGTTCTGCCGTTTTTTTCATGGCGACCGAATGTTTTTTGGCTTTAAAAGAGCTTATCCAATGAATGGGAAATAGAAAAGACCAAACAAAGAGCTAAGTAGATATATACAATAAAACCATGTACAATTCAGCAGTGTTCGTCAACTTTGATCTCACCTTTAAAAATCACAGATGAAAGATTCCAAAAAATACCAGAAAAGCACATCAACAAAGCATATTGTCTTCTTAGTTGCCTATTTGTGCGATTCAGTGGTGGCCTTCAATTAAATCACTTCTCGGAACCGTGCAGTTGTTTTGTGTGCGTTTGTGGATTTATCTATGATTCTGTATGTGTGATTAGGCCTTATTCCGGTATGGGATTCCAGGCAGCTATAAATGTATTAAACTGATTTAAGCACATGACTCAATAAAAAGGGAGGGGGGAGGGGGGGGGGCTGTTGAGGCTGGTATTTTACATAAGCTTTGTTGTGATATGATTGATATAGACCAATCAGCTTTTTATAAAAACCCTGTTAATTTCTGGTAACGTATACATTAAATTAGGCTCTTCAATGAAAACGGCTGGACTACTTATATAGTAAAGGATACAACTGCATATACATCAGCTTCTCGCAAACAACAATATAATAGATATAACCTCTGAGAAATTATCCTTTAAAGAGCTGATTCTTATTTTAAAAAAATGGGTGGAATAACAATTTTAGGACACAGCCGATAACATCAGCTCCTCACAAGTAACTCGAAATACAGACTAAATGTTTTTGGCTATATCTTGATTTATCTTAAAGGAAAGAAACGCCCAAAAAATATATATATCTGACAGAGTAAATGCCTGGCATTTGAAGAAAGAACGGCCCCGGGGACCTAGGAGCAGATCTCATCATGTATAAATTAGTGTTAAAGGGACACTTCACATATTTATCAAACTAAATTCTGTTAAATTATGCTTTAATGGTTAACCCTAACATACCTGCAGTATAGTCAAATTCTTGATAGTTCAGAAAATACCAACGCGAATTCTTGATATTTCGCTCGTCCCTGTCAAATAATAACTTTTGAACCGAATAGTTAGCTCAAGTTTGTATGATTGGTCATTTATTCCAATGATTTGTCTAATATCTCATATATAAATGAAGAAGAAATGCATCAGAAAACTTTGCAATGAAAAATACGAGTTAGTCAGTCTTAAGTTCGTTCTTACCCGTTCTAATTTATAAATAAAAAACATGAAAGGATAGAAAAAATAATTAGTTGATATATACTGCTGGCGTTTTGCATCCCTCGCCAAAAGGCGTACAAATAAGCCTACCATGAAACTCTGAAGTTTATCAACTTTTAAACTGATACATTAAATGCCGGGCATCATGTAACCGTGTCATTTATAGCAACAACATACATGTTTACATGGCAGACACATTATCAGTACTATAACATCCACATGACGATGGACTTATCGTTAAAAACATGGACATATCCGTCACATCACACATGACCCCTTTGGCGTTCCATAATAACGTGCTTTTGTTGGATAATTTGGCGTTCCATAATAACGTGCTGTTGTTGTTGTTGGATAATTTATTTACAGATGTGTCGAAGACAGAGATCGTTCACTTGTTCTGGGCTTTGCTAACGTCATGGCAAAACTCTTTGGTAAGTTATCAATCGAGATATAAACAATATATTATATATGACGTTTGTTTAATACTAATGAGGAGGGTGGAGTGGAATGGGGAATACATGACTCCAAACTATAACGTGGGTACACTCTGGGCGAGGGAGGGGTGGGGGGGGGGTAGTGAGGGATTGAGTAATATGGCTGGGGGGGGGGAGTACACCTTCTTATAACTACCTCTATCCATTAGAGACTGACAAAGTAGAATCGATATGGATGATACAGCCAAGCTATGACAAGAAAAGTTGTTAAAAGCATGATTTCATTAATTATGACGGCAGAGATGCTAATTGGGAAATCAAGCGTTAATCGGTTTAAAATAACTTCAAACAACCACTTCTAGAATAAAAAATAAGGTTAGAGGTATCACTTCAGTCACCTAACCCATCCCACCCCTCCCCCTCCCCATCCCATCCCTTGAATTGTTATCAAACTGAAAACTGAATGTGCGCTCAAGGGGGAGAATTCAATGTTCCACTATCTTTTCTGTAATATCATCTTAGTTGACAATTAAAATGGTAGAATACTTCCAGGGTATATGGTAACTTTCCTAATGACCATTACAGACCCGTATATGGGGGAGGGCGAGGGTCGGGTGGCGGTTAACCCCCACTTTTCAACCTCGATCACACCAAAATTAAGCAGTTATTAACATTGTATATATTTGTCTGCGGATGATGTTCCCATATCTCCCGACCCCCCTCCCCCCATCGACAGGCCCGCTGCAATTCGGCTTCCAGTTCCGCAACCCTCTATTACAAAAGCATGGATTCACGTGGGTATAAGGGAGACTTAAGAATGTTATGTAAATATCACTGCAGGATTATCAATCAATCACCATCTATATATTTATCATTATAGCTTACATACCAGGTCCGGTTGTCTGGGGCGCCCTGATAGAGAGGGCGTGTGTTCTTTTTCAAGAATCCTGCGGGAAGACAGGCAATTGTGTTGTTTACGACACCGATAAGTTTAGGAATATATATCATGGAAACGTGCTCGTGTTGAAAACGATAGACGTACTGTGTCTCAGTGTTGCACTTGTAACGATCTTGGTCGCGAATAAGAAAGCACAGGTAAGTGACAGTTTAGTATTGGTTGAACATTCTTTTAAAAGAATAACCGCAGAAGGAATAACAAACTATAGGCTATATCATAAACACTACACAAAAGTACACACAATGTTTAACCGGGGGAATAATTCCAAGAATCATCATTAAAACTATATAAATAGATGCTCTTCAAAGATCAACATCCCAAACACCGACACATTAACATAGCCTATTCATTCGTTTATAGGCGACTTAATTCGTAGGTTTGGATTCAATTGAGTGCAAGAAGTACAACGACTTGAACAAGTCGACAAATGACATCTCCCTAGAGCCATCTTATGTATGCTACCATGTTTCTTAAATGCTTCCGATTTTTTTTTATTTCGATGGTAAAAATGATGTTATTTGCAAATTTTATTGAAAAACTAAACTAATTTTATACTATGGAATACATGCATGTAAATCGTCCAAATTTCATTTATAAACTTCGCCTTGTTTGAAAAAAAAGTGGAGACAGAAAAAAAGGGAAAAACAAGAGACTCAGAAACATATAGTTCATTACTAAAAACGAAACGAAACATCTATTTCATCTTTATTTTATTTCGTAATTTCTATATAGAAAAGGTTTGTGCTATGAGTTATCACTTTTGACCTCAAGTTCTTTTTTTTGGGGGGGGGGGGGAAAGTTCATGACCCGTGCACAAGTTTGTTCTCTTCAATCATGGAGGTAAAAACAGAAGACATACCATTGCCATGATTATAACTGTATACTCATCTAAGGATATTATAAGGCTGGGGTAGTTCCGCGAAATTGTTTTTTTTTACATGCCAGAATCTCGGCTGACATATTTTTGAAGTGTTTTAGTGTAAACTACATTTTCACTAACATAGGTGTTACATTTTCTGCCTCTGGAATATCCCTTTATTTAGATATTTGCTTAATTAATAATTACCTTAATTAATTAATTTATTATATATAGCAAGTAACCTCTGAAGGGTGTCCACTCTTTCTTTAAATTCCTTATAATATATGGCAGTTATGTAAATGTAGGTAATTATTTTAGATCCTCCTGCAAACAGGAACTCGCGAACAAGCCATCATTGGCTTATCAAAGCCGCAAGCTGACCGAAGTCAGTCTCTTACATTCATATTTAACGTCCATGATTATGAATTGTCAATTCTCAACAACTCTGTACTTGGACGACATACATTAATCTTAGAGTGACTCGAACTCGGGACCTTAATATGATTGAGAGGCACCGACGTTAACAACTGAGCTAATACTCCTTGTAACCTCTGATGTATCCATTCCTTGTATCCTCTCAGTATCTTCTCATGAAGGGTTTTCACTCTTGTTATTTTACCCGGCAGAAATATGAGGCTGTCAAGACGTTGAAAGAAGCAGAAAACTCACAGAAATTGACGGAGAATGGGAACAAGGAGTTTTCTTATACTACAGTGTGAGAGACGTGTATAACCTATACCGATACCAGTGGCGGCGGAACCGGGGGGTGGGGGCTTCGGGGGGCTCAGCCCCCAATGAAAAAGTTGACGGGGCAAATGCATGATAAGACCCCCCCCCCCAATATTTACCAAGGCTCCGAAACGTGCATCTGCCCATTTTCAATGCATACTTGTCAATCTGTCCGATGCACACGTATACTATATAGGTGTAATAATTTTAGTAAATGCTGGGGGACCCTCGGCCCGTCCCCTGGCTATAGACCACATTGTCACCCCAACCGCGTCTTCACACCCCGTGAAAAGTGGAAGCATTGAGTGTGAGTACCGGTAAGCGCAACACAACTTCGTCTTAGGCCAATGACTTGCCTCATTTCAGCCAGAGAAATTGCAGGCTTGAGACCCATATTTTAGGGCTAGGTATTCGCATCATAAAACACTCGGGAAGTGCCGTTTCCGGCCATCTGGGGGTTTGAAAAACCCAAAATTTTCTTGTACGCTCCGCGCCAAGCGATGGTGGCGCTCGGCTTAGATAGTCTCCACACATTAGCCCCCCCCCCCAATTATTTTCCCGTTCCGCCACGCCTGACCGATACTGCAGCATGATCTCGCAATGACTCCAAGGTATTCATCTGAACCTGAAGACTTGCTGTTCGTTTTATAGCTATGCATTATATATACAGAGGTTAAGCACTTAAGCTTTAGTTCGCCTGGAGGGTTATTGGTATCCCCCCCCTCCCCCTCCGTCTTCACCTCTTAATATACTTAAAAGATGATTTGAGACACAGATTAACTTTGAAATAATGCAGTCAGTCCAGGTTGTATTTCTATAACACTTTTTGAGATATGACCATTTCAATAAAAGCGACTGGATTATATAGTCTAATGCACAAACCCTTAGGTCAGTTGCTCAGGTGCAACTAAAAGCTGAAATGGCAAATAAAGATAAGACTAAAAATGATTTTCTGCTTGACAAACAATGTGAAACTTTTATTAAAGTGGGAAATATTCCACACTTCTATATAGTTGAAAACCTTATATCAATATTTTGTCCTTGACTCAAGATATGGTTGATGTAAACATAGTTTGACCCACTTAAGTTGCAACTATCACAGGAAGGTGGATTACAGAGGTGGGATGTGATGTTATCTCTCCAGAAGCTTTTACTTAGGCTGTTATAATCTTCTTGTTGATTTAGCGTTGAAACCTGATACATTGTGGAATGTTTTCTTAACTGTCAAAGTTCTCTTTGTTTTATATATGAAATAGTCTTTTCCTTTCTAGATAAATAATTGACAAAATTTCAAAGAAAAACAACAAAGACATTTTTTTCAGCTGAATTGCCCTTATGAACCTCATCCATTCTGCTGTCGACAGGTGCATTTACAAAATATCACAAAAAGTTTATACCTAAGCAAGTCAACAACCAGAAAATCATTTTTATGACCTCAACTGACATGTTTAAAGTGTAGTACAAACTTATCAAGGATTGAGAGTGTTGAATGTCATTTAAGGATGCAACTCTTACTTTATATGAAGTCAAAGAACATCATTTTGGTTTTAGTTATTAGAATTATTAACAAAAAGTAGATTACCATTAATATTTAGGCCTGCACTGAAGCGCCAATGTCATCGTAAATTTAGCCTTTTAGAAGCATTCCAGAGATTGAGCATATTTTAAAGGTTAATATCTTAGAAAACCGAAATAACTATAGAAACAGTGTACTATAGCAATAAAAACAATTCTTGGACTATAACATTCAATGAATTCCGCCTACTATCAGTCCGTTAACACTGAACTCTAGTATATGGAGTCATTCGTGCACAAAGTTCTACAAACGTTTTATTTACATATACTCACATATATTTTCCTTCCTGAAACACTTTGCTTGTCTTATTTAACGCTGAAACTCTGAGAATCAAATATTATATTTTTGCAGGTTCTTATAGCTTCCAAGAAATGCAAATTCTGAAAACATTTAACAATATGTGGGTATGCTGAATGCATAGCCAAAACGAATGGCCTAATTTACTATATATCCTGTATATACAATGATCGAAAATAGCTTGGCTATGTATAAAGGCATTGAAGACTCACCCCAAACCGCGTGCCGCCCTCTGAAAAAAAAGTTAACTTTCCGTTGCTTGCAAGTGAAGTTTTTTTCTTGTCGCTACAAAATGCAGACAGTAATGAAACGTGATACCTTGTTATCTTTTATCTGGACCTGAGATGTCCATCGCTGCTATGTACACTGTGTTGTGGGTACTGACCGTAGCTGTATGTATTGACTGTACACTAGTGTCTAATTACCGACGGTAGCAAGCTGTGTGTTTATTTTCTGGGATCGATGGTGGTGTCTAACACTTCGGTTACACCTCATTCGAAACCTTTAAACAATCACGATACGTGCACTGCAAGCTTACATCAACATTGCAAAAGAGGCTTTTGAAAGACTTAGGAGAATCGCCAGTTTCATGAATCTATAGCGATTTTGGAATTTCCCTTGTCGAACATTGTCGTCCACAATGCCACAAATTCAACAAGGCAATCTGCAACCGAAGGTTGCCACCCAGTTTGATGGCAGGCTACTTACCTGTCGATCCTTGAACGGTCATCAGTATTTCGTCAAACTATATCCCTGCTAGAAAATTATATTTGTAGTTCTTTAAAAATGTCTTTTGTAAATTATATGAATGATATTCTTTTAATTTTATTTTTAATTATTATATTGTCTACAATTCAGATGTAAGTTATTGTTCACTTTAAATGAACAAACATTTTCAGATTTTGAATAAAATTAACTTAACAATTTTTGTAATATTTGAATAAGGGGATTAATAAAGCTTAACCTTTTTAATCTTGAAAAAGCAGATTTATAAATTTAAATGTTATATAACATGTGAAATGTTAAATATTTCATAACTAATATATAGCACCTCAAAAATAAGAAATTTTCCATTCATCACATGGTTTAACCCTGTATGGTTGTTATTAATTCTATACCTTGTAACTGTGGAAATTTTTTCCTATTAAGTGTATAACCTTGGTGGAAATTACAACTAAGAAAAGATCATACTAATAATAATAATGATAAAAATAAAAATAAACAAACAATGAACAAATGAAGACGTATTTCTATAGCACTCTAATTATTTTATAAATATTTATGTTATATAATAATCGGCCAAAATCACGACTTTTTAGAATCTTCCCAAAATTGAAGCAGAAAAGAGATGGCGCACTTTAATGTATACATCACGCAATAATTGGTAGGAAAAGGTCGATATTTTATTTAAAAGACACTTTTAATGGGATTATATATTGGTATCTCATCATTTAATACAAATTGAAGTTTTTTTCCAAAAAATCGAATATAATTTCTGTTTTAGATACAGACATACGTTTTCTCGATGTCAATGAATATATTATAAACATCGAGACTGAAATGTGAGAACATTGATTTTTTTTGTCGAAATTTGACAATTTTGTAAGGCTATAGCCTTATGGTTTTTGAAATTTCGGCCAAAATCACGACTTTTTAGAATCTTCCCAAAACTGAAGCAGAAAAGAGATGGCGCACTTAAATGTATACATCACGCAATAATTGTGTAGAAAATGGTCGATAATTTTTAGAAAGACACTTTTAATGGGATTATAAATTGGTTTCTTGTCATTTAATACCGTACATATTGAAGTATTCTTCCAAAAATCGAATATCATTTCTGTTTTAGAGACAGACATACGTGTTCTGGATGTCAATGAATCTATTATAAACATCGAGACTGAAATGTGAGAATCTTGATTTTTTTTGTCAAAATTTGACAATTGTTTGAAATTTTGAAAATAGATGGCGCACTTTAGAGTATACATCACGCATTTATGCGTCACAGCAAAAAAAGAAAACATATTTTTATCGCTTTAAATGTGTCTTTTGTAGATTGTATGGTGGTGGGATGGGTTTCAAAATGTTAGATTACTTTTCAAGATTATAATCCATCAAGAAAGCCATCGATAATTTCGAAAGAAAACTGAAGAAAATGGGAACAGGTGGATTTGTTATCTTCATACCCCATAATTATTGTGGATATAGTACATGTATTTTCCTAACATTACCGCACTAGTGCAATGAGGTTCTAGATCCCCCATAAAGCTTTAATGATATCGAACATGTCACTTTTAAACGCAATGCGTCAATGAGTGTATTGTATATTTTTTAGACTCGGGTCCCTGTAAGGTTCCGGGGCCCGCCCGCGAATATTTTTTTCCCAAACTGAACTGACACTGAAATTATTTCCTCGATTCTGATTGGTTATCAGCGAGCACGTGATATACTTTAGTTTTCAACATGGATCCTCCATAATCTGTCGATATCAGTATGATCAACACAATCAAATTCAAGATATTCACATGAGCAACTTTGCAGAACTTTTGGTAGGTATATTTGAACGAAAGTATACAGTGAAGCAACTATTCCCAACTACTGCGCCCATTATAGGCAGTCCTCGATCGTTTGTTTACTCGCTTGACTCCGCTCTACACAGCACATACATGTAATGTAACCTATTGTACTGTGTATAGTATACAACACAATAAAACACAGTGCATTTGTAATTGTATACATGTAGCCGATGTACATATGTACCGTGGTGTTTGTGTACATTCGGGGTTGCGATACTTTTAGTTTTATAATCTTAATTCAAAATGCATTCAGTCAATGAATCATGATAGGCCTAGTCGAATATGTAGTGGCCATGAAGACGCGCGAGTGAGTGTGTGTCAGCCAGTGAGTGTACACAAACATGGCATTTCATTGACGATATGTCTGTGTCTTTTGACTTGTTAACTAGTTGTATATAGCTTATAACCTATACGTACGTAACCACATATGTTTACCTGCACAGTTAGAAGTTCTTATACATGGTGACATAGTAGGCCTGCATTAACCGTATATACGTATTCGTACTAGTTCGAGATCTCAAATTCACTAATATAGGCCCTACCGCCCTTACAGTAGCTCTTGATAACTGGAAGCCTCACATTGTATCTACATGTAGGCACACTTAGGCCTACATACTTTAACTTAGCCTGTATATGGCGTACACCCGTATTTTTGACATGATGCGGCCGATGGGGATTGGTATGATCAACACTAACAGTGTTACATACATTCATTCATAAACGCCGACTACCATTCCGGTATTGATCAGCCAATCAGAATCGAGGAAATAATTTCAGTGTCAGTTCAGTTTGGGAAAAAAATATTCGCGGCCCGCCCCCTAACCCCTGGCGTTACACCACTGGAATCGACAGACTCAAGATAGTTAATGCGCCAGTATAGTTACCTTGGATGCATAGCTTTCTATATGAAAATATTGCAAGCGATTTTTGTTTTAACTACACTACGGGGTCGCTGTTTCATAAAATATGCAAATCATATATATACACTCTTTGATAACCCATTTAGATTGACACTTACGTGTTACATTACCCATTGTATACATAATACTTTTTAAGAAAAGTCACCTAGGAAAGAACAAACAGGCTAACTTACATGGTGATATCATGAGCTGATTCCCATTTCTACACAGCCCGTCTGCATTCTATTAACTACTGTGAAAATGGGCTGCACTTTTTACCAGGCTCCCTTGCCCGCCGGACCACCGGCCCACAGGGCATTGCCCAAATGCCCGTGTGGCCAGTCCGCCACTGCCCTTAAGTAATGTTCGATCCCTTGTGTAACCCATGCTGAAATTTACTCCGCAATTCCATAGTTTATTACTATCGTATGGAAATATGATGCGCGGGAGTTATCTACTATATATAAAATACCAAACACCTGCATCATTTGCTTCTTACTGCAGCCTACGCTTTCGTCAGTTGTGTATTAACACGAGGTTATGATACGTTCTAAATATTGACATAAGTACGATATACAATTTGCTGCTTTTCATCAACTCGGCGAAGGTATTGAAGTCATGACCAGTTCCCTAGGGTGGTACTAAGTACCTGTATCCATGTCTGATTTCGGAAACGAGCAATTTTCTGAGCAAAAGAAGGGGCCAGAATGATACAAGCTGTCATTCTATCTCAGAGAAAGCAACAAATCAACAACAACCATATTACCGTTAGTTCACATTTATGACATACTTTTTGCCTACTGACATGAATAGTTGTACAGAGAGAGAGGGGGAAGGGGAAGGGGTGTGTTTGGGGGGGGGAAGATATTAGAGAACGTCTGCCAATCTCACCTCTCCCAACTGTTATTCAAAATCGTTTGGTATGTTATTCAGATGTTTTTTAACAAATAACTTGGAGACGACTCGACCTCCTTTATAGATGATCTATCTATAACCGCTTCGAAATGTACAGCCAGGTTAGTTACGTAACGAAATTATGTCAAATTAAGCCCAGATATGAAAACTGATTTTCTGATTATAAAAGTTTGTTTATCTACAATTATGTTGGCTTTGACAGAAGGTTAAATTTTCTGGTAAAATATCTATCAGATTGTTCAATCACACGTGGTAATGTGAAAACTGCCTTTTTTTTGCGTTTAATTCTAAACATCCTGACAGAAACCCATTGAAAGGTTACTCAAAAAAATAAGGTATCTGATAAACAATTTAATGCGTGACGTCACTCAGTGAAACGTCGGGCAGATTGAAACGAGACGGTAATATTATCAAAGATTTAACCATTCAAACAATAAACAACAAAAACAAAACATTAAATTCGTTATCACAAATAATTTGTGTGCGTGTGTTGTCTGAGTGTGTCTGTATGTAAGGATAAATATTTCGGTGATTTGAATACTTTCTGGCGGGATCATGTCTTACATATGCAAAGTATACTATCTGCTAAATTTCTATTGTAATCTTAGCTACAAGAATTCTTTTTTTCTTTGTCAAATAATTTGGAACAAAAGTACGATTCAAGTTGATAACAAGCCAATAATTGCTTATCATGCATTGGAGTGAGCGTGACACATTTGCTTGTTACCCAATGGTAATACCAGTTCCTAATACCATGGTTACGTACATTAGTTTACCCCTCACTCATTCGCACAATGGGAGAATCCCTGCTAGGGAGAATCCCCTGCTAGTGAGCCTCTGCCACTCGTAGTTCATGCGATTGAAAGATTGAAAAGAGGTGGGCCACGGTTGTATTATTCACTTTCTTTCGATCTAATGTCGTTAATTTTAAATCCATTGAAGAATCAACTAGCGTATAAAGCTCTTTTATGATTGCATATAAAGTGTTTATTTTCAATTGGAATTTCATACAAGAATGATTTACCCTTTTAGCATACCTCCCATTTCATGGAGAATAATTCTTGGATCAACGTAATCTCTAATCCTATAATGACTAGAAAGGAAATGCCAAAGAATGTTTCTACAGTTCACATGTTCTCATGGTTTATTCCTTCCTTTTGATTCAGACTTACAACAGCTCTAAGAATACTTTGTAACATGATGTTTTTTTCAAGATTAAATATAAGTTACATGAATAAATTTGGTCAGGTGATGAAGTGAAAGTAAAGCAGAGTTCTGGATGCGTTTTGGATTAATTTTCAATCCCATACTCTATATGAGAGGCGATTCAAATACCTCTTTTCAAATCAGCAGAAGAAGGAGGAAACTTTATCTTGATTATGTTCACAGGAAACTTATGCAATTGAATATTTCATTTTCATAGAGATCTAATGGACAATTTTCATTGTTCAGTAACGAATGGTATGAGAAGGAGGGGCGGCGGTGAAGGTAGGGTAGCTATGACCATGATATTGGGATGATATTGCCTCCTATAACTTATGTTTTATATGAGTGATTATAACTGTTGATGTAGTCGACCATGCATGTCATAGTGTTGACTTGTATTGCACATATAAAAGCTATAAAGCGTCTCTTAAAAACTCATTTATTCCAAAATTTACAGTGATTTGACTTGCATATTTATGTAAACTTGTTTAGGCGCTTTGAGGCCTTTGCATAAAGCGCTCTATAAATATTTGCTTATTATTATTATAAAACATCCAAACCCCGTCCTCGTCACCGTCCCAACCTCATTACCATTCAATCTTTCAAAATGCAACAATTGTAAACGACGTGATCAAGTTGGCTGCTAATAAATCAAAATTTGATATTTATAAAGATGGTTCTAATATTTTGTACTAAGCGAAATACACACTTCTGTATATGTGTGGAACACAGTCATTTGGGGGCGGGGGGGGGGGGGCTATCGACGCAAATGCCGCAGTTTCAGAGGATCAATAAGCACATCAAGTCACTGCGGACTTAACAAAGTCTTGTAGTTGACGAATTCCCGATCCCCGTGTTTCCCAAATCTACTTGCATAACTTAAACTCAAAAAACCTATGAATTCTGTTTCGGGTTTCGAGTACCCGTGCTATTTCCAGCCATTCAGATCCGTAAATAAGATTAGTCACATGTAGTTAACGTGTTTGACTTAATAAGCATTGTCCCTTCCTAATTCAAAACGGTACTGAAATGTATATGTATTGTTTGTTGAAATTTCAGGCTTACTCCAGTTCATGATCGTCTGCATAGAATATAGTTGTAAAAGGACAAAACTTACAGCAAGAACTCTCTTGCGAGCATTATCTTAAGCAACCTTTTGTGAATAAGACGATTTCACGGAATCCGTTTTTCTTATACTGCTTGCTTCGAAGTCATCGATAGTATCCTAGCCTAAGCCTATTGTACATTTACGTCTTGGAAGGAAGCGACATTCTTACTGCTTGCTGCAATGTAAACAAAGACAAGCGTGAGCTTCTTGTAAATAAAGATATTCAGATCCGTTGTTCTAATGAGAGTAAAACAGGATGAATAGAGATTTCGTTGAAGGCAGTGTCGTTCACTGTTACCAATAGATTGTATCCAACCAACAATACCAATTTAAGCTCGTAGAAGGTTAACTCGTCAAATGGTTCAGTGGGTAGAGCAGTGGACTGGTAACCTGATGAACTGAGTTCGACTCCATCAACGATTATACACCTTTAACATTCTTTTTCTCTTTCAGCAGTCCACGCTGAAGTCTACATATATTAATTCAACCATCTAATTTACTAGCTGATGTGGTGGCCGATGTTATAGAGGGTGACGAAAGACTCATTCCTTGTCGGTCGTGTAAATCGTGGCTAGGGTTCAAGACAGGCCTCTGGCGATAATACCTGAGGTTGTGGCATGGTGCTTTTTTGTGGCCTAGGATCCCGTACCATGTCTCCCTTGTTGTCGCAAAAGAACCCGGGAGGATGCGCAGAGGGTCGGTCAAATCGACCAGAAGCGTACTAGGTGGCGTGCGTGAATCCTTGCCTTTGGCCAGAGGTGGTGACATCTCTGCGACCGGCATGCTTGCAGCCCATGTCCACTGAATACGTGGCCTAATGAGGCGTTATTCTCCTGAAAGTGAATATACGGATGCCTTTAAGAGCCATATAATTATTCTATATTAAAAAAAAAAACCTGTTTCAAACTAGCGCCATCGAATTCTTTCTTTTAAAGCCGTTTTTTTTTCTTGTCACTCTGAAGGTGGAATGTATTTTTATGTAATGGGTCAAATACCCCGTTTTTTATTTTGATAACTTCAGGAACAAAATTAACTTTGATTTGCCGTGGACCGTTAAAAACCACTGCTCTCAGTCTAGCTAGGATTGTATTCCTATAACACAATTACTTATTTTTTGTTTGTTTTTGGAATGACCCTTTAAACAGTTGAGGTTCACTAGATAAAGTGACTGGATCTTTTAGTTTATTACACAGCTCATCAGACTAGTTCCTCGGTTGCACTACACAACTCAATGGGAGAAATTAAGATTTTATGGTCTCAGATGACATGTTTATAATTAATACAAATTTATTAGAGACAAATAATGTCGAATGCCATCCAAGGGTGCTCTGTTGCTTACATGAAGTTTAACGAACATATTCTGGTTGGCCTCAAAACCAACGGATCAACATTAACTATAAGAACTAACGCTTTCAACCCCAGTCCCCTTGCAGTGAGACTGTGACTGTGTGACAGCGACGTAGCCAGGAATTTGAAAGGGGGGGGAGCACTTTTTGCGATTGATATCGATTTTCAAAAATTTATGCACGACTATATGAGCGGAGCGCCACCATCGGTTGGCGCGGAGCGTACAAGAAAATTTTTGGTTTTACAAACCCCCCAGATGGCCGGAAACGGCCCTTCCCGAGTGTTCATGCTGGTTCCATGGCCTCTTGCTAACTTGAGACACCTCATTCAATATCACTTTTCAACCAAAAAAACAAACGAGTTAAGATAGTACATAATTCAATAATACATAATGTATTTAAAATTAGCAAGGTACATGTACAGAGTAGTCTTACTTTTCAACTGCTGATACTTGTAGTTACATATATAGATAGGCCAGAAATGTCTTAGATACAACTATAGCCAGTAATTATCTTTGATACAACTGTAAATGTTTAAGTTAGCCTAATAAGAGAAGGCGAGAGCTATCCGACGATTGCCATCTGATTCAAATTTCTCAACTGTTTTCTCAACTGAAATATTATCTGCGTAAACAGGTTCTTAACTAGATGTTACAACACTGACAAGATCGGATCCTATAGTCTTTTTCAGCGGGTAGAGTGTTGAATGAAACGGCACGCGATAGAAATGACAGCCTAAATTAGAAGACTAGGTCACCTAATTAAGCCATATTCTTGCTACGTTCATTTCAATAGTTATTCCTGTCTAGACTCTTAAACTCGTCCAGCAAGCTTATGGATTTGAAATATGGGTGTTTTTAAAAAAAGATAACTTGGCCAAAAAAAGTGTAGGCCCGGGCCCACAGTGCTACATACTGGCTACGCCCCTGATCATATGATATCATATTATCAGCAGATTTTGTTTCCTGTTTGAATTCTTTTACATGTTCTTTTACATAATACATCAGAAAGACAAACATAGTGCTCTTTTACAATTTTTCAAGTAGGATGATTCTTGTTTATTGTCCAATGTCTGGACTTTAATACATTTGACCAACTTAACTGATGGACATTGGACAATATAAACTCTCATATTTTGGAATATAGCCATATATGCAGTGGCCTAAAAACAAATATCGTTATCACAGTGTATTAGCAGTGTAATAATTATTATAGGAAGTGCGTATCACGTACGATTGCTAGCTTGGCTTCATTACATGCTGTTCGTGCACAACTTAGGACGAATCATAGAAAGGATGAGATCGAACGTTGTCGACGTTGTTGTGCATACGGTTCGTGACATTCCATAGAGTGAGGTTAGGTAGGCAATATGTATTTTATTACGCAGTGGCCAACTGTAGGCTTGTAATAGGCTATAGGCTAAATTTAGCTAATTGCATCTGCCAAACTAAGTAAGTAGTTGAATCAGTAGGCATGAATGTTACTACGATTATAATTGAGTTAACGGAGCTGACGAGTATTCAAGATCAAAAGAGCACTGACAAAATACCATGCTAAAAACACAACAGTTTTTAAACATTTTTTTTCGACACTGAAAGGGGGGAGCGGTCGCTCCCCCTGCTTCCCCCCCCCCTGGCTACGTCCTTGCTGTGTGATCATCGTCAGGTGTGTATCACCATTCCCCTCGAAGGGGAACAGATACTACACATGATCTTAGCCAAAAGGCCGAGAAGTATATACAATAGCACGGTAGTCAATGTGGCTTCCATTCCTTACTTGTGCCAGGTATAATTAAAGGTATCGTTGCTGAGGTAATTTACTAATCGTATACAGGAACGTAAAGAAGTACGAATGTTCAATGCATCAGAGTAAAAAACGAAACCTTTAGTATTCGATCTATCAGCTTGCATATTTAGAGTTCTTCTCATCTCTGATATATACGGTGATAATATGGAGTTAAGGGTGGTTATAATCCCAGTACATCAGATTTATTGATACTGTGAAGAGAAGACACGGACTTAGGCAGCTTGTAGGTTATTAGATAGAAACCGGTGGAATCACTGGAATGCCGAGGTAGCCAACAACAAAGAAAAGAAGAATAAGAATAAGAATAATAAAGAAACAAAGACATAACAGCAACTGTGCTCTCTCGTTAAAAAATATCGCCAGCTCTGAAATATTTACCGATCAATTAATTCAAATACCGAACTGTATCGGACAAATTACCAAATAGATAACGGTGACTTTTCTCGAAATACGCAGGGATATGCATGATTTTCATTTGAAGAAACCTCTCCGCTCTAAAGAGCATGCCAGCTTTTGTCGATGTTCCAGAGTGAATGACTGCAAATGCCATGCAACTAATTAAGCAAATCTAGAGAAAGAACATCAGGCATTCGACCCCCCCCCCTACCCAAAGGCGATGGTAAACCCGTGCAATTTTTATGGTTTACCGGGTAACAGGTTAATTCGAATTATTTACAACGATTCCTCAGATTTAGTGTCATAATGCCCGTCTTTATATACCGTAATATTTTGAAATGATGGAAAAGAGATGGTGCTCTTTTCATAAGCGTTCTCTAATCATTTTATGAAATATTTAGATAAGCTTCCGTAGGTGTATTTTAAAGAGGATAGCGCCTCTTGCAAACTGCAAACTTAATGTAGACCCGTAATTGTCCGCGAAAAGACCTCTGAATTTTTCTCGCTCAAGACAATATAAGCCTGTAATTGACTGGTATTATATCACATATTTATTAAGTGTCTGTTTGTTTACTATTGAAAAATTTTCTTCTTTCATCGTCTTACAGAATAGGTCAATGGTGAAACATCTTAACAATTCAGTAACCATAGTGAAAGTATGTGTTAATGCCAAGAAAATAAAAGCAAATAACTGAATATGAAACCGATATAGTTACCACGTGGTCTCAAAATCGTGAAATAATATACAGAACATGCATAGCAACACTATAAAACAAAAATATCGTGAAATAGTGAAAACTAAGAAGAAGAAGAAGAAAAAACAAACAACATTTCAAATGGTAGAAAGTAGAGCTTATTATAATTGGCAGAAAGTAGAGCTAATTGTACATGGCAGAAAAGTATAGCGTTTCTTTTATAAATAGAAATTAGAGTTAATTATAAATCACAAAAAAAAAACGAATTAGTTAAAAATTACAGAAAGTAGAGCTAATTATAAATGGCAGAAAGTAGAGCTAATTGTGAATGACAGAAAGTATATAGCGCTAATTACAAATATCAGAAATAGAGCTTATTATTATAGGCAGAAAGTAGAGCCAACTATAGATGGCGGAAAATAGAGTTCATTATAAATCACAGGAAATAGAGCTAATTATAAATCACAGAGCTAATTATAAATAGCAGAAAATAGATCTAATTGTGAATGACAGAAAATAGAGCTAATTACAAATAGCAGAAAGTACTGAGCTAACTATACATTGCCGAAAAAAAAGCTAATTATGAATGCGATCAATTTTGCTTAGGTATGTAAGTAAGATATCAGTATCTTTAATAAGATTTGTGAATAGTAACTATAACATGGTACATATGTACTTTACCAGGTTACTAGTTATATAAAACTGTTACGCATAACACATACAAACATCACCAAGTTATTCATAGTTATAGGTCAACGTTTATTTTGGTTTTCACGCTTGTATATTAATCTGTTCCTCCGCTTTTGGATTTCTGGATATTCTTTATAATTACATTTTACGGGTAACTAATATGACAAGCATTTATGGATAAACTATTACAAAAATTAGATTCATTTGCTGTGATGTAAGCTTTATATGAGAAGTTATACGAAAAAGATCAAGTAGTCTATTGACACATTTATTACAAATAATATTATTGTGAATCTGTTCAGTTGAAAACTTACAGATTAAATATTAACACTACAACATCATTTGCAAAATCCTGTTTTTATTTCTTAGCCTATAACACTAAAAAGATTAGTGATCAGCAAACGTTGGTTGGCTTGTTTGAGGCTAGCATAAACCAGTATAGTAAACCTATGAAGTTATGAATATAATATAGGCCTAAATTAGATTATATAGCACCAAGGGCGGCGGAACCGGGGGGCACAGGGGGCACAGGGGGCACGTGCCACCCACGTTTCCTCAGGTTAAAAATGTGCCCTTTTTCTACATAAAAATTGAGGTGTCTCAAGTTAGCAAGAGGCCAGGGAACCAGAATGAACACTCGGGAAGGGCCGTTTCCGGCCATCTGAGGGGTTTGTAAAACCAAAATTTTTCTTGCTAGTATGCATATTTTCCTTCAAGGGGGGGGGGGGGGCGTTGATGGAGTGATGTGTATACGCAAATAAGATATACAGAGCTATAAAGGGTACTAAATATAAGGCTGCATCAGTCCAATCGAATTTCTGCAAAGTGCCCTTTGATGTCGGTGCCCCCCCCCCCCCCCCAGATTAAAAGTGCTTCCGCCGCCCTTGTATAGCACGCTAACGTTCTTAAGAGTAAATAGTTACAGGTGATAGAATATTAAATGTACAGATAGGTTAGAATGAACTTTCAGGTATATTTACGACGTTGCGCGTTTTTGTCGATGAGACTAAAATACGTCGTTATACCTTACGTGATCGCCTTCAGTGTTTTACTATACACATCTTTCAGAGAAAAACATTTAGCTACTTTCGCTTGTGTCCATGAAAAATATGTTTGAATTTCGATATCCACTTTTTTCTTATTCGAAATAGACTTTGTAAAAACATACCGACACCGTCTAATCATAATTTGTTAATTAAACTAGTTTATGTCAACACGTTGTTATTGGTTATATTAACGATCAAAATACTGTGTTGACTTATCGCATGTGATCAACAAAGATTGTTGAATACTATAATGAACATGAATTTATGATGACTGTAAATGAATAGTAAAAAAAGCTTGGAAAGGAAATTCAGAAGAAGAAAAAACAAAGAAAAACACCACAGCCATTTCGTTTACTGCATTTTTGCTTGTTAAAATTTGAAACATTTGTCTCTTAATAGTTAAAAAAAGGCTTTTAAATAGTTAATGTTCAAATCTTTATGTTAAATATATTTCAGATACGCTTCTCCTCAATATATATATATATATATATATATATATATATGTATATATATGTATATATGTTGATACTAGATGAGACTAGTGGAACACTAGTAGTTGTAACTCGGAGTTTCACGCTTTGTAGCGATCTTCAGACAACTGGTAGCTTCAAGTTATGCTCCATGAATATATAGGATCCTCGTCGGGATTACCGGGGATTATGCGGTTGTTGGTGTATTGTTCTGCCTGAGTATTCTCTTTCGCGTCCGTTCTGTTTGTGGGTTTGTAAGACTTTCTTCGGTGTTCGGCTGTTGGTGTATTCTCTTTTGCGTCCGATCTGTTGTTGGGGTTTTTTGCCTTCCTTCGGTGCTCGCTCCTTAGTTGTGTGTGGTTCTCTTGACGGTGTTTGGTGGTTGGACTGGAGTTGTTTATGTAGAACTTGTTTTCGTGGCGACACTTCGATATGAGCTCTGGGCGTTTGTTCAGGAGGGTCCGTTTGTCTGTGTTGATAATGATGAGTTTTTCAGTGAGACAGAGGTTGCACCGCTTCGACTCGTTGCTGTAGGCTTTGGCTCTGCTGGCGATCGACCAATTGATAGTGAATGGCTGGTTGTTCTGTTTCAGCTGCCAGATGTGCTTCGAGAGTTCCGTTGCGTTTTGGTGTTTTTCGTGGTTGAGCGACATCTTGTGGTTACCGTATCTGAGCTTGAAGGGGGGTTCTGTTAGGCCGATGTATGTCTTGCAGTTGTCGATGGTTTTCACTTCGGCCTTGTATATGATGTTAGATGCCTGGCAGTTTCCATTTAGTGGGCATGTGTCCTTTTTTCGGCAGTTGCAGGCTTCCTTTTCTTTCGATGTGTGGGTGGCTGCTATACGTTTGTTGTGTCCTTTGATGATGCTGGCGATGTTGGGCATGCAACTGTAACTGACTTTCACGGTGTTTCTGTTGAAAATCTTGTGTAGTTTCGATGTCTTCGGGAAGTGTTTGTTGATAAGTTTCAGGAATGTGCCTCCTATGTTCGTGGCTACGTTGCTGCTAAAAGGTGGGTTGAACCAAATGATGTTGCGCTTTCTGTTTCGGTTGTTCTTGGTAGGTTGGTGGGCGATGTATGAGAGATGTAAGATAGACGCCAACCTACTCTATATATGTATATATATATATATGTATATATATATATATATATATATATATATATATATATATATATATATATATATATATATATATATATATACGGACGTACGGGATTCAGAATTACCAAGTTACGAAAAGTACGAGAACGCTACAAAAACTTGTCCTTTAGTCCTTGAGTGGCTGAGTTTGATTAACATAGCAGCTTTTGAATACTATTAAAGTCATCATCTTTTAATATCGTAATAGTCAAACCTACCACGTGATAACAAGCTATAGCAATAGATTATAGAAGTTTGACAAATTTCGTAATCTCACTCACGAGACTGGATTATAGTGGGGATTATAGTGGGGGTTATAGTGGGGGTTATAGTGGGGGTTATAGATTATAGTTGGGTAGTTTTAATCCGAATTATAATCAGCTTATTGGCGGTAGATCTACTTACAATCTATCGCCCTGGTAATGGAACTCGCGACTCTCTTTAGTGTCACCAAAAAATAAGAGGGTCGCCATAACATCGGGAAGAAGATTAAGAATGGAGAAATTGCCGAAATTTGTGGGCAAAAGGTGGATATAATCATCAACATAATTTTTCTCAAAAGTTGCAAGACATCATCATTTCGAAACTAAGTACCATTAATCAAACACAAATTTCTTAAAGGGATAGGAGTACCTGCTTCCAATAGAACCGCTTCCCAGGCCATAATATGCGCCACTGGAAAGGTAGCAAAGAGGAATAAAGTGAAGGTTTGGGTCACCAAGCAAGAAAGTGTGAATACCATGTTGTCATGGATCTATTACTGAAGTTATCCAATGGACAACTGTGTAAAAGTCATGCAGTTACCCAAATGAATGCTTGCCTGGTTGAAGACACGAATATGCTACGTTATTAGCTTTAAATGTGCATAGCGTGAAATATCTTCTCCTTTCCCTCCACCCCCCCCCCCCCCGGTCTACACAGCCCAGTAGCTTTCTTGTTACGGTAAACCTACAATTGTTTTGTAAGATCAATTAATATATGCTAACAAATAAGTGTGTAAGTCATTGCATTCTTTTAATGTTTGTGTTGTTAACAAATCGCTTTATTTTTACATATTCAAGTAAACATCTTTTTGAAACTTCCGAAGTTTAATCCTATGTGTCGGGAGGCAAATATATATTTTCTATTGGAATGATGCGAAAATAATTTTCAAATAATATTTTTGGGATCATAACTTTCTCTTGCCGATAACTTTCGAACCGATATATCCAGCTATATTGAATCGATATATCCTGAAGTATACCGATAGTTTTCATATTTCATATTTCATACTTTTCCCCACCCTACCCCTCCACCGTTCCCAACGATCGAACCCGAAAATGGTGATCAAACATTATTTACAATCTTGAAAAACATGGAATCTGCAAGCAAAGCCTGATTAAGAAACAATCCATACATGTACACAAATTGCAAAATGAATCCACATATATAAATATGCATGAGCTTGATTATATCACCAAATATCATCACATATCACCAAATGATTTGCATATCAATATTAACATTCGTTCAATTTCATGAATATTGAAATCATGGAGCTTTAAGAGCAGCCGATTGGAGCAATATCCAATAATGCTAACAATTTCACTCTATACTAAGGTAGGGAGGGGGATGTGGAATTGTCTCTTCATCCTCCGTGGATACGGCCCTGCTATATAGATGTCTTTTGTTGTGAGACAATCAAGAAACAAAATTTTATATTATATAAACAACAAAGCAATATACCGTAATGTATAATATCTCTCGACTGAATAATTCTTTGTATCCCCTTTCTTGCATCATCATTCGTGGTTACAGAATAGAAACATATTCATGTTGGATACTGTCATATTTTAGGCCTATGTAATACATTTAGAGGGATTCTTGAGTGGCTACAGATTCTACAATTTTTGCAAAAAAAATGTGATAATGTTAGTGATACTTCACAATTCGATGATAAATTGTGTTGTCAGGTTTAGGAAAAAACACACACAAGCAACTCGGCAATATATCACGGAGGTTAGCTTGTTAGCTCAACATTGAGTATCATGTGCAGTTTAAGGCCCTTCCGGACCACCGTAAGTGGCCTTCATGTATGGGACCTTCGGCTTTTACCCCGCATACTTCTGCTTCTTCTTAAGAAGTATAGCGTGTGCTAGCTGTTCCTCAGAGGTAGGTAGAGATGACTGATTTCAAGCTGTGGTATGCTCGGTTTTGAAGGTTTGAACTGTTACTCCTGTTGAGTCTGATACCTGTTGTTTATCCTGCAGTTCCATTCCTTTGTATTGCTATGTGTAAAGAATGGAATTATTATGAGTAGTACGAAGAATGCGGCGTTTTCAAGTGAACTTCGTATATTTACCAACCACCGCAAACAAATATCACAATATTATTAATAAAAAAAACCCAAACCCAGTTATTCTGAACCTACAAGTGCATAAAACGCGTTTTGTTATTTTCAGCCTACCAGTGTACAATCATATATATGATGGAATCAACTTGACGCTGAAAAACATGGCCAAACACATCAACACTGACTGCGCCCTTTCATTCTAAACTGCAGCCACTATAACAAGGAAGAAACGGAGGCGTATATGTATACCATGCGTCGGTTCCTTACCGAACTAACCACTGAAAATCATAACAAAACAGAACCGCAGTTTTGACCAAAAAGCAACGAAAAAAAAACCGAAAACGAAAACAAAGCGAAAAACATAGCAATTATTTACACGTATAGGACATTTTACCAAGTCTAGTCTTATTTTGACATTTCTTTCAATTAGTGTAGGCTATCTAGCTTAGTATAGGCCTATGTATCATTTGACACCATGAAAGAGAATGATCACCTTACAACTATACTTTTAAGTTTACTATTGATACTTTTTCTTATTCGAACCTAAACACCAGAATATTGTCAATATTTTACGAAATTCTCTGATCCATCCCACCCTGCCCTTTCTCCTCTAGAAGCAACGTGTTTCCACGGTACGCTCATTCCAGAAACTTACACAAGTACAAACACCTGCACATGTACCTGCATATCCACCTACACCTGCAAATGGACATGCACAAGCAAATGCACGTTTTCGGACACGTCTCATGCACAAGGCGCTATATCGTACTTCAAAAGTGTTGAAGTTGATTCTTGAATGAGGATCTGTTATGTCATACACTTATAGTGTCGTGAACCCTCATGTATATTTAATATATGCAGATGTATGTAAATATACTCTGTTTAACTTATCCCTTTAATGATTTCTTGGAATTAAACATATGTGTAGTGTGATTGGCTGCTGCTGTCATGTGACTTAAACGTTAACTTATGATTGGAAGAAAGTATCTTGTCTTTTGCCTCGTCATGTATGACAGTTTTGTAAGCCAATTCAGTCTCACTGTATACCTCTACTGTGTAAGGTCTCCGTGTGTGAAAGCACGTACAATATACTAGAAATTACACTAATTATATAGGTTTCCACATATTTAATCTGATCAATCCTGCGAAATAAATAGTACGAATCATTATATCTCTCTGTTGGACTGGTTATTCACGTTATTCGTGTCGTCCCTGCCACGCGACCATCGAAATCTGCCTTACCGTACTGGGACGGACGCGACAGGATCTCAATAGATTGCGCGGTCAACCTCCCCCAACCTCTATTTCCATCCCGCCTTTACTATCTCCCCTCGGCCCTCACTCGGCCCTCCAAGCAAACAAACATCCGCTATACCCTTCCAAATAATAAAATAAGTTTCCCATTACCTTAGTGTTTTTCTTGAAGACCCAGACCGAAAGGAAGACCAAAATGGCGAAAAAAAGATCGATAGCTCGTAGTGAAGCTATCAGCCCGTAAAAGTGAAACCGTAGACTGGGTAGGTCGTAGAGGATACAGTTGCCAGTTTTCCCACAAGATGTCTGAAAAAGTTGGCAAGCTTTCTCTATACTAGCACCGAAGTAAATTGGACCCGGGATAAAACCTGAAAACATAAAAACGAAAGTTCTATAGATCGTTTTCCAAAAAAGTAATGATAACAATAAATAATAATAATAATAAACAGTTCTTATTAAGCGCCCGTAACAGAAGTCTCAGGGCGCTTTACAAATATAAAAGTCATAAAATACAAAAAGAATACAAGTCAAACACACAACAAAAGAAGCAAAAGACCGCTGACCAGACAAGGAACATGCAACGAAAGAGCAAACCAATAAGAAAACCAGTGTCTGGCCATCGATCCTGACCTATTCTAAAAAATAAACCAAACCAATTTGATATAAAATCAAACATGTATAAACAAGAGAAAAGTATACAGTATGCTATATTCTATGTGAGACAAAACGCAAACGCTCAGCACGGCATTCATCTACATTAGTGGTTTTCTGTAGAGTTCAATCCGCTCACCAAGAAGCAAAGCTGCCAACAACATTGCACTAATCGGGCATGTAGGAGCCACTTAAGATTATTAGTTTGTCCATTTACCTACCGGCAAACCCTGTACATTGCTCATTCGTAGGTACAGTGAATTTATTTTTATATTTGTAACCCTTTGTTGCAATCAATTGTTGTTTGTTTGTGTGGTCCTCGTAGAAATGATTCGTGGACCCCTTGATCTACATATCTGTTGTGTGAAAATCGCAATCCTACGAATGCCCATTAGTGCCATTGAAAAAAAAATCGGCGGGTCTGGGGTTGTTTTTTTTTTTAGTATGTAAATTATAAATTTAGGCGTCTACAAATTATTTGTCTCAAAACAACAGAGATGCCCAATTTATTTCTCGGAAAAAAGATAATATGTCAACTTCTCTCTTTCTCCACGTCCCTCCCAACCCCCCCCCCCCAAAAGAACACTATAGTGGGCCAACGTAAAACCGCCGTTCCACAATTGACGTAGCCTATTAATTATACGATATAACATTATCATAGGTAGCTGGCCGTTCTTTCAGTACTTGCGAGTCGGCCACAGACTTTATACATCGCTTACATTCTTATTGTATGTAACCTCAAGCAAGAATTATGAACGAGAAACTGTCAGAACTCACCGAGAACTTTCATGAACACACTTGAAATCCCCATCATAACTGATCGGTCCCTTTCTTCAACGAGTCTGTAAAAGAAAAACAATGAAAACTTTAATAAAAGTGAAAAAGAAACTCATTAACGAAAAAACCGACTGGAAGCTTGTTATTAATCTGAAATGAGCATTTATAAGCAAGAAGGAGATTCGACTCAAAATAAAAAGTAACGCCGGGATTGTATACAATTAAACTGGGGTGTAATCCGTGGCTACACATATACAACTTACTGTGGCTTCCGCGACTGGTATGGCGCAACCCCCCCCCCCCGCACCACAGTAGAGAAGTGGTCCCATATAAGGGGCCGCCAATCACGAGTACATCGCTGGTTAACTCGTTTGGTATAGCGCGGGAAAGTGGTAATACTTATCTTTAACAGCTATAAACCGTAGCTATAGTGTTGAACGACTGGGGGGATGGTGAAAACCTGGGGAGGGGGAAAACTGGGAATAAGGGGGTACTTCAAAGTCATATGTTGCAATGTAGTTTTTGATCATATGTAGATCCCCTCGTTCATGCATCCCCCCCCCCCTCACGGTATAGCGCACTTTACACTGTATGTGACCTACCTGATCTGTAACATCAGCGTCGGATTTGCGGCAAAAGTAACCAGAGTGAAAAATAGCATATTGACAGCTATGTAAACTATCCACATATTATCACAGCCTGTAGGACAAGCCTCAGAGAAAGCGTACCCTTCGTCTTCTTGGTAGAAATCATTGGATAAATCTATCGGTACACAACTGCATTGAATAAAAACCTGTAACCAAAAAGTAAAGCATACTTCTAAAATTTTGTAAATTTCAGATTATGCATGGCAAAGAGCGATCCCTCAGAGCAGTGACTTATAAGTCAGGGGTGGGGGAGTGGTTGGTAGTGGGTAGGTATCCAACCCTAAAGCAGACGTGTAGCCAGGGGGCGAAGGGGCGACCGCCCCCCCCCCCTGAGCATATATTTTGTATGTTTTGATGATATCGCTAGTTATTTCAAGCATAGATGCAACTTACAAGGCCCGGGAAGTGCCATTTCCAGCGACCTGGAGGTATTTTCAGCCAAAATTTTCTTGTACGCGTAGTGCCAACTCATGGTGGCGCTACGCTTATAGATAGATTTCAATGCAGAATCTACGGCTCTGCAAGTTTGCCTACAGGTTTGCCCCTCCCTTGGCAAATTCATGGCTACGCCCTAAGGGCGTCGCTCAGGACATAATTTTTGTACGCAATCTAAAACTCAAGCATTTACACACTTATATATTCATTTATGCACTGAGTGTTATGAATATTCATATAGCTACGTACTGTTGAGTTTTTCCCAGATATTTCCCAGGTCTCTTGCGACTTGCATCCAGCGTGACAAGGTGTGATGTAAGTGATGCCATCCGAACCACATACCGGTTGGTAGTTGACTGTACAATCACAATCATTATTGCACATATGGTCTAAATCTGATGGCGTTTCCCCCCTATATGTTGTTTGATACAACAAGTAAAAGAAGAGACGTGATAAGGTTAAAAGCAAGATGAAAGGGGTGGGGGGGGGGTGCAGGTATAGGGAGGAGAGTTGAGGGTACGGAAGAGTGAGAAGGTGGGTAGAATGAAGTCGAACACTGTTGAACATTGTTATAAACATGGTGAGTTCTTAACAAAGTTTACTCTTTACTCTTGATTTCTATGACATACGAGTCCATGTAAACCAGGCTTTGGTTTGAAACGAAAATAAGGAACAACATACTTCGCGTCCATTAGTTACCCTGGATAACACTTGATCAAGAACATACAACGATTCGTTTCCCTATTGCACAAATACTGATACGGAAATTGTATAGTTTCATCACTATCATAATTCACACTAACTTACATACGAAGCAAATGAATGAACATTAATCGAATGCTTTCGTCACTCGTATCGTCTTAAAGGCATTGAAGACTCGCCCCAAACCGCGTGCCGCCCTCTGAAAAAGTTAACTTTCCGTTGCTTGCAAGTGAAGTTTTTTTCTTGTCGCTACAAAATGCAGAGAGTAATGTATGTATGTATGCGTGTATGTGTGTATGCATGTATATATAATGAAACATATATGTATGTAATGTATGTATAATAAAACGCTGTTATCTTTTATCTGGATCTGAGATGTCCATCGCTGCTATATGTACACTGTGTTGTGGGTATTGACCGTAGCTGTATGTATTGACTGTACACTATAGTGTCTAATAACCGACGGTAGCAAGCTGTGTGTGTATTTTCTGGGATCGATGGTGGCGTCTACAGGGCGTCTAACACTTCTGTTACACCTCATTTGGCATCAGACGTTTCTTTGTGCGCGAGTCTTCACACCCTTTAATGATGCTAGACAGTCATGAAAGGTTTCTCTCATCTTCTTCTATAGATCCAACAACGCAAAGTGATACCATAGGACTTGTTCCCTGCATGGCATGAGAAGTTGCATGCTCTCATTTAAGAACCTTCAACGTACTAGGAATAATTCGAAAGGATCGCAACCATTTCAGGAAAAGAGTTTTAAAAATTGAAGCAATTTTACTTTTTTTGGCTTGCTATAATATGGTATAGCAAGTTTGATGACCTTTCACATGTACCTCCGTAATAAAATAGAGGCAGTTTTAAAAATTGTATCATAATACACAACAGTTAGGCCTATAGCTATACTTACGCGACATAACTAGAAGAATAACTATCCCTTGATTCATATGGAGCAGTAAGCCCAGCAGTCGGTGTGTTTGGACATCCAATGAAGAGATACATTATAGTGGTAAAGAAACAACCAATGTGTAGAACTAAGATCATCATAGCTTTGCCCTTGTTTTGGAGGTTGAATGCTCGTATAATACAGCCGCCTGATAGGGTACCGATGAAGGCAGCCGGTATGACCACAACGCCTATGGAGAAATGTTCCAAAAAGAGAAGCATAAAGTGCCAGTCATAATGGGATAGAATTGTTATATTGAATGAATTCCGACGTAATATTAATCTAAAAACTATATCCCACCCACTCTCCTTCCCTGAAGAAAAAATATATATATATTACAGAAGTTAATGGTCACACAATTAAAAAAATAAAATAGTAATAACAGCCACTCATCTTTAAACTTAATGATGATTTTTTACTGCAACATTTAAAGAAGTTTAACGTGTTTGTGAGACATTAACTTACTAGCACTGTAACTTGACAAAACTCAATGTCCTCATTTTAGATCAAAATCTCCAGAAATACGGAAAATTTTGGAATTTGAAAGGATAACCTGTTGGCAATATCCCATGAACCCCTTCATCTGTAGAATCTTAGATTATTAGTTTTACTTTACCTGTTAAGAGGGCAGCCCTAGATGCATCTAGATTAAATTGATTTTGGATATACTTGGGACCAAAGGCTCTCCCTCCAGCAAGACTTGCCGTATTAGCACAAGTGGCCAATATCATCGCCATTACCGTAAAGTTACGTAACACTCGGAGAACCGACTTTAATAATCCTGGATACAAGATAAATGAACAAAAATATAATATGGATTAAGGCTTGTGATTTGGATATATATATATATATATACATACATACATATATATATATATATATATACATAGGCTATATATATATATATATATATATATATATATATATATATGTGTATGTATATATATATATTACGATTTTCATTTATATATATATATTTATTTATATATATATATATATATATATATATATATGTACTTCTATATATATGTACTTCTATATATACTTTTATGTATTGAGCATGTATATGGAGGGGATAATGCTTTCAACGCAAACAGTTGCGTAAATACAACAGCATGTCTGATGATATGGAGGGGTTGGTCTGAGGGGCTGCAGCTGTGTGGCTCGGGGTCATTTATGGGTCACTTCAAAAATTGAAGACTATATAAACAGGACTCAGTATCATACTTGTCCGAGGAGCCCGACCACCATCTAGACTCTCCTGAATGTAAGAGTGACCACCCCCCAACCCCCCTCCCCCCAACCCATCCGCCCGTTCTCCATCACATCCCCAGATTCGAAGAAGTGAGGTTGGGTACGTCCTTATCCATATTTCATAATAATATGAGATAATATTTGGTCACAAATTGTTGATACCTTTGACAAATCCAGTGATACCCTCGTCTTCTTCAATGTTAGGCATATGGAAGCTGAGGGATACATCACCCATCTCTGTATCATTCTTGTCGTCCACCGAACCCTCCTGCTCCCGACTACCTGCAGCTTTGTTCTTGGATATCTTAAGAGGATGGTGATCAGCAAAACAAAAGACAGGACAGGAAAATAAAAGTACCATGCATCCGGACACCACAAAACCGAGCCACCAGGCACCTACCCAGCGAGGATCGTCTGGCCCTATGGGATACGTTTCAAGGGTATCGAAGGGGAAAGATACTGGTAAACCGAGGCACATGAATGCGATCATGTAGCCAAGGGTTGCACCGATCGGAAAAGTGGTAAAGAGAACGGCTGTGAATAGAAGGAAAAAATGTAAAAACACGTCAACTATACCCTTTGTTGATTTTTATAGCGTTACATGTTTCAGTAATGACGTGAGTTTGGAACAAAGAGGTTACTGGGCGATGTAATCATTTTGGTTTATCATCATTCTTCTTTTGTTTTTGTTAATATGATTGCAAATTTTACGTATAATTGATCAGAATCAGAATTGACATAAAAATAACAAATATTATACCATACTCCTTTTATCTCATTTTATCTCCTTCTATCCGCCTCAATTACCAACCTCTTCCCCTCTCCCGCATCTCCCACACCCCACCCTCCACCCTCCAAAAAGACTTGCATTTAAAAAATCTTCCTTTAACTCTTGTTTAGTTATCATGTGTAACTATTTGAAGGAGAACTAACAATTCTTAAAGATGAAAAGGTAAGTAAGAAAAAAAAAACTATGTTCAACATATATGTGATAGAAAGTATGTAACAAAACTACATCCCATGGCTCAAATGAACTACATTTAAACGATTCAATCGTGGAGTTAATCATTGGAAGGGTTATCTTTTGGAATATTGACCTATAGATAAACTGATGAAGGAATGAATTCCCCTGATGTCACCAGTCTAGCTGCCTGCTGTGCAGAGTAAACAGGGAACTTGTGTCAAAACACACTATAGTTGTGTGTTAATACAATATATGATTTATGGCTGGAAAGCACAGAGCCTTAATGTGCATGTACTTGCAAGGCACCCTGCTCCCCCTACCCCCTGCTCCCCCTACCCCCTCCCCCACCCCTTGCTCTCGCTCTTTCTCTCTTGATACGCTGGTACGCAGTGGAGTGTTAGCTCAGTGGTTAACGTCGGTGCCTTTCAATCATAAAGTCCCTGGTTCGAGTCACTCCCAGATTAATATGTCGTTCAGTTACAGAGTTGTTGACAATTAACAATTCATAATCATGGACGCTAAATATGAATGTAAGAGACTGACTTCGGTCAGCTTGCGGCTTTGATAAGCCAATGAGGCTTCTTCGCGAGTTCCTGCTGGCAGGAGGATCTAAAATACATACCTACATACATACGCCACTAATCGCAATGACCTGGCAGGCATAGCATGTCATTAATAAATAAATTAGTATAGCCTATACTAGTACTGCACGGTTAAGTTATGATAAGAAGGTACATGTTACGATGTCTGATAATACAAGTAACAATGGCTACTATCTTGATAAACGCAGATATTCAGACTGGTATAGCATTATAATCAGTGTACATAGTCAGACATCAACATGATAACGACACTTAAAATGATTCTTTTTGCCATGGGGAACAATAAAACCACTTGAGATAATATCTATCTCACTCGTCAGAAGTAAAAAAAAAAAAAATACAAAGCCGTATTGACTTTCTGGGTTGAGTAGGTTAAGGCGACCTATGGGAGCGATATACTGTGTAGACATACACACATAGGCTTATCACAGGTGTATGGAAATTTTTTATTTATAGTAATGTAGCACCGTAATTGAACTAGAAGAAAAATCAGGAGAGATGAAATATTACTTCCTTGTGACTAAGAAAATAATAAAGACATTTTACAGTCATTTCCTTACTTGGACGAGAAAAGGGTGGCTGGAGAGACTGATAGAAGGTATGGGGGGGGGGGGTGAAGGGGAGGGGAGGGGAGAGAGGGGAGGTTCTTCTCTCATGTAAGCCGTCTACTTGTACCAATGCTATAGTGTATGTTAGTGGCATGCATTTTTAACTTGGTAAATGTAGGAAAGGAACAATGGAATATTTTACTTGTTGTCGTTCTAATAATTTTGAACTTGAGTTAGTAAATGAGAGAAGAAAACACTGTTAATAAACTGCATATCTATTGCAGAAATTTTTAGTAAGAAGACATAAAAAATAGGTTGGGCAAGCATACTGTGTAGGATTTAAAATGTCAGGCCTTTTAACGTTTACATTGTACATGATTAAAACCAGTTAAATGTATTTATGATTCCTGTTGTAAACAAACTCGACAGCCATGTAACGTATGTGCAAATGGATGGGATGAAATGGGTTGGATGGGATTGAGTGGGTTGGATGGGTGGGTGGGATAGTGGGTCCCTTTTCTACCGACCGATATACACTGTAGAGTTTCGATGGCTAACCTTGTCATCAATGAAGTGGGTTGGATTGCATGAAGTAGGTTGGTACGGGATGATGTGGGTTGGAAGGGATGAAGTGGGTTGGATGGGTGGGTGGTTTGGTGGGTCCTTTTTCTACTTACCGATATACATTGCAGAGTTTCGATTGCTAACCTTGTCGTCAATACAAGAGACGATAAGTGGAAACACAGCGCTGCTAAAACTGGTCAGAACCTGACCAAGGAGAATCCACCATGCCTGATTGACAAGAGCTCCCGATTCACTATTCAAACCGTTATCACAATCATCATCATCAGCATCATAATGATGCTCACTGTCACTGCTGCCATGTGCGGTCTCAGTGGTACAGAAACGGTCTTCTCCGTTCTTCAAATGACCACAAGAAAAAGAAGAAAAAAACAGTGTTTAAAAAGCAAAATTTCAAATCTCGAATTGTACTTTACATTTTCTGTCCCTATGGGAACGTTAAAGGGTGCTATCAAAATGGTAAAATATTTTTTTTTCTGCAATTTTAGCTGTTATATTCACCATGTTGCTACAAAATGATATTAAGTGATAAATTTTATCATTTTGGTGCAATTTGGTTAAATTGATGACATTTGATAAATAACTTCTTTTGTCATATTTCAACAAAATGTTGACATCCTCACTTACTATAGATTCAATGAGTTCGTCTATTTATTGCAAATTTTTAACGTATTATTCGAACAATTAATCATCTTGTTGAAACTTGATACAATATTTACAGAGAGAGATCTTAACATGTTAACGGCACCTTTACGCTTCCATAGTCTTCCCATATCTCTTCTTTTCCTCCTTTGTATTTCGTTTTGAAATTTTGTTATTGTTCACTATAGGCATATCATTGTGACTATCACAAGAGTGACTTTGCCAATGTTGCCGTTATAGTTAGTTTTGTAGCCAGGTCCTTTCCAGTTTATTATATATTTTTTTTTATTGGAAAGTCCTGCAGCAAAACACGCTTTAAGGGCGGTAACGGTTATGCAACTTTAGACGTGGGGCCCTCGTGCACTCTTAATGTTTAAAGAATTAGAGGAGTGACCAGGGGAAGGGGGGAGGGGGACAAGTAGTTTGGGCCTAGTCGGAACCCCCCCCCCCCCCCCCACACCACTCCGGCTACCTCAGTTATAGTCACTCTTATCTAACACTGACTAAATAGCAAATTTAGCACTAAAATGGGTAAGTGTTTTCAATGTATCAGAGTTACATTACGTCAGAGTTAAATTAGTTAAAATTCACTCTGAAGAGAAAAACTATAAATAACACTTATCGACCAGTGTTCACTCTTTGGGAGTGTTCACTGTGAACACTCTCAAAGAGTGAATCTTCACTCTTTGGATTTAAGAGTGTGTGGCATATTTGCCATTTGGCCTTGATCGATATTGATAAAATTGTAGTGAAATGGTGAGTAAGTAAACAATTCGACAGACCGGCTGATACTCCAAACAAATAGCTGACATATAGGCATAGAGCATACTATATATTTACGATTGAAACTTTTACAAAAATACACGTGATAAATTATTCAAATTAACCAAATAAAGTTAATCTTTACCTCTCCAGTATAGTTCGACTGCGTTGCAGGATCCAATGCGGAAGGCAAACTATAGAGATAATGGGGTATCGAACACACGAAACTGCCACAAGCACAAATTAAGTAGAGCGCCCCTAAAACACGGGCCCTGTTTCTCTTCTGGCCATAATATATCACAAATAGAACCGTAAATAGGCCAACGATATCCGTGACAGTGAAGAAGAAAGCCGTCTGCGAACTTTTTAACTGAAATCTCTTCTCCAGTGTCGAAGTACATGCTCCTAGGTATGTCACGGAAGCGGCGAGACCGATGTTTGCTAACCAGACGAATGCGGTGAACATCTTGGGGTTATCAAACAGGCCCATTTCCCTCCTCGCGACCGGTGGGGAGTCCTCTACCGTCGGCTGGTAAGCTGCATTGGACCGTCGCGTCGACGGCGAACTCTGACCTGAACCCGAATAAGGCATTCTACGGTATCTTGGCCGGATTTCTGCAATGGCAGCCTGCATGATGTGTAAAAAGATTATAGGAAACTATGCATAGAAGTTTAGCTGGAGTTAACGGTATATATCGCAGAATCGGTTCTATATTACAGATTACCGTCTCTTCTTTATGTGAGGCACTACGTGTAATCTATTGAGATAAATGGCTTTGTTGTTGTTAAATAGTACGCACGTAGTTCACTGACATCCATATGTTGTTTACAAGGGCGTAGGAACCGGGGGGCTGGGGGCGCCAGCCCCCCAGTGAAAAATATGATACTTCCGCCCCCCCCCCCCGCTCCGCAAGTCAGAAAACCCCTTTTTCATTTCCAAATGAGAAAAAAATCTCATTTGGAGCACCAAATTGCATCTAAGTCCAGGTGAAAATGCAAAATTATTTACAAAATGGAGTGGGTGTTTGAAGTGTGCTATATTGCACTCAAAAGTACCTTCCTACGCCACTGGTTGTTTATCAAGGATCCAGTGTATGACTATACGTTTTAAAGTAATATTACTCTTTATTTACTCCTGATAATCCTTCTCTTATACAGATTGTTCCATAAATCTTGTTTCATCTTTTTTTTGCTCGAAAGGGAACAGTCAAACCTTTATAATTTTCTATATAGAGCTGTTATACTAAACTTATCATTTCCATAGAGATAAGTATAGGCCTAAACAATTACGTAAATTATGCGTATACTGTGTTTACTAGTTTATGTATTTACTGTTTTATGTCATTGTATATTCTAGATTGTTTGTAAAGCGCACAGATGCATCGCGCGTAGTGCGCTATATAAGATTTCATTTACATTACATTACATTTACATTGTATATATTCGACGTTCAAGTTTTATTACACAAAATATGAGTTTTACGAAAAACATAAAGTTACAAAAATCCTTGAAAGTATGCGAAGGGAATCAATTTAAATATCACGTGGCATATTAGCATATATACAGTCGATGTCCTTTATTAGCTATGTATGGCGATTAGCCAAATATGATATTTGTTGTGTACATATAGGCGTATATACAGTAGCGAAGTCGTTGATTGTGTGTTCTTTATTGGTTGTTCTCTATAGCTGTGCAAATAGATTCAAATTAGTATACATGCTTAACTGTTATAGATACCTATCACGTACATTCCACTAACCGCCGAAAACTCAAGAATGATTTCACGTCTTGTTGAAAGTTGACGAGATTAAATTAAAAAGCAAAATTAATTAATATAATAACATATATAAAACATTAAATAAAATAATTCCGTCACTCGTAAATATACGTAAAAGATTACTTTGAGTTTCAGATTTGAGTCAGAAACATTATCACACACACATACACACACACAAAAAATATTCTTAAGTATGTCGTATAATTAGTCATCAGTTTAGCGTGGGAGGGAACATCTCTTACATAACGTTCCCGCCACACGCCCACACCTGGACCAAAAACAATAAAACGGTTACACATCCAATTACTGAATTTCTAATCAAGATTAATGTTACCAGTCTGGGATATAAAGAATTAAAAATCCCACAATGAAGAGCCATTGTAAAGCAAACAAAATTTAAACATTATAACTTACCTATAAATACAACGGCATAAAAGTTTTATAAAACAAAACTCGTCTTTTTTCGGTATCGATATAAAATCACCGTGGGTATAGTTCTATTTCGATATTTTTCTTGAAGCTGTGTGCTCACCAGGTGTTGATATTCGAATGGTAAGACATACGGATAAAAATCGACAAGAACCGTTATACGTGAATTACCATCTTGCGCCAGTCACTAACCATCAGCCCGTTTGGTATCAAAGTTCAATTTCGTGTTTCTTCACAATAGCAGGTTAATTATTAACACTTTTTGATAATTATTATACAAACATCTTGTGGAAGGAGATAAATTACTCTGAATATTTTTTTTTTTAAAAGTGACTAATAAGAGAACGAACAAATGGGTTCTACACTCTGTTGACTAATGTCTGCGGTAGCAACCCAAACATTTGCTCAGAGAATTATAGCTTTCCCAAACGTGTAAAAATTTGTTATCTTACTAATTTTGATTACAGTCTTTGCTTTGTTTAAAAGTGAAACAAACCACATCCATCATCTTTGTTATATGCGATTGAGCAGGGGCGTAGCGAAGGGGTTTTTGTTGGGGGGGGGGGTGTGGAGAATTTGATTTGCCGACGGATCTGGAAGTGGTGACTGAAATGGGAAAGGGGTCTAAGGGGAGGGGGTGTCCCCCTCCCCTTTGGCAAATTTTTAGTTTTGAAACGTCCTTAGATGCAATCTGGTGTATATTTTAAGTCAAATTTGATTTGCCGACGGATCTGGAAGTGTTGACTGAAATGGGGGAGGGGTCTAAGGGGAGGGGGTGTCCCCCTCCCCTTTGGAAACTTTTTAGTTTTGAAACGTCCTTAGATGCAATCTGGTGCATATTTTAAGTCAAATTTGATTTGCCGACGGATCTGGAAGTGGTGACTGAAATGGGGGAGGGGTCTAAGGGTAGGGGGTCTACCCCTCCCCTTTGGAAAATTTTTAAGTTTTGAAACGTCCTTAGATGCAATCTGCTGCATATTTTAAGTCAAATTTGGCACGGAAGAAGCTCCCGTTCTCCTTTTCTCTATTCAGCTTTCCTTCTTTCTTCCCCTTCCGCTCTCTGCACCTTTTCTCCTTTTGCCGACAGACCCAAAATTTGCCGACAGCGACCAAATTATTGGGGGGTGTGACACCCCCCCACACCCCCCCCCCCCCCCGCTCGCTACGCCCCTGCGATTGAGGTAATTTAAGATAAAACAATTTTCGTAAACAGTTTAAAAGAAAAACAATTCCCACTTAATATGGGAGTTTTTAATATTTCAATGTTCATCCATACATGGACAAGACATAAGACTTGAGTAAGTCTAAAAATGACATCATTGATAAATTTTGTTATTTTATTTTAATACATCTCGACGGCTTTTTGCAAACACTGAATCGAAAATATTCAGGTCCATTACATGAATTTACAATTTGAACTGACATTGGTTTCCATGGCAACACTGTTTAATTCAGCTTGGAAAATATGCATAGAAAAACAAAGGGTATAGAATGTTCCATCTCCGACGATGCGTTTATAGGCATCACAGAGCGAAGAAAGAGGCCTCCCTGACACGATTTTGTAAACCCCTGATTTGTCTCTCAAGCGGAAATAATATTTGGCGGAGTTATTCATCACAAGGATCCGAATTATTATTAGCTAACTTGATTGGTTTACTTTGACCGATCGTTTATTCGATAACAACGTATCGGTATTAATGATGAACCCATTAACCGTCATGTAGTACTTCTAATAATGATATTAACATATGGCATCAATCCTGTATCTCTGGTTACATCTTTACAAGACGCCATATTACATTCATAGGTTACAGTTTGAGTAGAGAGAGAGAGCCTGGTTGTATCCTAATTTCTAAAAGTATTGTCGATAGTAGTTCCTTTGTTTTAGAACTTCTTTATCGACTCTGCAATAGGTACACACATTGTTTTTTGTCAAATTCATAGAATATATAACAATATTGATTTTTGTTTTACAAATACGGCAGATTTTAGAATTCACTTTACGACTTTAGGAGAATCTTAAAAAATTTAATAATAATAAAAACGTTATTAAATTTTTTCCTACGAGACACGAATAAAAAGCAAATGGTAGCATATTTTACCTAAATAGAAATAATAGTGAGGTTGGAATAATGTTTGTCATATTTGATTCTTCATTTTCATCAAATCGCTCAGAAATTCATTTCAATTGGGCAATTTTTTTTTATTGGTTCAGAAGAAGAAATATCATCTGTTTATATATAAAACACATGCAGGTATATTATTCAGTAATAGTTAACTACACCTATGTAGAAATTTGTATAAAATAAGTCAAATATTTCCATCGTTTTTGGAGTGTTCCTTAATTATATGTCCATCCGCTATCATAGTTCATATAATGCATGCTGCACTCTTGTGGTCATAGAGTGGAGTTATTAAATATTTACCTGCTTTGTGGCCACTTCAAATGATAGACATTTAATAATTAAGACGAGCAAAAATCCTTAAAAATTATCAGAATCATCCCTAAATTAGAAGTTAGGCGAGGCATTTCTTATACCATTTAATCATTCGGTCCAAAGTGCTAGGGTGGGGCAGTGTGAATATATTCAGTTTGTTTAAGATGAGCTTTTTTTCAATCATTTATTTTCAAAATTAAGAAACTCTATAGAATTTATTTGGGTGACTTTCGCAAGCAATATACTTTGACACAATAAGGTTAAGTAAATGGCTCAAACTGAAAGCCGTTCAATATTATTGATAGATATCGATATCGGGGGGGGGGGGGGGCTAGTATGTGGAGGGAGGTTGCATGGGTTGATTCTGATATTTGGACTCACAAGGTGCACATGCGTAATCGTAATTTGTTTATACTATCATTATGTTTTGCGATTTGTGCACTTTGAACCGCTCAAAGTAGATATACATAAAAGATACAATCTGCGAATCACGTGACTTTTTACGACCTTTCAAGTTAATAACCTGATCATTTACGGCTGTTCCAAAGGTGTATCTCTCCCTCCCTCTGGTGGCCAGCAAGCCTACAGAAAGGAATAGTTAGTGTGTGGGATGCAAACAAATACATATTGGCAGTAAATGTTAATATGGATAAGAACCAAAAACTGGCCCGAGTGTATAGTTTTAATGTACTTATACCATATATATATTCAACGTGGCAAAAGGTATACAGCACCGGCTCATGGTACCAAACTCCCGCATTCAGTGAAGACCGCCTTGCTCAATTTTTGTCACCATGGAAACCTGTCAGAAGTGTGAACATCATGTTTGTCACAAAACAAGTCAAGTAGGCCTATATAGATTTGCCAATATTTATAACAAAAAGTGCTTACAATTGCGTTGTAAATTTTATGAAACTTTGTAACGATTTTATATTGTATTCCAGAATTTGTTGTGTCATTAAGATACTGGATGGTTTTTCATACGTGCCGTAAAATATATCAACGTCCGCTTCATTTATGATCCTTCTCTTTCTTGACTGGAGAGTTTTTTTTTTACAAGATGTTAATTAGTAAATGAATATTGTTCTTTTTCGGTGATCCTTTCACTTAAAATTTTAAATCTCTTTCACACTAGTGCACAGATTACTTTATAGATTTGTAAGAAAACATTTACCCCCCCCCCTCCTCTCTCTCCCGAACTCTACCGCCCGCCATGTCCATCCTTTAAAGGATTGGTTCAGGTGTTTGACATGTCTATGTTGTATGAAAGAGCACAAAAAGACAAAAAGAACAGTGAAGAAACTACCATGATAGCATGCTCTGTTAAGGAGATATGACACTTTGATGTCACATCCTCACTTCCTTAACATGTGTGAATATATTTCTTTAAAAATTATTTACATTTTTTAACACATTTGAAAATAATATAATCAAAAATTCTTCTGATGTTTAATCTCAAATACTTCCTTTGACAAATATGAGATCTCCTGACATATCTTTTGGTTGAAAGTCATGAAATCTCATAAAATATTTAGAAAAAAAATACAAAGACTTTTCAGGAATGTGAGGATGTGACATCACAGCTAGTCAGATTTCAGCAGTTTCTACACAATCTGATAAAACTTTACACTTGAATATCTCTTTAACCGAAAAAGATATTTGAACAGTTTTTTTCACCATTGTGTTTCTTTTATTGTCCTCTTTCATATAACATAAACATGTTAAGGCGGAGTGTATAGCCTAAGGCGGAGTTTATAGCCTAGTGGTTAACGCCGGCGTCTCCCAGTCATGAGATCCCCGGTTCGATTCCCCGCCGACAGCAAGGTGTGTCGTCTGGCAAGGGTGTTGGTCAATAACAACTTCCCGACATGGACGTTAAATGGATGTGTGCCGAGAGATTGGCTTCGGTCAGCTTGCGAGTCTATAAGCCTCCATGGCTTCTTTCGCGAGTTCCTGCTTGCGGGAAGATCACATATACATACATACATGTGTGCCAACTGAACCAATCCTTTAATAAGATCATTCTATACATTGCCCCTTCTTTGCCCTTAGTTGTGTATTCAAGCGCAGTAGAATTGAGAAAAAACACGTGATGGCGGTGAAAAGTACAATAAGACAAATACAATCGTTTCGCTGATTGGTTCATAAGATTTTCAAACACTATCAATGGCTGTTGTATTGGCTTTTCAACTCTCTTGTGTTTTCCCCCTACCTGGTGAACTCGGTTTGAAGCATTCAAGTGGAAAATGACAAATAGCGAGGTTTATGTAAAAATCTCTGAATATTCATTATGTTTTCAATCGTCACTATATGATAGAATAAACAAGTGCAACACATATACGGTAGCCTTAGAGTACTTTCAAGCACAGACGAAATACAATTTAAAATAAATTAATAATCAAATAATAATCAAATCAAATAATCAAATCATTTATAATCGATAGCATTACACGAATGCATTCTTGAAATGATGAGAAGCAATAACGTATCACAGTTTGGAAAGCTGTACCACAATGTAGGGTATAACAAAACCTTTGTGTTTACTTTGGAAGAATTTTGAGCAGATCTCAGATTTTCGACATCTTTTTTCCCAACCAAAACAAAGAAAGAAAGAAAGAAAGAAAAAAACTCGTACGTATTAGCATATATAGCATAAGTTAACACTGCAATCGTTTCTTGGATATTAGTATCAAATTATTGTGTGTGTGTTTGTCTGTCTGTCTGTCTTTCTCTCTGTCTCTAAATATGTTGGTAAAATATCTGTCCGTATATGTATCATCGATAATGTTTCTTTTCTTTTTTTCAATGCATGTTTCATTTGTACCTTAGTTCACACTATTCACACTGACTGATCTGAGAGAGAAGATGTGAGAATATAGTTAATAATTAAACAGATTAAACTGATTTTCTATGCATGCCCGCATTTTTATACCGTGGGTGCGGTGGTATTATGTATGTATGTATGTCTATAAACGAATGTCTCGCCTGGCTGATCCAACCATGACCCCCTGAATAGTGCGACCTTGTAAGACGCCCACTTTTTGGACACTGAGAGAAGATTTGAGAATATAGTTTATAAATTAAACAGACTAATTCTCCATGCATGCCCGCATTTTTATACCGTGGGTATACGTTGGTAGTATGTATGTATGTCGATAAACGAATGTCTCGCCTGACTGATCCAACCACTACCCTGAATAGTGCGACCTTGTAAGACGACATTTCTTGGCCACTGTAGGTTTTGCAGTTTTGTCAACAAAGTTGATCAAAGGCCGTATTTTGGAGTTCGTAACTCAACAATAATTTGGCATCTTATAAAGAAGTTTGTTTACGAGGGCTAGTTTTGTCTATGAAATATATTTGTTGTATCTTTCAAGTTGTGACGTGTCCTATGGAATGCTGGCAGCGCATCAGTAAAGCCAAGCTTAACAGAATTTATCAGAACACTATATAAAACCTGTTAAATAGTTTAATCCACTTCCAGAACTGACTCAAAATTTGACAGTGAGACGCGCTATCGTGTGGTGAATTGCTGTGGAGGTAGGTGTTACATCAAATCTCGTTGTGTAATAATTGGTAACCTAATTCAGTATGTTGATCTTCTTTGCTGTCGTGTGTCCCTCATATGGTTTCCATTCATGTCAACATTATTTCAACAATTGTTAGTTAATTTCAGTCGGTTCTAGTCAGTATAACGACGTAAGCTATAGGCCTATTATATCAGGTTTATTTCTTTTCCTAACGAATACATACAGTTGCGGGGGAGTGGGGGGGGGGGCGAGAGGTGGATGGCCCAAAAAATATGAACCTTAATCAGAGAGGGATAACTTTATCAGAGGATTAGTTTTCTCTGATAGGGGGTGTGAGGGGTGTGGTGGGGGACGTATGTAACTGTTTAGGAGTGCAGGGTGGGAGACAAGAGCCAAGGGGACTGGTGGGGTGAAACATTTTCAAATATTTTGTATACTCCGTTACGATTTTGTAGCTCAAAGAATCACCACATTCTCACTAAGACAGACGAATTACTCTGAAATTTCTCTAAATGTAACCACCCCCCCGCCTTTTATCGGCTTTTAAGTGCCCAGTATTACAGGGGATGGTTCCATTGCATATTTGGATGAAAAAATACCGATGGTTGATATTTCAGTTGAGGGTGGAAAGTCGGGGGGGGGGAGGTAAAAACTAAAGAATGAGAAACTTTGACGTATGTTTGCTAATAGATAAGAATTATTATTATTATTATATTTTAAATAAAATTCCGATTATTTATATGTTGCCTATGGGAACCATACAATGTGGGCTGGACGCCCATAATAAGCAACAGTGAATACAAGTTAAACTCAACATATTAATCACTTCTTCTTCTTTCATCCTTGTACTACAGTTTTCTAGTCAAGTTTCCTGACCGAGTGACTATACATCTGTTAGTCAAATCCACCACCACGACGACAATGTCTAATGTACGTCATATTTACAAACCTTCCGCCACGACGGATGACAACAAGGGGCATGATGACGACATTAAAAAACCATCCGGCTCACTGATGGAGAGGATTAATAATCCAGTCGTTTTCTCGATCATCACTTTACTTGCAACGACCATGGGTGTGGCAGGATACATCTACCAAGCGTCGTGTGTCACCACGATTGAAAAGCGATTCCAACTCAAGAGTCAACATACCGCGATTTTACCGATCGTCACCGATGCCGTTGGAGTTTGTACCATGCTCTTCATCGTCCATTACGCCTCCTCCCGTCATAGACCTAGGGTCATATCCTGTTCACTCATGTTGACTGGTCTTGGGCTCATGCTCTATAGTGTACCCCACTTTTTGTACCCTGTCCCGCCCCTCCTACAGACCTCCTTCGTCGGGACTACAAACAACACAGCTAATTCTGCCGTGTCATATTTGTCATCTGGTCCTGGGGAAGTCTGCAACGATGCCGACAGCCCAGATGAAGATTGCTCAGTGGGGCAGTTACAAAAATCGGGCGCTCTACTCAACCAGGCGTTTTGGCTGTTCGTCGGTGCTGGTATTGTTGGTCTCAGCACAAGTTTGTATCCGTTGTTTATTGTACATATCGATGACGGTGTCGAGAAAAAGAAGCTCCCCATTTACATGGGTAAGTTCTAATCATAAATTGTCAGAAGCCATCGGTCCATCAAGGTTTTGTTGACGTCACTACATGTACGCACGCGCAAACAATGCGCAGAGATGTTGTGGTATCGATGGTTTCAAGTTTTGACTTTTTCACCTTAACCAATTCCGTCAAGTTTATCATGTTAGTTTTTTTCCCCAGTACGTGATAAAACAAGAATATTCAATGAATAAACTATATTGACCATAATCAGAAATACAGAATAAGTCCCTTGGGATTACTGATCGGTATGTGGGACTGACGTCATGGAGGGAGCACCGTGATATTTGATATACCAATTAGCTATCACAACTGTATATATTTGTTACAAGTATAAAAACGTCACAACAATATAAGAAGCAGATGCAGGGAAAACCCCTTTTACTCCAATTTGGCATCCAAGTGAAAATAGCATTAAGTGAAAAAAAAGGCTCTCCAGAGAAAAGAGACTCTTTTACCGTTACATGAAAACAAATTTCACACATGTTTAAAACTGCCTTCAAAACCTCTTAATTCATGCTCGTATACCATAAAAAAAACAACGAAATTCTCTGAAAATCACACAGAAACGAGTTTTGTTTTCTTTCAAAGTAGCCCTTTCTGTTCTCCTCCTCTTCCTTACCAGGAGTTTTGATGGCGGTATTTGCTGCCGGTTCACTGCTCGGATACGGTGTAGCGATATATTGCCTACAGATACCCGCCTACATCTCCGATCCAGAGTTTAATCAGCTGACACCATACGACCCAAGCTTCCTTGGTGCTTGGTGGCTCGGATTCCTCGTGCTAGGGTTATTACAAGTCATCTTTGCCTTCCCGATTTTCTTTTTCCCTCGATATCTGCCAAAACCGAAGGATCAGGAAATCGATGTCAACGGGACTGCTGCAGGAGATGATGATATGACCGACGCCATGTTAAAGGGTCTAAAGTTTGAAGTCACGGGAGATGAGGGTGAAAACTTCTTTCAAAGTAAGTATCATGGCGGAACAATGTCCTGCTAACCCCCCCCCCCTTCCCCCTCCCCTCAACCCCTTCTGCCTCAAAAGAGCAGACATCTATATCTTATATGAAAACTCACTAGTCAAGGAAAAAAAGCATCATAGTTGAAGAGGGACGTGACCTATGTGTCATTCATTGGCTTAAAGGTAATCAACGGCAACCATCCGCCCCCACCCCACCCCCGGGCCAACCAAAAATATGCCAGAAAGTCCGAAATGTGTTACCTATAATCAAACATTGTTTACTTCTTGTAACGCATATATACTAAAGAACCCTTATTTTCCCTCCCTGAGACATTTAACTGGCTCACAGAACACCCTTTTGATATATGGGAAATAATTTCTGGAGTGTTGGATTTTTAAGTAAGAACAATTTCATAACTTTTAACTATTCTAACATTGCTAGAACTTGGAGACGATAAAAACAAATATCATTGTTCACAAGGTTGTAGGCTAGGTCATGACCATATTAATTGTGTTTCTTTCCAGGATTGGATAAACATGAAGTTCCTGGAATAAACAGTTGGCAGGCAGGCTGGCTGGGTGGTGGGGTGGTTAATAACGTACGTGATTCTTGGAAGACATAACCTCACGTGAATTGCTACAGAATATTTATCCTATGGCAAGCTTCTATCATTTGGAGGCAAGAAACAAAACAGTACGAAAAGTTATCAGTGTTATTCTCCAACATGCTCTTTATGTAAGAATTACTGTTTTACTTGCAATTGAAGGATATGTGTCCTCCTTCGAGATCAAATTGTTTATCGTCTGGGATTTTCCCTATGGGGCTGAACAGTGAACGAAAGAAAGCAATTTGGTGTGTGCATGGTGGTAGGGGGTAGGGGTAGGGGGGGGGGGGAATAGACGGATGGGAAAATGATATTCCTTTAGCTATTCGATGGCGACCGTAATGCTATTCAAAACTCAAATCTCGTTTTCGAAAAATATAAAATAACTGCTAATTATTTCAACCCATACACTTATTCCTGTTGAATTAGATGTTTACCATCCCCTCCCCTCTCCCCAACACCGAGCCGCACCTTCATGAAAAGAAACAATTGGGATCATACATGGTTGTGTCCCTTCATACAATCGCCATGTCAAAGTAGGCTAAAAAAAACGTATAAAATCATTCATAAAAAACCCCTTCCTCCTACAAATTCACCGCCCACCTATAGCCCACCCCCTCATAACCCCATCCCACACCTATCACTATATACTACCCTAAGCCCGTATCAATGATAACAAAATCAAAGCCATACATTACTTCGTTTAATCTGTTTGTAGCTCCATGGTTTAATATATTATCACACTCACATACCGATCTTTCTTTCTTTCTTCATAGGTTTAGTGAAGTCCATTTGGAGGGTTTTATCTAACCCCACACTCGCAGCCTGTTTTGTCTGTTATATAGCCTTATCGGCATACTTTGCCGGCGCCGGTGTTTTTGGACCTAAATATATGCAGACACAATTTAATATCAACCCATACCAAACAGCGATGCTTTCTGGTATTTTAAATTTCTTATTTTTCCACTGAAAATATACAAGTCACTAGAGAGCCTAAGCTTTTCCATCCTATCGCAGGATCTTCTTCAGCGGTTAACTGAACGAAAAGAAACTAAGAACACAGCTTCTGAAGAAGATCTTGGTAGGATCGAAATGTCAGGTTTTTCAAACATTTAAATATTTACCTATATACTGCAGGCTTGTTGCAGTAGTTTAGCAATTTGCTGAATCCCTTTTCTTTCTCTCTTTTTGTTATCATTTTAATATGATTTTTAGCTCAAAACTTGAATATTAACTGATTACTTTGAGTACGTTTATAGTTTCTCTAGTCATAATTAAACAAAAACATTTTTTTTTTGAATATACAAGAAAAAAAGAAAAGAAAAAAAATTAAAACCGCTTATCAAGTAGTACTCCGAATATAGATGCTCTGCACATGCACAAATGGTGCTTACGTCATGATAAAAAATTAAAAAAATGAAGATATATACTACAGATACTGCTGAACAGATGTAACATTCCGTACGTGTGTATATATATATATATATATATATATATATATATATATATATAGGTGTACACATAGGCGTAGGGGCCCAATTTGTTTTGGGGCGCTTTGACGACTTGCCCGAAAAATATAACCAAAATTTTTCGCGGGTGTAATTTCATATAGGCACGCACCGGTTGTTACATCGCATGCCAATTACATACAATCATTTGCCGTGTTATTACCCTTCCATATTGGTTATTATTTTTCGGGAAGTCGTTACAATAATAATGATAATAATAATATAAGTTTAACCATTGAAAAACACATCGCAATTTATTTTTCTAATCAGTAGTTGCCCGGAAAAGTCTCAGCATATTGCCCGAATTTTCACAAAAAATATTTGGTTGGGGGCTGCAGCCCCCCTCCCAACCCCAACCACCCCGCCTCCTGCGCCTATGGGTATACATGTACTTGTTTATGGGTATAGATACTACACATGATCCGATTACAGGTTGGTTAGTAATCCCAACTGGGAATCGGAAGGTGGCATACTACATATAGAATATGTATCAATCCGCCTGATTGTTGTCCTATCTCAGGAAAATGGCCGAAACTGTATCAGGTGAACATCTTTTTAGATATTTTATCAAACAAAATATGTTCTATTGTTTTGTTTTGTAGCTTGGATAATAAAAAGCATGATGGGGAGTTCATGTGGTGAAAAATGGGTCAATTGAGGCAATTTGAGAACACTTTAGGCCTCCCAGGAACAGCGTATGAATTTTTTTTACTACTGAGTGAAGCGGTTTGCTTACCAGTGACAAAACCTTCAGGCGCTCATAGCAATAAAATCTTACATGGCCATGATACGGAAACTTGATGGTGCCATGCGTGGCGAACTTGTCAACTGTGAAGTGATGGGTAGCGGTTAGCTGCGGAGAACTTATATAATGACACTTAGAGACCACATTACTTTGACGATTTAGTATGTAAGTCAATGGGGGAAATTATATGGAGTATGCTACCTTAACATGTACTACACAGGTATTGTACCACAATTAATCGTTCCATTAACTTACACACTAAACTTCTCGTCAGATAGAAGTTTTCAACTGGCATATCCTACCCACCACACGATAGCTGCAGTCTTGGCCTATCATGGTACTTCATGCCTTTTTTTTATATTGAGCTAGAAGAGGAGCAAGTTTAGCACACTGACCCCCAACTCTTCCGTCTGCGCGAAGTAATTTTAAAATTTAACCAGAGAATCTTTAAAATAGTTATATCACCTTCAATCCTCCCTATTTTCACACCATATGTACTTTAAATTATGCTCTTTCACATAAAGGCAGGAATTGCAGTGATAGTAACTAATACTATATATGCTAAGACAAGCAATACATTAGGTCATTTTAGCTTCTGTTTCATTCGACAATGGTTAACCTTTCGAGCGCATGTACACTACTCTAACTGTTGTACGGTTGCTACAAATGATTTTGGTCAAAGGTTGAGGAGTGAGCTAAACTCTTTTATTGCCTGTATTATAGGTACCGCACCACAATTACAGTAATGTTCATCCGCTCGAAAGGTTAACCATTGTCAGAGAAAAGAGGTAAAAGTACCTAAGGTAAAGCTTGTTTAAGCATGTGATCAGTTACTGTCATCGTTTGTTCTGCCTACATATGAAAGAGCATAATTTAAAGTACAAATGGTGTGAAAATAGGGAGGATCGAAGGTGATAGTAAACCATTTTAGAAAATATTTGGTTAAATGTTGATATTACTCCGAGCGAGCAGATGGAAGGGTGAGGGGGGGGGGGTTCAGTATGCAAAACTTGCTCCTCTTATAGCTCAAAATCTAAACGGTCATGATATAAAAGTTTGCAAGTGCCATGATAGGCCAAGATCTCAGCTATCATGTGGTGGGTAGGATATACCAGTTGAAAATTTCTACCTATGCTTTGGCAGGTCTTGAAAGTGACAAGTTAAGTGTGTAAGTCAACGGAACAATTAATTGTGGTGCGAGATCTAAAGTCTACACCTGGAATTTGTTACACAAGTGTAGTCTGATCACTTGGGTACTATCCTTTATGTAGGTTACATGACAAAATCACAAGTCTAGTATATATATACACCGTATACTAGGTACAGGTACTATAGACCTATTCAAAAAGTTCTACGAACCGTGAAGTTAGCATTTGTACAATTCTTTCGGGGATTTGTTTGCCTTTTCTGTAGATTTTGTGTATAGTTTAGTTACAAAGCATAGAATTATGTTAACATTAGATCACAAGACATCTATTGCGTAGGGTGTAGGGAAATCATTCAGGTCTAGACAATATAAGGCAGCACTGGCATTGGAAGAAACTGAAGAATCTGACATTAGAAGCAAAGGCGATCATGTGTAGTATCTGTTCCCTTTCGAGGGGAATGGTGATGCACACCCGACGATGATCACACAGTCACAGTCCCGATGCAAGGGGACTGGGGTTGAGAGCGGATCAGTCGTTCGGTAGTTTGGTTTTCGTGCCCAGGTTCTTTCCTGGGCGACTTTTTCTTAAAAAGTAAGGCGATCACCATCATCTTCCAATACATGGTCTGTACTAATATCAGACAATCGAGACAAACTACGCAAATATCTCCCTGTAAATTAAACTATACCCATGAGGTCACATTGAGAGGCTTATTCAATATAGGCCCTCTTATCTAAGGTCGTGTATATACGAAAAGAAGATACAGAACAGTGCACGTGCTGAGTAGTGACATGGGGGTGGGGGAGGTTGGGGTTTGGGGGAGGAGTAAAGTGGACAAGCAAACATTTTTTCTACAGATCGGAAGCGTAAAACAAACACAGAAAACTAGAGCCAGCCAGAGGAATGGGAAAAGCTGACTTAACTGGGTGGGGGGGGGGGGGTGGGGTGCCGCGGCCCTGGCAATACCACCCTCCCTAGCCTTAAGAAAAGAAAAAGTCCCTCCCTGGTGGCTGGGCTGTTGCCCGGTACATCTTGTAGATTGCTCGATATCCTTCTAATAAAGATCATGTGCCTATCCATAGATTGACATTTGAGGACTGCATGTGATAATAAAATCCCATAATTTATAGCTTGATTTATAAGCTTGCACATGCTAAGGAAAAAAGTCGAAAATGTAAGGAAAAACTACATGCATTTTCAATAATTTTTTCCATGTATTTTATACTAATTTGCCAAAAAAAATGAAGAAGAAGCGAAGAAATTATAGAACCAATCAGAGTCATAAATAACTTAGTCGTGTATTGCATTTATTCTTGGGTATTGTTTTGATGTCTCAGTTTTGCTAACTTTATATATACTCCAGCATCTTATAATGAACATGTACGGGAGACCAATCAGAAGCAAAACACCGCTTTGAAATAAGCTATAGTGTCAGTATATATATACAACTCTATTACGTATTTAATCATCATAAAGTATATATTTGTAATCTGTTTTATGATTATTATTTTTTTTAGCTGTTATTATGCTTCCACCGGGATTATTTGGTAATCTACTCGGGGGAATTGTTGTTCGAATCTTCGGGAATACTCGGCTAAGAACTGTTACTATAGTCGTAGTTCTCGGTGTTGTTGTTATGCTGTTGGAACCTCTATTCTTGATATTTGGCTGCAAGAACGGTGATATTGCTGGGCTAACGGTGCACTATCAACCAGAAGGAGCTACTATGGCGTGAGTAGCAACTTATTTATATGTTAAAAAATACGCATAACTTTGTACTATTTCATCGCTCTTGGCTTGGAAAATCAAGTAAAAACTCAGGTAAAACGTTATCAGTAAATGTCCGTATATTTATCAAAGTTCCACATTCGATGAACAGCGGACCGGGACAGTGATTTGCTCAGGGAGGGGGGGGGGGGGGGTGGGGATGGCCCTGCCCCATCTCCATCGTCACGTTCAGATGGGGGACTTTTTCAAAATTCAAAAGTACTTGTTAGCCATAACCTTGCGTTTAAAACTACTTGAAGACCTAATTTGTAGTAGAAATATTCCTCAGAATGCACCATTTTTTGACCTCGCATTTTTTTTTTCTGGGGGAGGACGCCAATACTCATGGGAGTAGAATCCATCGACCCCAGAAACACACCCCTTATTCATGAAAGTTTGGATCCGCATACATTCCATAAAATTCCATGCCCATACCTAACTCATTTCGGGGGGAAGTTGGTATTCCCGACCCCCACCTTTGCAATCCTTGACACATCACTGGCCCGGGGGAGAGAGGACGGGAGAAGTGGGGTGGGGTAGGGGTTGGGAGGGAAAGATGTGTACTATTGTCATGGAGGTGAATGGATGATATGAAGATTATGATTAAGCCGAGGATAAGTAGTTAATAGAGCTATAAATATATAAACGACTCAACAGCACAATAAAGTATTTTATCAAACAAACAAGACCGCTGTATCAGTTGTGTATGCACGTATATCCATTTTTTTTTCGGTTTTCGTCATTTTTTAGGGATATAGAACTACCTAATCTTGATGCAGGATGCCATGAAGGGTGCGGATGCAAAGACCAGTACACCCCTGTTTGCGGGAGTGATGGGGTAACCTACGCCACTGCTTGCTTTGCGGGCTGTCAGAGTTATGGAAATGTTGAAATAGAGGGCAGTAATACAACGGTATGACATTTTTTTTCACTTCTAAGTTATAGCCAGATTTTAAGGTTGCATTTCCAGAAGTTTACAAACATGACTGTTTTTCTCTCTTATATTCTAACATTCTAAAGACCGCTAGTAAACAATAGTGACGTATTTGCTTGTTTTCCTTACTTGTTTGTCGCTTGGTAATGAAGGCTAGGAAAGAACTTTCATTATAACCAGATGCAAGGTTGCATTTCCAAAAGTTTTACAAACATAACTGTTTTTTTCTTCTCTAATATTCTAAAGACATCTATTAAACAATAGGGGCGTCTTTGATTGTTTTTTTTTATATATATATTTTGTCGTTTTGTTAATGAAGGCTTGGAAGAAACTTTCATTGTTTTTAACTTTGTGTCGGTATTACATGAATGAAACAATTATGTATAACAGACTGCCACGTCTGAACTTTCTTTAATCCTTTACTTTTACTTTGTCAAATGTCTTTCAATAAAATACGAGGAATACAATATGTGTTTTTTTATTTTGATATACTGCCATCGTTAGTGTGTTTCTTTAACATGGGCGTTGTATAGAGATATTGATAGAATTATCACAGTTTGTATTATAAGTGACTTGAAGCTAACACGTGTGAAGCACAGTTGCGCATTGACGGGCAAAAATGTTTTCTTTTACTTGAATAGAAATTGAAAATGGTTTTCGATATAGCAACGGCGGTAGTGTATTCACACTAATAATGCATCACAGGTTTGAAATACATTAAACTGCAGTTACCTGTTGAAAAAAAAAAAAATTAGAAAAGAAAGTAAAACCAATTTGTTAGTGCGCTTCTATGACATCACACCTGTTTGCTTCAAGTTCACTTCTGATGAAGACACGTGTCAACTTCAAATATTATCTCAAGAGTTAAAACGTTGTATATATGAACTGAAGGCAAATTTTCACCTGCAGTATGCTTAGAATATAACCCTCTTTCAACTATCAAATGTAAAGTTTCTTCTGGACTATCCTTTTTTAAAGAGGCCTAAAATAACTTATGTTATGAATATCTTTAAGTGAAGTTTTCTTTTGCTTTGGAGATATCCTGGTACCAAGGTTAAACAAAGCATATATAATTTTATTCGCAATTATTTTCTCTCTCTCTCTTTACTTTCTTGCAGGTGTATTTAGATTGTGCCTGCATTCCGTCCCAGGAAACCTCCACATTTATTTCTGGAAGTGACGTAGTTGATGGCGTACTAACCGGCCAATACGCCGTCCAAGGAGCATGTCCTCTTGATCCACCGTGCCAGTCCCTCTTGCCCTTCCTAATCCTGAGTCCATTAATCATGACGATAGGGACAATGCTAGCTAATCCCATATCAATCCTTCAGATTAGGTGATTATTGAATATCTACTTCGTATAATTCTAGTTCGAAAACTATCTGACATAATTGGTATAACCATGACCTCAAACACTATTACAAATCCCAGGTATAACTGATGTTTTAATTGGACAGTTTTACAGAATCCGTTTGAACGATCGGCGCGGTTTCTACACCGTGGGTATAACCGCCATATATTGGAATGTGAAGATATTGTTGTGACGTATAGTTTGTTGTACTAAACGCATCCATCGAGGGCTCCCTGTTGGCATTCCTCTATTTCCCCTTATGTCATATACTATTCTTTAACCAATATTCGTTTACCCCCCCCCCCCCACACGCACCCGCCTCCATCGACCTCGTTTCATGGGGGTGTGGTACCTCTGAGCCCCTCTCACAAGGGCATGTTCTGAAGAGATGAACGAATAATGCAAACTCTTTCCATAATTCATAAATCATTTTCCATCTTCCCATGCAGGTCTGTTGATCTGCCTGATCGTCCCATGTGTCTTGCTATGGGAAACATCCTAGGGAAACTGTTCGGTATGTTGTTTTTTTCTCCCTTTATTATAACAATGACTTCTTATATTAGTTTATTTTTTAGAGGGAACGTTAAAGCAGCATTTTGCGTCCTCGACTATGATATTTCTCAACCTCACTGACTCCACTATGCCATAACGACATACATAACTAGCTTATCTATTTATATTTTACTTCAAATGGTGGCATAAAAGTCGAAAAAAATGCAACTTTCAACTTTGTTGTTCTCCAAGATATTTTCCGTTGGGAACCCAATAAACCTCGCCCATAATATGAATATTTAAACATTACGAACGTCATTGACAGATACGTAATACAACACCACGCTTGATTTGTGTACAGTCTATATGGCAGTTGTACCAGGGTTGTACCAGAGTTGCATAACAACTCCCAACGCAAAGTCTTGAAATCTATTTTTAGCAACGGCTCATAACTAAACCTGCATCTCTGATTGGTTGAATTCAAACTAGTGGGTTTGGGAACTGAATGCGATTTAACTTTGTATGTGGAATACTCGCCAATTAACGTTTTTGGCAGGGAAAAACTTGGCTAATATCTTAATTTGCTGTTTTGTGATTTGATGTATGTAAAAAACTCGATGGACATGTCAAAAAAGTAGAAAACGGCGACCAAACGCAAAATGCTCATGAATAAACATACTATTCACTGATTGGTGGAATTCAAACTAGTGGATTTGGAGATATGAAAACTTTGTCGAGGACACTTTTACTCATTATCGATATAAATCGTTAATTACTCGCTAATTAACGCTCTTGGCAGGGTGAAACTTGGACGGTATCTTAGTTTGCTGTTTTATGATTGATACATGTAAAAAAATCGATGCACATGTTAAAAAGGTGGAAAAAAGCGACCCAACGCAAAATGCTGCTTTAAGTAACCAGCCGATCAGGAGATTCCGTTTAGAAGAACGGGGTTAATAAAAAAAACACGACCTGCAGGAAAATACGTTTGTACGTATGTACGGTGAACTTGGGGTGGGGTGGGGTGGGATGGGTTGGGGTGAGCGAAGGTAATCACTGTGATTTCCATTTTGCGAAGATGTTTGATATACTTTATAATTTTTCCTCATATATCATAAATTGTTATTTGTAGGATTCCTACCAGCCCCAATAATCTATGGTGCAATCATAGACTCCGCCTGCTTGATGTTCCAGAGTTCGTGTGGACAGAGCGGTAGTTGTATCGTCTACGATATTGAACAGTATCGGTTTACCTTTCACGGTTTGAACAATGTTTTACGGGTACTGGGGACGTTATTTCTATTCGTGGCCTACCTATCGGTCAGACTAGGATGGGACGCCAAAAAGGTAAGAATGATGTAATATTCATCTGTCCCAATGATGACAGTATATTTTCTACCAAAAGTAAGCGATAGACGATTTTTAAATTTTTATATATATTTTGTTTATGTAAAGAAGGTACCAGAGGCGAGAAATGAAGCCCCTAATCAACTTTCCACATCGTTTTCTTAATTATTAGATGATATTGTTTTTCTCAATTAACCAGTTACGCAGTGATAAGAACGGTAAATGTAGTTACCAACAACTTATGGAAGCGTATAAATTCCATTTAAATGTTTTAAATTGCATTGGTTATATTTTTGTAGTGACCTGCTTCTATTATAATAGTACACTGTTTTACATATTGATTATGCCCTGACTATATTGTCATAGTTCAGTTTTTTATGTTAAAGTGACCTTGCTAGGCCTATAGTACAGTGCTTAAATTGTCATCGTGACCTGTTCATATATTCATAGTGTACTGTTTTATATTGTATAAGTAACCTCCTTATACATTATTATGGTGCACTGTTTTATAGCATTAGTGTTCTGACTTTATTGTCATATATAGCGCACTTTTTTATATTGCTATAGTGACCTCCTCATACATTATTATAGTGCACTGTTATATGGAATTATAGTGATATTATTGTCATAGCGTACTGTTTCATATTGCTATAGGTGACCTCCTTATACATTATTATAGTGCACTGTTTTATAAAATTATAGTGTTCTGTGTTTATTGTCATAGCGTACTGTTTTATATTGCTATAGTGACCTCCTTATACATTATTATGGTGCACTGCTATATGGTATTATAGTGATATTATTGTCATAGCGTACTGTTTCATAGTGTTACAGTGATATTCCGTTGATTGTTTCCCTACTTTCTTTTGAAGCCAAAACAAGAGAACGAGAACCAAGAGGAGAAGGAACCGATGAAGAAGGAATCAAATGTATAATCGGAAACCGACCAAGAAATGCGAAACGATTGAGGTCATTCTTAAAAGGCTTTAATCAATCACTAGAAAAGCCAGTTGGCTTTGTGATTCCTTGCCATATACCATTTACTCAAACTGCCACATAATTATCCGATTGATAAAGAGTAAGTGAGTTAAAATTTGTCCAAGAATTAAGTGCGAACCAGAAGTGATCAGAGATGTCCAGCTCTTATTTGTATCACTCACTTGTGTGCAGCAACCATTTAATTCACTGGTAAGGATTTTACAGTATAGAACATTTTTTCCCAAAAAGGTTTCAATGTCCAGAATGAGCAGTCTTCCTACGTAAAATATAGACACAAAGATGTATGCATAAAAGGACATTTTCTTTCACTATTTTTGATCTAACAAACCAGCTCTGCCACCAACAATATCCCTTTAATAACTGTCATTAATGAATTGACATTGAATTACTTGACATTGTTTATACACTGTGAAATATTTTCACAACCTACTGCCAAAGTAAAAATCATCTAATATAAATCACAGAGAAAATGGCCAATTTTTGCACCATTTGAGATAACCTGTTGAACCCCTTGAAGCTAAGAGGGTGAAAACTGATAAAGGCCACTTGAGTGTGCTTTAAAGCAAGACTATCAACTCTTTGAAGCAGATTTAATGTCATGGATGACGACTGCATGTTTTGTTGAAGAACTACAGAGCCCCTTCACAAAACTAAACTGAACTGATATTGACAAAACTAGTATGTTCATCAAAAGAAAATCATAGCATTGGAGAATTCACAGGTGAATTGTAGCATTAATTTTGTAGTCATCATGCTTAAAAGGTTTTCAGACCTTGACACCTGTTGACCTCATGTGACCTTTGACCTCCACCAAATGTCAATAGGGTTCTTGTACTCACTTTGCTGGATCTGCATACCATGTATGAAGTGTAATACTTCGAGTTATCATGTTTACAAAGTTTTCAGACTTTGACCTCGGTTGACCCCAAATGATGTTGAACTTCACAGAAAAGAATAAGGTACTTATACTCAATAAGACAGATCCACAAACCATGTATAAAGTTAATCAACCATGAAATTTTTGAGTTACTGCCTTTATAAGCAAGTGTCACATACACACACACACCATCCCATAGACTCTTCCTGCCTCTGGCAAGGAATATAAAGCTGAAAGTATCAATATTTAGCTGTACCAGTCTTTCAAAGTTATATTATATCGTGTAATAACCTAAATACATTAAATACTATATATATATGTATTTTTTAATCTTTTATTCTTCAAAAAGTTAAAGAAAAAAAGGTGTACCCTTAATAAAGAGATCTGTTCCAACCATTTGATTGTTCCTCTAAAACAATTTCAATTGTGTGTGTGTGGGAGGGGGGGGGGCGGGGTGGGAGAGGAGCAAATTCTCTGGTCTCCTCACTGGATCGGCTAGAACATTGGCAATTATTTGAAGTTAATTCTTCGTTTTGGTTCGATTTTAGTGGTTTAAATTCCCAGATGTTTTGTTCATAAATACAGATAGGCCAGTATATATTATATGATTTTATGTGTAACTATATAACATTGCTTTTTCGTTAGCTATTAAGGATAACTAAAAACTATGTCTAAACCTAGATTTCATAAAATAAACGAAACGATACTCCAATAAAATTTAGTTATATATGTTTAGAAGTTTAAATACGCTGGCTAAGTACAGTAACTTCTATGGAAATTCTTTATTAGCAACTTTTAAAACATTTCAGTTTCATCATTCATTTGAGTCAAACTTTACGCTAAAAGTTGTTTTCCAAAAAATCTTAAGGAAGTTTCTGGCTATTCGAGACACTACATATGTAGAAAAGTACTCCTGGTGGGGGGGGGGGGTAGGGGGAGGTAAACTGTTATTGGATGGAATAGCTTGGTCGTGAATCTATATCAGAATCTACAGGCTAATTATTTGAAGATATTCTTTAATGTATACCAATTTTCAGGCACAAAAATACATGTTAGGAAGCGGAATTGCCTTTTTTTTGTTTAGCAAATTAGTGTTGAAGGGGAGAGAGAGGGGGAGGGAGGGAGAGGGGGAGGGGAGGGAGGGGTTAAAGACCTCCTCACCTTCCCGCTCCATATATACAACTGCATTTAATTGTTGAATGCAAGTGCTTTATGGGTGGCAGTAAAACTATGCAAGACTGAGAATATATCTTTCTTATCATCACTTACAACAATCCTGAATGTTTAACTTCAGTATTCGAATTCCAATGAAAAGAGTAATAACCTACATATATCACTCACAGATCGTCTTTTTTTGACATTCCCTTAACAGGCTCCTAAAGTTAGCAAAGGTTTAGTGTCAATCTCAGTAAAGAGGCTCTTCTTATATATCTACGAGAACTGAACTCTTTAAGTGAGTGTTAATGTTACTGAGCAAATCACAACCTGGGCGCAACCACCTTTTAACCGGGGTAGTGGCCACGATGTTAAGTCGAGTAGGGGAGGGATCTACAGTGGTGTAACATCTAGGATTTATAGGTAATATTCTGTCTACCAGTGGGAGAGGGGATGATCCCCTTGATTTTATTTTGTGGGGGAGGGGGGTTAAAGACTCCAGAAGTATACGTGGTGGCGCCCCCCTCCCTTCCCCACGTCTACAATTGTTTGTCTCACAGAGTCAATCCTTATTGTAAAATCGAATAAGCGCAAATCACAGCTAGAAGACGTCTTCGCACATAATCCAGTTTTGCCTCCGAATAAGCTATATGGTCACCAATGCTCAAACTATTATATAATATACCAAACGCATAGGTACTTCTTTTCAACACAATTTAATGATCTTATGTTAGCCTCATCATGTCCGAGCATAAAGTTTGAGGGTAGCATATATTTTCAGGAACTAACAGTTGGAATCATTGAGCTATTTTTTAGCATACTGTAACCAGTGACACAATACAAGACTCCTCTCATATGTAGAACCTTGCAGGTGTTCCTGTGTGCATATTGTGTGGGGTTGTGCTGCGTTTTTCCCTTCCCGAATACTGTTTAGGCCCAGTTAAATCATTAGTTTCTTGTACTTGCATAACATTAATGGGTATTTGTAGTTTTTTCATCCATAACATATGATGATTTCATTTCATACGCATTTTCACTCTTTCTACTTACATTGGTACAGAGAAATATATATCCTTTAAATACAATCATACAATCAATTCTCATATCATTTTTGTCTTCGTCCTGAAAATATTATACCACAGACAGAACGAAACCAGTTTCTCTTGGAGTTTATTTGTGCAAGGAGAGTAAAGATTGGAGAGGGGGGGGGGGGAGGGAGTGTGGGGGCTAATGTATTGTAAACGTGGAAACCTAGGGGCGGGGGAAGGGGGAAACACAATTAGTTATTTGCACGACAATAGAAATTGACTTTCAAGCATATTTGTGGGTGGGGCTTGAATACTGATGATCCTTTATCGGTTTCATTGTCTTTTTCCTTGAATCTAATAAATGCAGGCCCTATCTATTGTTTACAAATAAAAACTGACTGTGCCCGTTTCACCCCACCCCGCCCCCCCCCCCCTCCGTACAGGCTCTCCCCTTCCATTTTGAATTAAAAAAAAACACCCAACCCTAAATAATATACAAAAAGAAAGTCGAATTTGTGAATATGTGAACTTTATTTCAGATGAATGACGAGAAAATATAATATTTATACTAAAAGTGCCCGATCAAAGTACTCCACTAAAAGCAATTTTTTATATATATATATATACATATATATATATATATATATGTATGTAAATCACACTTTACATCTGTTTGTGTTACGTACTGTACAGGTCGTGACAAAAGACAAGGCAACCGCACAGTTAACTATGCTCATTAAATTAAAACAAGAACATAACCGTAAAGTACTACAAAATAAAAAAAATCCATGCATTCCTTTTGGACAGAGAATGCAATTAAAAACTATGTCTGGAACAAGAATTTATAGAGTATATAAGTGCACAGACCGTTCGCGACGTGACGTCTGCATTATTTCTTACCCGTTTTCTTTGACCCCCTCCCCCCCCCTCATCCCCTGTCACCTTCCTCTTCCTTATAAGGCTATTCTTACTTTATTTTAGTTTTCTTATTTGTGACCTTTGTGATGTCTGTGTATATTTCATTATATTCCAAGTATGTCTCTTTCACACCCCTTGGAGAACACAGAAAATAAATCCACTAAACTGAACTGAACCTTAACATCATGGAAGTTCATTGTGAAAAACTGACCGATATGTGTAGTCAGTCTCTCCATAACCACAAATAGCTTTTGCCTTTTGAAAGCAATCTGCATTTTCTTCCCCCCACCCCCACCCCCCCCCATGCATTTTCAACCAAATCTACAAGTACTTACTCTCAGTAATGTAAGATTGCAATTAATAAAAAAAAACAGAAGATCTCTCAAAATGAAATGAACGTTTAATCCAGCGAGTGATCAATTATTCAAAAATCGATTCTTCAAATTTCCTGCCCCTCCCCCCTCCCCTACACCCCTCGACAAGAAGATTGTGTCAACCAACAATATATAACAGAGGCAGACAAGTACGAGAACAAAACTTTTCTTGACGACGTATTCTATATCAGACACTGATATACCCTACTCGCAGTTTGCTTTATATCTTAAGTATGTAACATGTCTAGTAACAGATTCCCTTCCCCCCCCCAATTCCCATTTGACCCCCCCCTCAATCTGATTAGCAAACAGTATTTTATATACAATTTCTAATGATAACATGATTGGTTGTTTGATATAAATTTTACTTATTAATTTGGGGGGAACCATGTCTTTATTAACAGTGGAGTTACCTTACAATAGAATCATGATACGAAAAAAATTACTGCGTGACTGATTCCCTCTGAAATATCTGATTTAATCAATTAAACAAACTTCAATTAACCAATTAATAAATCTACCATTGTAACTTATTGATTCCAACTATGCAACTGCATGACAGGCCGCAGTGGACGTAAAAAATTTGCAACAGATGTACATACAAAGATGATACTGCTGACCTCATATTATAAACCAAACCAGGCCAGCAGGTTGCATTTTACCCACAACAATGATAATATTGTTAGTCCACTTCATACCAGACTCGCTGCTACTAAATTACTACTACAATCATGCCATTTAAAATCCAGGGAGGTCCCCTGTGCCCCACTATACCTCCCTAGTGTATTTAATGATGCCATTAAAATTCTCGCTCCTGTTACACATGAGGTTAGCTATGGAACCCTTCAAAGGATCCCCCACACCTCATTGTACATGTCCCTCGCCCCGTCCACCCGACCCTCACCCACCAGCTGGTGTCGAGAATATTTGGGTTTTGCTTCTGATTGGAAGCTTTGCAATTCAGGTTTGTGACTGGAGCCATCAGTGGACAGATGCCACATTACAACATGACAGTGACATGAAACTAAGGACCCTCTATCTCCAAATAGAAGAAAGAAAGAGGGGGAAAAAAGAGAGTTAAAAAAGATATGGAGCTTTTTGTTTCGAATACCTTTGGCACAAAAGTTTAAAAAGAAAAATAACAATGACCAGCGGATGGAAAAGAAGAATGGTTAAACATTTCACCATAAACCCTAACCTGTGAAAAGGTTAAGTATTGGTGGCCATATCAAACCATAAACCCTATCAAAACCTGTGAAAAGGTTAAGTATTTGGTAGCCATATCCAAACCATAGAACCTCTATCCTCCTCAAAATTCCAACTATTGATCTCCTAGTCCACACTATACCGCAAGTACTTGTCAAGGACGATCTCCCACCCAGTGCAACTAACCGTCTCTCTGTGACATCACAGTCTCTCTGTGACATCACAGTCTCTCTGTGACATCACAGACTCAGAGAGACTGTGATGTCACAGCCTCTGGGTGAGCTATGTAACAAGTGACACCTTTATGACTTTATCCGTGAGCCACACTTCAAAAAGAGTCACCATAACATTTACTGTCCAATATAACAAAACATTGAGAAACTTAAAAACCAAAAATCCCTCCCTGACAAAACGTCTCAAAAAGCCGGAACAAAAATGAGGTGGGGGGGAGGGGGCAGGTGGGGATAGGAAGAGGCACATAAGCAGCATAGAACCGCAATAATTAAAATATTGAAAACTAAAAAGGTCTTCTTGAATATTTTTATGATTTCAGATTTATCCATTTTTATTTTATACTTCTTTTTTTTCTCTTTTACTTTTTTGGTTGCAAAATTACCAAATGGTAAATCTTTTGGATTTTGGGAGGAATCATAAGCCAATTCATCTAGCTCTCTCTCTTTTGCTTGCCTTACAGAAAATTCTAAAAAGAAAAAGAAAAATTCTCAAAAGAATGGCCAACCACTGCTCATAGTTATCACAACGACCTACAAGCAAAAGATCTTGGGAATAGAGCCGAAAATGACAAGATTAATCTCCTGTAAGCTTTAACGATATATGCTGGCTATTACTTATCCATAGACCGATACAGATGTAAATTAAAATATCAAAATTTTATGAAGCTAAAAATTGCTAGAAGTTTTCAAATCTTCTTTCCTTGTGGTGATATGTCTAAAAGTTGTCCCCCCCCCCCATATAAAAAAAATAGGATTATTAAAAATTGGACAATGAAATGTCTCAGTGGGGATATACATATACTCAATGAGTAACAGTTAACTGCTTCTTGAAATATGAGCATGGTTAACCATCCTCGGACTAATATCTAGAATACCATAGGACTAATTCTGATGACCCCTTAAAAGGGATCAATGTTCTCCTTAACTTCTAATATCTAATAAATGTATGTATTACATTAATATAAAACACTGGCCCTTTAAACTTTACTTCATGTACAATTTATACAAACCCATTATATCAAAATTGGTTACTATTGTGCAATTTTCTAAAGTGGGTCAATGTAACCATATCATATATACATTTCAGTGACATAGCAAGTTTTCTTATCCTAGAGCAAGGTGGAGATATAGAGAGAGGTGGAGAGAGGGGAAAAGGGGAGATTGTTGGTTGAGAAGAGTTACCAGGGATTGTGGTACCTTTTACAGGTTGTATTCCCACACCTATGTTAATATATCTTTACAAGTATGTAATAATTAAAACTGTCTACAAGTTTTCCATGGACAAAGCGCAAAGAGAAAGTATTTACACGGATTTTGCTGTCAGGTGGCTAATGATATCATTTGAAAGATTTTCAGTAGCAAAAAAAAAACAAAACAAAAAACAACCAAAGTAAAATACTAGGGAGAAAAAAAAACATACTGTACAATAAAGGGGGGGGGTGGGTATAGGGGAGGTGGGGGAAATCGTGGACTTGCAAACAACCCATGTGAGGGGTTTGCAATGCAAGGTTTTAGCCACAATATGTCATTAGGTGTGCCCATAAAACAGATTTGAAAAAAAAAAAAAAAAAAAAAAACGAATGGAAATGAATGAATTAAAAACCTTAACCTGATTTAAAAATTGCATGAATATTCAACAGTTAATACATCAGCTGCTCACCAATAAAAATGTGCAATCAATTATAATTTTTACCCTTCGAAAAAATATTCATATTATCAGCTGTCAGTGACCAGAACCTATTCATCACATATTTTACCATCAGTACTAAAAAACAGGGGTGACTTTGAGCAGAATATTAATCTTGAAATATGTTATTAAAAAAAAGAAAAAGAAAAAAAAAGTGAATTTCTTCAAAAACATATATCTTGGCTACAACCCAGTTCCTACTGGTATCTTCCGAAACCACATCAGCCTTCAATTACTGTACAGGCTTATGGGATAAGTCCAACAATATTTGCTGATAATCGTTACCCGACTTATCATGTGTGATCGTTCTTGATGTCTCTTAGTGCCTTTTTTTCTATTGGTAAAAAAAAAAAACGAAATCCACTGGCATTAAGTCAGCAAAAAGACTGAATTTCGAGGCCTGTCAAGGTCATTACAATTAGATTTTCTAGTAGTTTTTTTTATCTTTGCTTTCAAAGTGGAGCATGGTTCCATGATCCCATACGAGCATAACGTAAGTCCCTGATGCCAGATAGCTCTACACAGACCGCGCAGCAAAACTTGTGTGTCGCTTCATTCCATCACTCTCTACCCGAAAATAGTTCAAGACTTTTGCAGGGTGTGAAACCACCCAAAAAAAATATATGTATAAAACTTACTTTCAACAAAGTATATTAATGGCTGTAAATTTTGAAAACATCAAATCACAGCAAATGTTGCGATAGCAAAGTTTGTATAGCATTAGAACACTACATATCCTTTAGTTTGTGTAATCGATAGAAACAATCTTTGCGGGTTGAGGCATTAATATTACCTCCGACAGCCCGCCCCAAACCCCCCTCCTTAGTTGGAACTGAGTTTACATTATTACCTATTGGTAATTTCATCTATAATCAGACTACTGTAACACTGAGCATAATATTCTCAAAACTCCCGTTAACATCATATCATACAAAATATTTTGTTGAGCAAATAGTTTGTGTTCATCGGCATCTGGTCACAACTTACAAAACCTCTCATTTTATGGAGCGACACCTATTCGTCTTGACTGCTGAAACAGTGTGTTGACCACAAAATAAATCTACTTTCAGTATCACAGAACTTCAAATATAATACATAAAAAGGGCTGTTTCTTTTGAATATACTTGCACTTACAAAATTTCAAACTGGTAGTTGCGTTGAACAGAATAATAGGGAAAAAAAAGAAAATCACTGAAAAAATGGTTTCAGATTTTTAACTATCATAACTATTTTTTTTAATATATCAGGTGCACAGTACCAATGTAAGTAGTTTCAAAGACAATTAAAACAGACATACTGCAAATACACTCAATTTAGGTCGAAAGGAATGCTTTTCCAAAATATACATAAATAGGACATTTTGTTCAATTCTTTAAAAATTTACGATAAAACTGACTAAAAAATTTCATTTATACTAGACAGATCCCTGATAGGTCTTTTCTCTTTTCAAATAGATTCTTTGCCTCTGTTCAGACACCCATCCAAACTGTGGGACTTTACAAACAATATTTACATCACAGAACATGAGAGAAAGATCCCTGATAGGACTTTTCTCTTTCAAATAGATTCTTTTTCTTTGTTCAGACACCCATCCAAACTGTGGGACTTTCAAACAATATTTACATCACAGAACATGAGAGAAAGAAATTAATGGAAAAAAAAAAAGAAGAAAAAAAAAAAAAGAGGATACCAGATTAATTCTCAGAGACGAGTATTTTCCCGACAACATTTCAGAAGAAAAGCATTAAAAAAGGAATACCATTGGGTGAAGTTAGACTTTCAAATCCAACTTCCTTGTTGTGGCCAAGAATTAAAAATACTGACCAAGTGCAGAAGAGTCCCAACCCCGCCCCCCCCCATAGGTCTTTGATAAACTCTGAAGCACCACTGTTCCCCAAGAATGTGACAACAGTATCCAAATGTTCTGGGAAGTACATTGATAAATGCGACTGTCTGGTGGCAGTACTGAATGGTTTGAAAGTAGATGTTATAAATTGTTTTTTTTTTCTTTTAAATAATCCTTTGTAGTGCAACCGCAATTTCATGATACCTTCACAGAAGAGGAAACGTATTTAATCGCTAATACATGATAGGATAAAAATAAACTTCTCAGCAAAACTTATGCAGTTAATGCTAGATTTTGGGATAAAATTATAGAACTGGACTGATTCAATATCAACATTCCCGAATGCATGATTTTTCTCCAGAGATTAATCTTTGAGTTAATGATATGGGGGGGGGGTATAAGGGGGGTATGAGGGGGGTAGGGAATACTATGCCAAATATTACAGAACATTTTCACTTTTGGCAACCACAAATTGCTTAGGGTTAATTTACAACAGCAAAAAATAAAACAATTTCAACCAAGCTGAAGTATCATTCAATATTTCACAATACAAGCAACATATTGAATGGATGAGGGATTTCTCCCCAAAAGTGTCTGTGGAAAACTTTTTGTCTTTTTGATTCCGAGAAATGTTTTCTAATATATTCCCTGTCCCTGTACAGCTATAAACACACCAGACTTTGTTAATATAGTAGAATTCCCTACAAGACTACAAGCCATGAGTTGTACTAGTATCAATGCCCAATGTCGCGAGTACCAATGTGAGTACCAATCTATGAGGACAAGTACAAGTATGGGCAACAATGCTACAATATGAGTACCAGTATGGACTCAATACACCTCCGGAACACACTAAGTTTTACACAAGGAAATTGGAATTTTTTTTTTCTTTCACAAATGTTGAGATGATTAATGTTTAGATCACATTCTTTCATATGTGATAAGACCTACACTTGAAAACATGAACAGACCATACATGGTATGCCATACATGACCATGACCATACATGCATTGAACGGACCATACGTGGATTAGTCATGCATTGAACGGATCATAAGTGGTATTATTCATGCATTGAACAGACCATACATGGTATTATTCATGCATTGAACAGACCATACATGTATGGTAATAGTCATTCACTGAACGGACCATACGTGGTATTAGTCATGCATTAAACAGACCATGTATAATATTAGTCATGCATTGAACGGACGTTTATCTGTTATCTCATCTGATCTTATCATTTCATGAATATATTTTCGGATCCCCTTCATAAAATATGAAACATGCCACCACACTAGACTATCGGAGAACTGTTAAAAAAATACTTTCTAATGGTTTTCTGAGATTCTTTTGAAGGCCTCTCGGCACAAAAGAAAAGTGAATATGATAACTTTTGAATCACTGCTTTCATGAAACCAAAATTTATCATGTACCATCGAAATATCTTTTCTCAGTTCACTCAGAGTCTCATTCAAGGCACATAATTGGCATAAACTTTGAATGCTCTAACTTTTATCATTCTTCATTAATCAAGAATAGCAACTTCACCCTTGATCAGATTTGCATACATGATTATTCAACGGATTGAGATGTTACAACACATGCTCAAATTAACATATATTGTTTCACCTAAGAATGTTACTAAATATTGTCTCATATATTAAAGAGCTACCTTAGAGAAGTTAAACAATTTTTGCTATCTGAAGTGTCAGATTTTTAGAATGTAACTCTAATATAAAAAAAAATTAAGTTTTTATAGCTTGTTCTTTTGTTCTTTATGAGAAGGCACCCTTTTCAACTAGAATAACCTCACAGGCCAAATTCAAGTCAACTCTTCAAAAAGTCCCTGAAGAATTACCAGATGTGCTCATTCATACAAAACTGGTCAATGACAAATTGTTAACATTCATGTCTCAGGGTCTTGAAACAACGCTATGAGGCACATGCAATTGACAGAGGTATCTGAATTAACGAAATATGAACATTCAACGAACATTTCGCCAGGAAGCAGGTTCTAGAACACCCACAACCATCCCCCCATAAAGGGAGGAGGGGAAATCCATAAACAGAACATCATAGAAACAAAGATGCCATTAAAATCTGCAAAAAAACATCTATGTGAAAATCACACTTCAAACAGAGAATTTTACCTGAATAAGCAGTTAAAAATTGAGGTAATAAAGCCTTTGCATTCCTGTGTGCGTGTCTGTGTGATACGTTAACAACAGTTTTGAGATCCACAAAAGTAGTTCTTACACGACAAAGCAATATTTAATACACATACAAATCAAACTTGAAATTACTTGAGTTTATACACTGTAGACTATTTCAAACTCTACTTGCATTTCAATAATTGGCAACAACCAAGCCTCATTACCACAGTACCTGCGCATCTTACCGATGAGATGGACCGAACAGTCCTGACGGTAGCGAAAACTCTTCATCGACCTTTGGCAGGAGGTTCGAGGTATAAGTGTGGCAAGAGTACTGCAGACATCAATCAATCAATCCATCCGATAATAAAATTGTTCAAAATAAATTCCTTATCCAATTTGAATTTCAGTTCCTTGTAAAAACCCTGAGTGTAAAAATATCTGGCAATGGTTAAGAAAATCTGTGGAGAACAAAAAATAAAAAAATAAATAAATAAAAAACAGAGAAATAAATCACATGATATCTATTGTTCTTGTTGTTTTATTCCATAAAATAGGGTTCCCAATTCTTTAATATAACTCTTGGTTTATAGGTGTGCTAATATTGTGTATACTTACCTTAATTATTAACATTAACTTGTAATTGTATACCTTACCTATCAATGTGATATCAATGTTATATTAATATAACTCTTGGTTTATAGGTGTGCTAATATTGTGTATACTTACCTTAATTATTAACATTAACTTGTAATTGTATACCTTACCTATCAATGTGATATCAATGTTATATTAATATAACTCTTGGTTTATAGGTGTGCTAATATTGTGTATACTTACCTTAATTATTAACATTAACTTGTAATTGTATACCTTACCTATCAATGTGATATCAATGTTATATTAATATTACTCTTGGTTTATAGGTGTGCTAATATTGTGTACACTTACCTTAAATTATTAACATTAACTTGTAATTGTATACCTTACCTATCAATGTGATATCAATGTTATATTAATATTACTCTTGGTTTATAGGTGTGCTAACATTGTGTATACTTACCTTAAATTATTAACATTAACTTGTAATTGTATACCTTACCTATCAATGTGATATCAATGTTATATTAATATAACTCTTAGTTTATAGGTGTGCTAATATTGTGTATACTTACCTTAATTATTAACATTAACTTGTAATTGTATACCTTACCTATCAATGTGATATCAATGTTATATTAATATAACTCTTGGTTTATAGGTGTGCTAATATTGTGTATACTTACCTTAATTATTAACATTAACTTGTAATTGTATACCTTACCTATCAATGTGATATCAATGTTATATTAATATTACTCTTGGTTTATAGGTGTGCTAATATTGTGTACACTTACCTTAAATTATTAACATTAACTTGTAATTGTATACCTTACCTATCAATGTGATATCAATGTTATATTAATATAACTCTTAGTTTATAGGTGTGCTAATATTGTGTATACTTACCTTAATTATTAACATTAACTTGTAATTGTATACCTTACCTATCAATGTGATATCAATGTTATATTAATATAACTCTTGGTTTATAGGTGTGCTAATATTGTGTATACTTACCTTAAATTATTAACATTAACTTGTAATTGTATACCTTACCTATCAATGTGATATCAATGTTATATTAATATTACTCTTGGTTTATAGGTGTGCTAATATTGTGTACACTTACCTTAAATTATTAACATTAACTTGTAATTGTATACCTTACCTATCAATGTGATATCAATGTTATATTAATATTACTCTTGGTTTATAGGTGTGCTAATATTGTGTACACTTACCTTAAATTATTAACATTAACTTGTAATTGTATACCTTACCTATCAATGTGATATCAATGTTATATTAATATTACTCTTGGTTTATAGGTGTGCTAATATTGTGTATACTTACCTTAAATTATTAACATTAACTTGTAATTGTATACCTTACCTATCAATGTGATATCAATGTTATAGTAATATTACTCTTGGTTTATAGGTGTGCTAATTCTTTGAAAAGAAGTAGGGGCCATTCTCTGGAAAATGAAACTGGCATGAAAAAACTAAAGTGTTCATCAGGACCAAATGTTATATTTTTTGTTTTAGAGGGATAACTCAATTTTTCTGTTTCATATTTTTTTTCATTAATTTCAAAATTACAACCATAACATACTAATTTGCATAAATTTGCATTATTGTAAGTTTAAGCCAAAATTTGTAGATTTTAACTGTATATTAGTATCTAGAAATAATATTTCAGTTATCAACTATCACATGGAGGCAGTCATACATGGGTTAATATATTTCATTCCTAAAGCAGAGGTTCCTGATCTTCAATTCTTCGTTAATAATGGGTGCTACTTAGCATAATTTTCCTGTCACACACGTGACCAAAATAACGCAAAAGTTTTCATAAAAAGAAACTGATGTGCCTTATGATGTCCACATTTGATATGCAACCCTTCTTGGTAAAGACTGTTAGTTCTGCAAAATATCCAGTCAAATAATTATTCCTACGATTAATTAATAGCCTCAAATTAGTCGTTGTATATTAATACCTGTCAGTTGCAAATTTGGACTTGCTTGCTTACCATACCTATAAATAATAATAATAATCAGCAGTTATTTTTTACATCGCTTTAAGGGAACACAAATGTGGGAGAAACCCGCAAGGGCTTAAGGATTACTACTTACATGTCGGGTGGCTTCCAATTCAACATTTGGAATAAAAGAGACGTTACAGTGCAACTATGCTTTCATCTTACCTTAGGATGATGATTCCAACTCTGAAGCTTCAGGCAGTGTTTCTCCTTCTCCTGGTGTCGTCTCGCTCTGCGTAGTGTCTGAAGAAGCCGGCGACAATAATCCTAAGGACGATAGAGATGTCATCTTAGCAGTCACTTGAGACACAGATTGGGATGGAGACGGCATGCCTTTCCGGGAGGTCATCCCGGACGCCTTACACTCCACCATCTCCTTGTGGAGTTTCTCGAGGGGTATGTTGTTCTCCGCCGAGCTCCTGGCGATTAACTCCACCGACTCCACGGAGAGCTGACGGAGGACCGGCAGCGAGGTCAGGAGGCGATACGACCTCCTAGCGTCCCCGGGGCTCTTACGATTGGTGTAATGGTGCAGAGCATCAAACATTGTGTTCTGTAGTCTTTGAAGAGTGCTCTTGTCCTTGATTTTTGGTGACTCTAAATAACAGAAACAAAAAGAAGACAAAAAACAGGTTAAAAATGAAATCTGGGAAGATGGAGGTGGTAGTATGGGCGGTAGAATGAAAAGGGGGGGGGGGTAGGTTGACTGGAGGTGACCAGTCACCATGAGAGTTAATAGTCTGAGAGGGTTAACAAATCCCTGTAGATACAGCAGAGAGAGTGTGCATATGTTGTGAGGAGGCAGGTAAGTTGAGGCAACAAAGGTCAAATTCAGGCAGCAATGAGATCTGTAAAGCAACCACACATAGCAAGAGGAACACACTATTTGATGGGATCGTTCAACTAGCGGAGACGACAGCGCGCACTTTGTTGTGCAAGATAAAAACCAAAAAAAATTCAGCAGGTTAGTGATACCTTGCCATATTCATGAAAGGAAAGAGAACATCAAATCTTAAGACCCTGTCCACAAGATTCTCAACTCTTTGGCCATTATTGACAGCAGCATGAACCTACAGATCAAGAAATGGTGTTCACCCCTGCTTTCCAGCTTGGGGTGGGGCTTATTATGTTTACAAGGTTCTTATACTTTGTTTAGGTCCACTACTGTTGACCTCAAATGACCTTTGACTTCAACAAAAAACCATGGGTTGGTGGATGTACCCTGAAAAGTAGTTAGCTTATCAAAAAGAGTTTCTAATGGAGTTTCTAAGCTCTTCACAAGGTTTTATCACTTTTAAGCTATGTTTATCTCAAAAATGAACTTTAACCTCCACCCACTTTGATAATTGGAATCTATAATCTTAGGCAAAAGTATCTGATGCCCTGACTGAATACTCTGCTAGTTCTCGGATGAGAACGAGGCCATACTCCACGGTTGGCTCAAATCAAATGACCTTAGCATCAGTTCAGACCAGAGGAATTAGTATTACCTAAATAGTTTCATTCACCAATTTTCTAAAGGTATGTGAGTCATCTCCCATTCTCTGGGGCACAAAGGGTGGGGGGGGGGTGTGTGTGTGTGTTTAAGTGAACAGTGATCAATGATCTACCCTAAGTCACCAAAAATATCCAGGCATTTATTAAACTTTATCAAGATAGAGGTTGAGCTCTGTCAGTTGTACTGTATAAGACATACAATTCTCATACATCTATATATGTGCCAAACTAATGACAATATATTATGTACAATAAACTTCAACTGCGTATGGCAATACCTCTAGGGCCAGAAATGTCTTATCTGAATATTCATAGAAATGCTCCTGGCAGACTCAACGGACACCTATTCCGAATAACCGTCTACGGATAATCAACTTTCAAACGAATCCATCAATGTATTACAGATAAAAATTGAACTCAATCAGACAAAACGTGCGGCAAACGACAGTTCCTTTGCAAATTTATGCCACCCCCCCAAAGAGGATTAAAATAACAAACGCTAGCGACTGTGTAGTTGAAAATGTAAGCAGTGATATTGCACGGCAAACTATTACTACTGCAGTAGTATTAAATGTGCTTGTAAAATTACCAGTTAATTAAAATAAAAATCTAAATATTCAGGCTTCCAGATAGAGGGCATCTTAAATCTAAATCATCGTAAGGAGATGTACACCACGACCATCGAACTGTTAAAGTGACGGAGCAATGTGATACTCACCTACGTTGAGAAATATGACAACTTTCATCAAGAGAAATTCCGAAAAGTCGAGACTTATATCTCTCAGCTTCCGGATCAGCGACATTCCCCGCTCAAAGTACAGCTCGCAGTCCGTCATCTTGGCAAGTTCCTTCGTTAAATAAATACCGTCGGCGATGACCGCTCTGTCTCCAACTTCATCATCCAGAGATCTAGAAAAAATAAACCAAAGAGACAGAAAGAGAGAGAGAAAAGTGAGAGGGAGAGAGTAAACGAGGGGGTTATTCCATAACAAAGTAGTAGAGTAATGGCAGATTAAGAACTATTCAATTGTGCTACTGCAAATGTTATTTGTCAAAACTGTACCAAAGAGTTGATAGCTAGCTACCTTGGTTAGCCCCGGGGTCCATAAAAATAGAACTTTCAAAGTCGGTGATTAATGCGCAGCACGATCATTGCCAGCATGTGTTCAAACCTGTTTGGGATATATGTCAAGCACATTTTACCCTGTGGTTAACAACAGGGTAAGGTACCACTTGTTGCACATAAGTTATGTAAATGTCCGGGAGTTAGTCACAAAAGTAATTGTCCAATTGCCACTCGTACTGATACATCGTTTAGATATGATTTTCTCTTGAACTATAACACTAACACTGTTTTAATGAGTGTTTATATTGAATACATTTTAACAAAGATTTTTGTGCTTGAGTAATTAATTCAATGTTAGCCTCTTCAGCAACTAGTGTGAGAAGGTGGAGCGGCAAGGATGAGGTGAAGGGGGTGGGGGGATCTTACGTTTCTATCTCGTTGACTGCACTGAGCCATTCACAGGTGAATAGAAGTGAGGTGGGCAAGGGAAAGGTCATGGTGGGGGGGGGGCAAGGAGGAGTAGTAGGGTACTTCCCACTCATCAACAGTACCTTTAGCTTTCAATAATCAAAGGTATCTGAAGTTTTGATGTAAGAAATTCATGTAACTTCTTACTACTACAGTTTGATGTTATCCCTGACCATTCCTCTGTAAAACTAGTGAATTAAATTGGGATGGACATGGGCAGGAGGGGGGTGGGCAGATTGCCTAACCAGATGTATCTACCCTCCTCCCTCTCCTTGTTAGCACATTGTTTTACCTTTTGTACATCTCACAGGTTTTGTCTACTGTATATACGGGAGACCTCCAATTCTCCTTTATCCCGGGGTACATGGAGTTGTTACTGGTTGCTAGAAAATTCATGTGGCTATAAAAACTACTGCCAGTTTGACACTTCTTCCACCTGACCATTTAAAGTGAATTTAAAAAATAATGTATTAAACCATATTGGCAAAAAATCCTCTTATTTTCGGACTAACAAATCCGTACCTTTGACAAACTCTCCAAAGAAGAACCTCCATCCAGTTCTCTTGTAACAGTACCATCTGATCCTCTAGAGGCAGCTTTTTGAAACCTGTGATTTGAAATTAAAAAATGAGAAAAATAAAATGGGGTGCACTCTCTTACACTCTGTTTTTGTCAAATTTCAGTGAAACGTACAGGCTCCCGAATAAAACCTCACTTGGTGGAAAACACTGTTACATCGGAAGTGGTGATTGGTTGTAACAAGGATTTTCCAGTGAACAGAGTCAAAGTTTATGTCGATTCAAACTGTCCCAGAACTTGGTAAGCTGTCGCTCAGTTTGTTCGGTGTTTGTTTGTGTGTTTTCGTAGAGTTTCAATACATACCTAATCATTTTTTTAGACAACATACTCCACCATTTGTGGTTTAAAGTAATGACCTATTGTTAGGTGTAACCAACACTACTTGATGACACCACTACAGGCCTGGAATATCACAATTCTACCCACTTGCACTTGCTAAAAATCAAGTTCCGACTTCCGCACATCCAGTTACTGTCCATATTGATGTGGACGATTATGTTCTTAATGTCTACCAGTTTTTGGCAGAAAAATGAAAGTGTTTTCTTTTTTGATCTACTGGCAAAACCCCAAACCTAATGAATGGTAGAATAGGTAGGAAGAATGCAGTGACCTGTGAGGGATCATGGGGGTGTAAGGGGAGGGAGGGGGGGTGCAGTGCAAGATCAGCCTGAATATGTATCTAGGAGAATGGTAAGGGAGGAATAAAGTCAATCAGGAAAATCCACTTGTTTTTGTGCCAGTAAAATAACTTGAATTTTGAGGCCTGTATTATTGTATAAATTTACATACATGTAACAATATTCGTCAAACTATCAGAGGCTTAGTTAATTAGGTCAGCTGTCTGGAAATATTTGAATGACAATAGAACCTTGAAACAGTTGGCTTAGATGAAAACAATTGATGCTACTCGACATTACAACCTCACAACAATACATTTCGTTTAATTTACCTTAACAAAAATTGAGTTTCATTTCCAATTTATAGAGATTGAAAAGTGAAGAAATGTCACGTTTGTCAATTTGCTTAAAGTGTATGTAACTTAATACTGACGCGAAAACATGCAAGTGCCCTTTTCCCCCCTCCCTCCCTCCCCCCCCCCATTTAGCCAGTAAATAACCTTAACTTTTGAGGCCTGCTTATACAATGTAGGTTAGATGTAATTCCTGACCAAATGTTACAAAGGTACAGGCTTTAAAGTTATAACACCCAGTGCATGGGGTCTTTCATTTGAATTTATATTGAGCACCAGTGAAATAATTAGAAGCATAAACCATTGACTTTTTTTTTTTTTTTATTAATTATCACACCAACTACAAAAAAAAGTAGGGCCAAGTCAATGTCATGTTTACATTCTTTCTAATTCTCTGGAACTGAGCTCAGTGTGAACCTTTACCCATGACAGGTCATTTAACTTTATAATTAATATAAACACAACTGTCTGTGTAAACATGTGCAAGCGGCAGGTGGTGCTAACAACATTTACATTTCCTACAAAATGCAAATAACATTTCTCATCAAAACATGTTGAACATTTCAGGGCGGGGCCACCAAATAATGTCATTCCAGGTGCAACTAGAGTGGGCACATTTTCAGCTACATACAGTCCATGTTAGTATACGTTTTGCCATAGCATAAAGGCATTAACACAACACTGACGATATGCACATAAATTTTGTCGATCCATTCATTTTGGGCCTCTGTCGTTCATTTCAAGAGAATGCAACTGTTTGCTTGTCTGAGCTGCTTTGAAGTGACTAATAAACAAATGTGATGCATTCTTAGTGTACAGTGCTTACAATTACCCATGACATACTTGTTTGTAAAATAACCCATTTACTGGTTTGTACAATAACCCATGCCATACTGGTTTGTTATAATAACCCATGACATACTGGTTTGTACAAGAACCCATGACATACTGGTTTGTTATAATAACCCATGACATCCTGGTTTGTACAATAACCCATAAAATACTGGTTTGTACAAAAACCCAGGACATATGGCCAGTGAGGAGACATGTGACTGGGGCAAAATTTGTACGTAAATTACCTGGAATTTGTTTAGCCCAGGCAACTGTGTTAACTAAGGCCTTGTCAGCGATTGTGGTGCTAATGGCAATAACACGGAAAATGGCGTCCTTGTTTTGTAGTTCTGGCACTTTGCTAGATGGTGTTCCTGGGGTGGGCAGCGGTTCTATATTCTTCAAGAGCGAGATCAGTTCCTCGACTGTAGTGAGATGATGCAAAAGAGATAAGTTAAACTGTGAGAAATGATCTGAACCAAAAAACAAAAAATCAAATAAAAGAACTTTACAAACATACCAAGCTAAAGCCAATCTGAAGAGACGGTTCTTTTCGATTTTTTTTTGTTTATTTTTTGGAAGCAATACGCAGACTCTCTGAGCTATGCCTTAAACAGAATTTAGTTGAACTCCGATTCCAGGAACTATATTCGAATGATATAAACAAGAAGCTTGCCACATTTCCCCTTACAGTTTCATACAGTACTGTAGGCTGTCTAAATCCTCACCGACATAGATTAATTATAAAGTCAACTACTGTACACACTTGATATGAATTCTCAACTTTACCAAAGGATCGGTTGTTCACATGGCAACAACCTTACTTCCCTCACTACTGTACCGGAGGAGCAGTCTCCCTTGACTGGAGACGGTAAAACAAGAAAGTCTGTCAGCGATTGTGAGGAGACAAACATGTACCCAAGGGAGCAGAGTTATCATTAAACAAGGTCGAATAAATATGTATGTAGTCAAACACATACAAAGCACAGGACATATATGTGTAGAACAATTCCTGGGAAATTTCCAATTCCAAGGCATATCTATGCTGTATAGTCAACATGTGCATATACTACTTCCAGCCACAATTTTACAGGGGTTGGGTATACAGTGGTGGCATGGGTTGAAAACAAAAATCATTACAGCTGTAAGTGCTTTTATGGGGGGAGGGGAGGGGAGGGGGATCATATCCTTTGCACATCCAGTTTTGACAAACTATTTTCTCTGTCTAAAAGGACCAATGTCTGGTAGTTGACAAGAGTGCATACTGTAATTACAGAACACTGGAGACAGATAAAAGGGGAGGGAAGTAAAATTACTGGTTTTAATTGGTTGTCATCTAGGCTCACATCAAATCTCACTCATGCCATTCTCCTGCCCCTACCTTTCCTCCACCCCTTCCCTCCCTCTGTCCCCCCTCCCAACAAACACCTCTATTGCAGACTACACATAACAAAATCTTAATGTTAATTATTATAATGTTCTTCTACAAAGCAGACTATTTTTATTGCTGTGTTATCGTAAAAATATGATCACCAATTAATATTTTAAAAAATGGATCAACAGGCTTAAAACAATATCAGAAATTTGCAGCAAAGTTCTTAAATTCTCATCTTGTAAAGTATTTACCACTTTTGTAAAATTTTACCGCGTGGGGAGGAGATTTGACCAAACGTGTACAGTGCTAAAAAACACTACCAGTTCACTCAGGCATGATACAGTGAGAGTGCTTATGTTGTGGGGAGACATGTAAGGAAGGAGCAAAGTAGTAATTTATACCTCTTTTGTACTTGGCAATTTTACTGGATGGAGCAGGAGCGAAATCTTTCTCTTCGGGCTTTCTCCTGTATTTCTGTCTACCTCCTCGTAGCCTGTCGTGCCTCACACCTGTACAAAGAGAACATTAATTATACATTACTTGGTTAATGAGGCAAAACAAAGACAGGAGACACCAAACTGAAGTAGGTCAAAATAGTAATTATTTGATTACTGTTTGCTATCTTCATGAGTCCCTGCTTGCAGGAGGATCTAAAATACATACATACATACAGTACATACACACATACATACACACATACATACATATATACCGTCTATAATTTGAAAGAAATAGAAGTCATTAAATTTGATTTTGTAAGTGAATAATACCCTCCAAAGAACTGCACTGATAAGCACAGTAGTTAAAAATTGTTAGAAAAGTAAGAAATAACCTGACACGGCTTGTTGCATTCCACTGCCATTTGCTCTTAAAGCTGATGTCATGTTATTACCACATCTTTAGCCCAGAAATAGCAGATATTGAATCCAATTATATCTAATTGTATCAAATCTGCAGCCCTGGAGCGGGTTCCACATCCCCCCCCAATCCCGCCCCTCCTGCTGGCCCCTATACCCCCTATACCTACTGCAAAGAGTCGCACGCCCTCGAACAAAAACAGAGATGACCAGAACTCAGGGTTGCCATTAATAAAGTTTCGTTAAAAGAAAATCCCGTGTTCATAAAACCTTTGTTTTGATTAATAACACCACACCTACGATGTATCTTTTACTTGAACTGTAAAGTTTGAAATTACTTTGGGGGGGGGGGGGAAGGCCTGTATATTGCCACCAATGGCCAGCATTGTGAGAAAAAAGGAAAGCATGCCATTTATATGTTGCATTATATGCATGTCTGATAAAAGACTGGATACCGTGCCAAAAATGAAATATGTTCAGACGACAGCGGGAGGGAGATTTCAGACCCCCTGGGTCATCCTGCTTCTTTCATTTTTTTTGACCCTCAGATCATGACCCGTATGGGAGTCTATACCAGTCTAGTGTCCCATCTTATCAATTGCTACCTGAAAGAACTGCTGTCTGCAATGAGAAATCCATCCTGAATTGTGATGTTAAGGATAAAGTAAATGGCTGCATAGGGTAGGACTGTAAAACTAGTACTGTTAATAGCCTACATTATAAGCACTGCACTGTACATATCAAACAATTCATGTAGCTGTCATTGTACCGTCTCATTTTACGGATGTGTAAAAGTAAGTTGGCCTGACATTTCGATCCTAGCAGGATCTCCTTCAAAGGCTAAATGACAAGTAACAGTGGCAGAAGGGACAAAAACACGCACAGAATACAGACAGGTTAATGAGCATAAATCAAAATAAAATAAAACTGTTAGCAAACTGCTTATCCACTAGAGAACCTGTGTAAGAGAACGTGTAAAAGTAAGTTGGCCTGACGTTGCGATCCTAGCAGGATCTTCTTCAAAGGCTAAAATTCATGTTACGGATGGCATGAGCCAAAGGTGCATGCTTTTCCAAACAGAAAACAGTTTAAATATATACGTCAACTACCGAAGTTATTAAACTGTTACCGGTTGTTCACTCTAGACAGGGTAGAGCCAGAGTGCAGAGGTTGTGCAAAGACATGTAAGCAAGGAAGGAAGTAAATCTCTCAAGTTAATTACCATGTATTTGTGAGACATGATATGAGGTCTAAAATAAGTTTGATAGATGAGTAGAATTTGTCTTGAATTCTTCAGTTGGATAGAAACATTAGATCTTTAGTATAAACCAAGATATCATAATACAAGAGTATTTAATGTGATTTCTTATTTCTAAAGCAGATTGACAAACAGATTTTGTTGTCTATTTCCTCATTCAGTTCTGAATTCTGAAGCTTTTTCATGAGAGCATATATCTGTAGCATGATTTGGCAGTAACTCTCTTAAGACTATGTCATTGACTAGATGTGGTTTTTGCTATGATATCATTCATGGGACCATTGCAATAAATCTCTCTTAGTACAGAGGGGGGGGGGGGGGGTTTAGGGAGAATGCCAAGTTTTGTTAAATACATCAAAAGCTCTCCTGAATTAGCTACTGTATTTGCCAAACAAATCATTTCATTCAGGCAAGTGCCAAGTTTTTTTATTTTTTATTATTAATTTATCAAATGGATGAGACATAGAGGGTCAAATCTTACCTAGGCTTGTGAAGATGTGACCTCTTGAAGGAAACTCTGATCTCCACTAAAATCAATGGGAGGAGAAGGAGGGGCTCTTATAAGTACACATTGTGATCTTACATAACCATCACACAAGACAAGCCGACAATGCTCATTGCAATTTTTACCATAGTAACATAGGGAAATTCGGTCTTCGAAACAGAGCATTGATACAAATTTGGAATGATCTATCAAAAAATTTGAAGTTCATTACTTCAAAACCCACATTCACCAGGCATTTGAAAAAGGAGTTCATTAACTCGTACTAGTAATATTTAATCTTTTCACGTATCCATCTAGGCGTCACTAGGATATTATTACTGTATATTTAATCATTACGTATATTCTGTATTATTAATATTTGTTCATTTTTCTTTTCTTTTCTCCCAGGGAGTCTCCTACCTTGTTAAGTCTTTTATGACTTTTTAGGAGACTTCCTTTCCCTTTGTACACAATTGGCGATAAAACAAATAAATGAATTAATTAATACAACCATGTATACCTACAGACAGTATAGTACATCTGTAAGTATACATGTCTACAGTTTACTACTGTACAGAGTGTTTACAATGTATGCCACATATAGGCCCACTGTAGGCCTACCATGTTCAGTACACTGTACAGAGTGTTTACAATGCATGCCATATACATGTAGGTCTACAGTACATCTATCCTATATAATAGTGCCATCACAACACCCACCAACATGTTTACAATGCATCCCACATATAGGCCTACTATGTACAGGATACTCTACAGAGTGTTTACAATGTATTCCACATAGGCCTACTGCACATCTAACCTATTTAATGGTGCCACCACAACTCCAACTAATATGTTTACAATGCATCCCACATATAGGCCTACTGTAGGCCTACCATGTACAGGATACTGTACAGAGAGTTTACAATGCATTCCACATATGCCTACTGCACATCTAACCTATTTAATGGTGCCACCACAACTCCAACTAATATGTTTACAATGCATCCCACATATAGGCCTACTATGTACAGGATACTGTACAGTGTGTTTACAATGTATTCCACGTAGGCCTACTGCACATCTAACCTATTTAATGGTGCCACCACAACTCCAACTAATATGTTTACAATGCATCACACATAGGTTAATTATACATGTATCTAACCTATATAATGGTGCAATCAATACTCCATCCCCCTCCTTCCTATGTTTGAAGATGTTTCATAGCCAAACCACCTCATTTCCCCAATTAGCACAGGTCTTCAGTTGAAGCTATTGTATTCAGTCCAGTGGCGTATGCAAAGGGCACGGCTCGTGCCCCTCCGCTTCCCATCACCAAACCAAAAATTGTTGCAGACATCAAAGTTTGTGAGTCAGTTTGTAAATGTTTGTATGAAACATTTTAGACATCAGTGTTGCCAGTAGAATGTGCAACATTTTGTTGTAGTTCCAAGTGGCATTACAGTAGGTGTTATATTACTGAACAGATCTCTGCTGCGGCCAGTGTCAGCAATTACAATTAAGAAGTCACACATACATACTAGAATCGTTGTGTGAATTGAGTGCAAACCAGTTTGGCGTATCCCTGCGAGTTTGAAAACCTCGCGAAAAACAAGAATACTAGGCAGTATTTTAAATTTAGATTAAACAGATGCAGTAAACAGATCTGTTTTGCTGGTATAGTTCTATAATGCAGTGCTTTTACAGTACCTTCCTACAGGTACTGGACATGTATGTGTGTGGAGGTGTACAGCTGATAGCAGTTTACAACAATATCGGTTGGCAGGAGTGTCATTTTCCGTACATACATTTATTGTGCACTTGGCAGCTCCAAATTTGATATGATCTGGCAGATGTACTGTACACCTTTAGCTACCATTTACTGTCCTCGTTCTTAACACTGTCGTGACTTGTCGTCCTTCATCTATAAACAGGGATGGTATGTTAAAATGCAATCCATCAATCTGTAGAACTGCCATATCACTGAGTGTTTGCTTTTCTTCTGGAAATGAAAGAGGAATTTGGAAATGGAAAGGTTCAATTTTTTTCCCCCCTCCTCCCCCCCCCCCCCCAAGGAGAACGGGATGGGAATAATTCCTTGTTTTGAAATCTATTCAGGGCCCTAATTAAATATATAACAGTACATGACACTCACTAATTTTAAACAGTATTGAAACAATCTTACTACAGTCATAGCGGCATGCACAGGATTTCAGTGGGGGGGGGGGGGCGGGAGTAGGGGAGAGAGGAGTTAATTTCAAAATTTCCCCAGGGCCAGTGACTAATCAAGGATTTTGTAACATTTGGATAATGGAGGGGGTGCAGCCCTGGGTTCCCATAACATAAAAAGTTTGGTGTCAAATGGTGCTTTGTCAGGCACATTAAGACTATTTATAAGCTAAAGTGCAGTTTTAAACTCAAGGTAATGCCAATAAGTACTTTGTGTGTGGTTGAAAAGGTGGAGAGGTGGTCTAATTTATTCTGCAGCTGAATGTAACAAATTCCAGATGATTAAACCATCCCCCCACCCCCGCCCCACCCCCCTCCCCACACCAAATACAGTGGACTTATATTGCACCAAATCAGAAACAAGCAGCAGCTGCTCTGGGTGCTTAACAAAATGAGTAAATCAAAATCAAAAGGACAAGTAAAGAAATGAGTCTTCAATGGTGGGAAGGGGGACATGCCCCTCAATGTCCCCTTCTCCTCCTCCCCATTTGCAAATGCCACTGTAATTTTGCTTAAATATGATTGCAAATTTTATATACCAAAAGTACCAGTAGTCATTTTACAATACACATGAATCATTGACAATGCATGATTCCAAACATGCAGTGTACTAAAAGTCAGAACTACATTTAGGGCGATCATGCATGGAGTTTTAAAGAAACAGAAAGGAACATTGGTTATCATATAGTATCGCATCACAAAATGCTATGCACAATGGGAGACTTTTTTTCTCTCTTTTTACACAGGAACAGTGTAGTTTTTTATAAGAGACGAAATTCAGATCCTCTGATAAAATTTTGGAAGATAAATCCTTCTGAATCATGGATTAATTTTGCAATATTGGTTATAAATTTTTAATGGTAACAGTAGAAAGCTAATCTTCTCTGAGATGAGTTCTTAATCCAACCTGTACTTTAATGCCCACAACTGGCATAACCATAGCAACGATGCTATCTTGAATATAGCAAACTATCAAAGAATAAAGCGTATATATTATATATTCAAGAAGTAGAAATCATGTAAAAGTAAAAGGTACAAGGGCCAGTTTGCAAAAAAAAATTAATACAAAACCTTTCTTTCAAATGTTGCAATCATTGCTGTAGTTTCTTCCTACTGTACTTTATCCTCACAGTTCTTTAATTACAAGAAAAGCCATCTACCATCTCATACCTCTACTTGGGTTTTGGTAAGTACACAAATGGCCACCTCCAGCCACACTCAAAATCAAGATAGGGTGCTGTCATTCATTGTTCTTTTCTAGTTCAGCGCAACAAACTGCAGCCTCTGAAAGCACAGAGAATTCCTTTGAGTAATCTCTGAGCACTTTTGGGCAAACTACTGTACAGTACCTGCACATTCCCCTAATTCACACAATGTGTGACATAGTCGAGCTAACATCCAGTTTTTACCGCTCCTAAACTAGCACATTTTTAGCAACCAGATGTCCACTGTTCGTTTGTCAACTTTACACGTGTCTGTCGGTCAACCAATCAGAAAGCTTCTTTGAGGAATTTTCAATCACATACACTTTTTAAACTGGGTTTAAACTTTAGGCGTGAGTATAAACCAAGTCTCTGCAATAATAGAATATATACTGTACTTATACCTGCAATTCTTCTCATAATTATTGAAGACGAGATCTTCTGAAAAATATTTTCACAACTAACACTAAAGATTGAGATCTGTATATTATACAGCGCTTAACAAAAATCTTTGGAGATTTGTAAACAGGATATAGATCACGCACATTCATTAGATCCTCATTAGTAAATTTATATCATAAAGTTCATAATAAGGTCTTCAACTGAATGGACTCCAAAGTTTAATGCACAAAGCCACGGTGATTATTAATGATTTCTCTTCCTTTGCAGTCCGAGAGCAATATCATAAGTATTGCGCATATAATCGTTTGCGATATCGGTACTGGCTGGTATTTTTGCAACATCGGCGGGATATCCGTATCAATAAAATTTGGCCTCATTGCCGATTACGGAAAACATATATACTTTTTCTTGATGCTTTATGTATTAATGTATGACTTAAAGTGTGATTAGACCTTTATTCTGGCTGATTACAAATATCGGTATCGGGCCAATATCAGGATTGGAATATAGGATATCAGCCAAAACCGATATTGGCGATATCAGTTCAACACTAAATCTAATTGGGGGGGCGGGGGACGAGTACTTCAGTGTCAATTGTACAGTACTAAATCAGTAAAGAAAAATAAAAATTTAGGCTGACTGGCTGTATAACACAGGACTTAGTCAGCTCTTTGTGTATTACATATGGAATGTATGGGACCTTATTATATAAAACACTACACAAAAACCCCCGGATTTCAAAATACTATTCAGCATTTCTCTGCCAGGATTTTCCTTTAAATACTGTGTCTACACTATTTGCAATGTGCTCCATAAATCTTGTGACAATCTTGGCACGATCACAAGGTTTTATTCTTTCTTTTCCGTGTTGACAAAGAACACATTGTGCAAAGATAAAGTCTTCATTGAGTCTTGTTTACCATTCAAGCTTCTTTTTTTTGCTTCACTTTATAGTTCCTTGAATATGACTTTACTGTGTATGACTCACCAGTGATCATCATACCCATTCTAATGCACTTCATAGTCCCTTGAATAATATTTTACTGTGTATGACTCACCTGAGATCATCATACCCATTCTAATGCACTTTATAGCTCCCTTGAATGACTTTACTGTGTATGACTCACCTGAGATCATCATACCCATTCTAATGCACTTTATAGTCCCTTGAATAAGACTTTACTGTGTAGGACTCACCTGTGATCATCATACCCATTCTAATGCACTTTATAGCTCCCTTGAATAACACTTTACTGTGTAGGACTCACCTGTGATCATCATACCCATTCTAATGCACTTTATAGCTCCCTTGAATAACACTTTACTGTGTGTGACTCACCAGTGATCATCATACCCATTCTAATGCACTTTATAGTCCCTTGAATGACACTTTACTGTGTAGGACTCACGTGTGATCATCATACCCATTCTAATGCACTTTATAGCTCCCTTGAATAAGACTTTACTGTGTATGACTCACCGGTGATCATCATACCCATTCTAATGCACTTTATAGTCCCTTGAATATGACTTTACTGTGTATGACACACCTGAGATCATCATACCCATTCTAATTCACTTTATAGTCCCTTGAATAACACTTTACTGTGTAGGACTCACCTGTGATCATCATACCCATTCTAATTCACTTTATAGTCCCTTGAATAAGACTTTACCCTGTATGACTCACCTGAGATCATCATACCCATTCTAATGCACTTTATAGTCCCTTGAATAAGACTTTACCCTGTATGACTCACCTGAGATCATCATACCCATTCTAATGCACTTTTTGTATCTGCAAGACTGGCAAGCTTTCCGACATTTCTTGGAGATCTCACAGTTTTTCTTTCCGTGGCACTTATATTTCAAGTTACCTGTAAACGAAAAAAAAAAATGGTGGCGATGAATATTGCCACAAATAATGCCATTTTGAATCTATAGTCCCCGAGAAGGTACTTTGATTGACTGTAATACCGTAAAACATGAAAGGGTGCACTGCCCTCAGTGAATACAGGGACAGCACTGTACACTAGGTCTGCAGAGAACAAAAACTACTGATTGACTGAGGGCAGAAAATTTATTTATAATAAAATATGATATAATCAGCAGTTATTTTCACAATGCTTATGGGACCACAAATGTGGGAGAAACCTGAAGGGATTATGGATTACAATAAACACATCGGATGGCTTCCAATTCAACATTTTTTTTAACTCAAAGTTGGAATCTTTTCCAAACATCAATCAAAATTTGCAAGCCCCGCCCAACAGATCATGCGCCAATCAAATCTCTGTTTTGTTGAGAACAGTTAGGTAGGCCTAGGACTACTTTCATTTTCGTGGCTAGCCTGTGTTAGGTCTCTTTCCTTGAATAGTATCTTTATCTCGGTCTTACCGATGTAGCTTGCGAAATGTGACATTTCCTTCCATTGCAATGAAAAAACAGGTGTTTTCACACGTTTCCTCTGTGGAATTGGGTAAAGAAAGTGGATGATACGAGTATAGGACTGCGTTAAAATCTTGATCGGGCCGCATGTGTAGACTATTTTGTTTACATTTTTGTAATGAAAATGTTGACATGGGGGGTGGCAGGGATATTACAGTAAATCGTTCGAGCCATAAGGGCAACACAATATAAATTTTTTTCTTTCTTTATACCCACCTGGTCATATGCATTTAGAATAAGAAACATTTAATCTACTTTGGAAGTTTGTTTTCCAAAATTCATCAGTAAACAGGTATTGAGACTTTGACTGAATGCTTTATCAATTTTGGTAACTCATATAAAAGATGTTCTTTTATGTAACTGCCTAATTCATAGAAAAGACCAGGTAACTTTCCATGACATTCATTACCATTTGCATAGGTTGACAAATTTGTGACACATCGTAAACATGTGGATTTGGGGCCATAAAACTCTTATGTCTTCCCTATGAGTTTTGGGTTACATCTGAAGAACTGACCTACTGGTCTATACATGTGTTAGACTAAATAGTCCAGTCACTCTAATTGATTGAACCTCACTAGCTTAAAGGGTCATTCCTTAAAAAAAAGTGAAAAGCATTTTTCGGGAAATCTAACCTGGACTGATAGATTGATGTTTTGATGGTCTACAACATATCAAAATCAATTTTCTGTCTAAAGCCATCCTTTAAGAACATCTGCATGTCAGACATTGAAATTACAAAATATCTAGACATATAAACATAACTGGCACTCAAGTTTTCCTTTTTCTTCTTGCACTATGACATATCAACACTAAACTTCTGGCTCAAGTAATACTTTAATGTTCCCGATTCAATTCCAGGATTTCTACTGTATCAGTGATATTGAAACTAGAAATACTGTAAATCCAACTGCGTGCAATACTGGCTGAGTAGAGTTTGTAACCTAACACTGCACTGGTATAAACTTGATTTGAACCCTGAAGTGGAATGTGGTTATTTAAAAAAGGCCATCAGGTTATTTAACATACATAACTTTTTCTATAAACTTTACAAAAACCAAGCGAGCTACTCTTTAAACAAAAAGCATAAAACAAACTAGGAAACAAATCAATCATAATTTTTTATTTTTTGAAATGTTTTTAAACTGTGCATAGGACACTTCTTACAGCTGTTGAACTGAAAGATAAGATGGATCAAAGTTGAATCTAAGCTTCTCATTTTGAGAATGATAACAGGATTTTTTTTTACCCATCTGCTTCTGTTTCATAAGAGACTCTGATACTGGACCTATTGAGTACAGACTACAAAAACTTCAGCAAAAGTCCACAAAACACTTTACCTTGTACGGTGCGTTTGAAGAAGGCCTTACAGGCTTCGCACGATGCTATCCCATAATGATAACCGGAGGCAAGGTCCCCGCAAACCATGCAAAGACGTCGACTGACCTCCTGAGACTCTTCGCTTGAGCAATCGTCCGAATATTCCTCCGTCTTTAAGATTTTTGATTTCTCTGTCGTGCTGGAGTCGCAAGTTCCGTCATAATCGCTCTTCGATGCCAACGGTGAAAGATTCTGGCTGGCTGATGAACCAGGGACGGTTTCGTCTTTGCTGGGGCCCTCGAGTGTGCCCTTCTCCTGCTTGACTTGAATGACACCAGGATCATGTATCGTTGAGGAGGAGGAGGAGGATGAGGATGAGGAGGAGGGACTAGGCGCTGACCTTTTAGCAGAACGGTAAGCTGTGAGCTTACCCTTTGATGAGAGACGAGCAAGGCTGTCAGGGCTCTGGCCTTCACCGGTTGTAGAAGCTGAATCTGGATACGTGATATGTTTCAAGGGCTGCATCGTTTCTTCTCCCTTCTCACTTTACTGAAAGACAGAAGACAAATTCAAGTACTGAATGTTCACCATATTTCATAAATGGGTAGTGCCACTCAATACTAGGTGAGCTCAATCGAGCGGGTGCAGTGTTTTTAAGTTCTACTGTACATGCAATGACATAGAAGTGCATGAACTTTTTGGAATATATCATGTAAGCCTCCACCAATTTGAAGGCAAAGAAATTTTACTGAGCGTTAGAATTTTATAGGTATTTCTTCATTGTCTTTTTTGCTTTCTTTGTTACATATCCATTGAAGCTTCTGCTGGGTAAATCTGACTTTAAAATAAATAGGTATACAGTATGCTTGAAGGATTATTTGATAAAGGTATGACGTGACAAGCCTACCTGAGGCAATACTATGGTTCATCCATACAATAAGCATGTAATTGATTGGCTGTAATTGGCATACAGCTTGCACATTGCTTAACATACAGTAACTGAAAGCAAAAAGGTTTTGATTTGAAAGCAACTACCATCAGTCTTGTCTATAATTAGTAAGGCCTTCGAGCAGATATTATCAGTTTAGATTTGCTAACTTTATCAAGGGTACAGTACAGTACTTGCTACTGACATACCATAAACAATGTAGGTCATATGTAAACAAAAGGTAAACATTTCGTTAATGTTTTCGCTTTCAGATTTATTGTGCTTTCATATCACTATGAAAGGTGTCTGATTGGCAAAACTTTTGAAGATCCAATCAAATATGTTAATTATCCTCGCAACGGCCCTCATGCCCTGCGAACATCTAGTAGTGCGCAGTTCCATGGTAATGGAAAGGACCTTTGGACTAAAGATACCACATTTCAAACAAGTGTCTCACAAACATTTTCCTTCATTTGATCAAACAAAAATCACCATTGTATATTAATACGGTACTTTGAATACACTTCCATTGCCACATCTTTGCATATAAAATACATTTCATTTTTTCAAATATTTATGAGCTGGGTAACAGATGGACGGTAAAACGGACAAAGGTGTATTTGCATAAACTCTGTGAAGTTAATAAGGTTATTTTGCTTTAAAAGTTGACAAATTTTGATACAATCCTTGGAGTTTTAGCTACACTATACTACTTTCCATTTGACAATACTAGGGTGCGTCAATAAACCGATATACCGGGTTTATCGGGTATTTCCTTCATACCGACGGTATTGAAATCTTTTATCAACGAATATACCGAAAATACCATGTATAACCGAAACAAATCTTGAATGCCCGCTAAAAATAATACCCAATAAAAAATACCGACCCAGTACGTACAGAAACGTATAACAAAGTATAATTGTGTAGATAAACGTAGAGTATACATCTACGCGGAGTTATACGCGAGCCGTACTGTGGTCAATATAAACCAAACACTTCAATCATTCACTATCCATCTACACATTGTTCTTTGTCACAAAGTAACTCTTCACTGCTTCATGATTGCATCTTTCTCATGCCCACATGTTGTCAATGATAACAGCTAATGTGTTTATCCTACTAGAAACTACTGTATATGCATGCCAACCAATACACTGCAAATGTACTGTAAAGTAATTAACCTAGTTCCTTGTGTAATTTTGGACCAATCACATGTTGTTTGGTTCTATCAAGTACTGTATGGAAAAAGTCCTGTTCAACTTTACTGGGGTCTGTTCCACTAAATGCGACATTGGGGTTGGTCTATGTATGAGTTGCCAAAGAGTACAAAGGTCAAGTTTTGTTGCATTGAATGTGTGCAAGCACGCAATGCCGGAAGAGATTGCCTGGGCTGTACAGTACAGTGTACACGCGCAGTAAAGGTAAATGGAAAGCAGTTGATCAATACTTTCTCTGGCAGGAATTGTAACAAATTTTCAACAAACTTTACACTCCAACACATCAAGACGGTCTATGGGAATGTCTTCCAAATGATAAAATTACAGAAGAATACTGTACATGAATTTTGTCCTCCCTTTCATTAGTTTGAAAATGTTACTGAGAAAGGAGTCCTCTGGTTTCCCTGAGTACCCGTTCCCATCACTACAAGATATGTCCACTTTCATCTTGTACGTCTTTGTACATGTATGTCATTTAGAACACAGGTATCTAGATAAACTGTACTACTAGAGAGTCACTCTACAATACAAATTTGGCAAGGATTCTAGGCGGTTGCGTGCAGGCGCGTAGCCAGGAATTTGCCAAGGGAGGGGCGAAACTGTCGATTCGGCATTGTAAACTATCTAAGCGTAGCGCCACCATGGTTGGCGCGAAGCGTACAAGAAAATTTTGGCTGAAAATGCCTCCCAGATCGCTGGAAATGGCACTTCCCAGGCCTTGTAAGTTGCATCTTAGCATTTTCTCTTTTGAAAATACTAGCGATATCATCAAAACATTATAAAAAAATATTTAAAAAATGCTCAAGGGGGGGGCGGCTGCCCCCTTCGCCCCCCCCCCCTTGGCTACGCGCCTGGTTGCATGGTCCAATAATAACCTTATTAAAAGAAATTCCAATCACCAAACTATTACATGTTATGATGTATCTTTCACCCCATAAACATACTTGGTGTTATGATCACGCCACACAAATGTGGACGTGAGGTACAATTGCACCACAACTCCAAGGCTAGGCTAGACTTAAAGTCTCAATGTGTGTCTGCCAAATTTTAACTTCAACCTTTGCAGCTTACTGCCCTTAAAGCTCAGTGAAAATAACACTGTTCTATGCAATTTTCATATGAACAATCATTATTTTTATTGAGTTATCTGTCGTTAAACCTTTTGAGCTGAATAAAATTTGCCAGATTTGTTAGCGAGATTCCGTAGATTCTACAAACTTCAACCTAAATTTGCAACCTCTGAACTAGTGTTCAACCGATTAACCTAATCGGAATCGGAATCGGTACGAATATTGCATAATCGGTACATAATCGGAATCGGTAAAAATTACGTGGAATACCAGTTATGTCATACCTATTATTCAAAAACATATGGAAGGTGAAAATATCATTATTCAAAAACATATGGAAGTTGAAAATATCAACTGATGTTTTTGGTTTGTTCTTTTACTACGAAATATTAAAAAATGCACCCCCTATACCTCTTTCACAGTGTATACTTTCATCAAATTAGGCTGTCAGGGTCGCCGATTTTGCTTCCCTCGTGGTTATTGACTTCATATTTCTTGGCACAGCAAGCATAGCAGCAACAGCAATTTCGCGAATTCACGAATTTGCTGGACAGGGTAGGAAATAAGCGGGGGCGACGGGTGATTCGCCCTCGCAAGTGCTAAAAAGCCCTCCTAAAGTACAATTACGAGTGCGAAAAAGAAAAATGAAATATAAGAAAATCGCCCTCGTTATATCAGGTGTCTGTGTAAAATTAATTGTGACATGCGTTTGATTTAGCTAGGAATTGCAGTTGCAGCGCGAATCGCGCAAACAGTTTTCACATCCCGCATCAAATTTGAAGCAGTGCGAGAGGGTCGCGCACAATCACCGGGAACTTCCCGTGGTAAATTACGGCCTGCAGTAGCAGCGAAAATAACCTAAAATCCTCACAAATCTCCGACCACATAGTAGCCTTACTTCACACTAAATCAACTGCATGGAAATCTAAACTTGCCATCTGTTTATTCGCTCTAGTTGTGTCGCAAATATAAACTACAAATATCCACGGAAACTGCAATCTTCGACCACATGTTAGCCTAACAACCACACTAAGTCAATGGGAAATGTAGCCTAACCATTGGTTTGCAAAAAAAAAAAAAAATTGCGTAGCTTAGTGTACAACTTTCAATTTGCTGGAAATCGGCATTTGTTTGGAAGGTAATGTAAGTGATACAGTATGTCTTATAGAGGGAATGTTATATTTTATATTGGAGTAGTTTCTAGTTGTTATTATTTCTTTACATCAATCTGGTATTACATTTTAGAGTAATTTTAAACAAGTTACGATGGTACAATTTGCTTTTCAGTTTGATTGGCCTAAGCTTACACATTCTAATTGAACCTGAATGGAGTTTTATAGGTAACGAATAGGTATGTTTAACTTCAAGTTCGTAACATTTCTATTTGTTCATAAACGGTATCATACTGAAAGTAAGTACAAAATAATGTCGGAATGAAGGCAATATGTCATTAAAATTTACACTTTGGTAACGATTGAAGATGGATGGTTTGTTTGAGATCCTTTTTGAGATGGATATTTAGAGTAACTATTCTTAGCCCATTTCAAGCCATTAACAGGTGACATTCACGTCGAGGTGGTTAGGCCATTCGCTTAGCACAGTGCTGACTAGGTAGGATGTCATATCTCCGTATTTTGGAAATAAAAAAAATTAAAAAAAAAAAACTTTTTTTTCTTTCCGAGAAACTCCAGAGGTAATTTGGTACATACAAAATGATACCTTAGAGCCTTGTATAACAACGAAGCAAAAGGAAACAGGGGAAATCACAACAATAATTGTTTCTGTCAAACTTTATTGCCGATTTCGTATAAACGGGATATTTTCTCATTTTCAAATAATCGGAATCGGAATCGGTACGATTATGAAAAAAATAATCGGTAATCGGTATTTTCTGTTATGCATAATCGGTTGAACACTACTCTGAACAACAGATCATGCACCAATCAAATCTCTCTGTTCTGTTTACAACCCTTAGGCCTAGGACTTAGTTTCACTTTCGTGGCTAGCCTGTGTTAGGTCTCTTGAATAGTATCTTTCTTTCGGTCTTTCCGATGTAGCTTGCGAAAATGTGTCATTTCCCTCCACTGCAAGGAATAAACAGGTGTTTTGAGACGTTTCCTCAGTAAAATTGGGTAATAAAAGTGTGATAATCTCATTCAAAATATGCTGAACATATGCTGAATGATTTACACATTTGAAGTTTTTCGATAAATCTGGGGAAGCTCATGCAATATGCGCAAACTATGCGCTCATCATCAAAATTTCTTATTTTAGCCCTTAATAAGGTAACCCCTAATTACAAGCCCACTATATACCATTTAAATAATGAGATGTTCCTCTTTTCAGAGAAGACAATGAAATATTTCAAAATAATCACCTAAGGCCACTAACCTGTGTTCAGTGTCCTTGAAACAAAGGTTGTGAAAACAAAGGGATAATGATGTTCATAGGTGTCAGTAGACCTTTCAGAAATTCTTCAATCATGCAAACCACATTTTCAGGAGTAATTCATTCAATGGGGCATTACACACTGAGGATTGAAAGGTTGTAGAGTTACACAGTTTACAAGTGACCAAACCCTTTCATAGATCACTAAAAAGCATAATTTTACATGCTCCTGAGCCATGGCAAGAACCATTGTGAATTGTGTAACCATCTTCTTATCTGCCATTTCAGCCAACTGCACTAGATACACAATGGCAAATTATTTATACATAGTACCTACATATTTTTTCCGCCATCAATTTAAAGTAAAACCCACAGTTCCAAGGAATTAAATGGCAAAAATATAAAAGAACCCTATTTAACACAGGACAAACTAAAACGAATGACAGCGATGACCGAATGACAATTGACTTTGTACAGGATTAATACAGTACAGGATATCATTCGCGAATGACAGCGAATGACAACGAATAACAACGAAGGACGGTGGTGAGTGGAGATAGAATGATTAACGGAGTGGAGTAAATGCGGTTATTGGTTTTCTGCGCAAAAATGATTTGAGGAAAATTGCATGTTACGTGGTTGCAAGGGGGGGGGATAAAAACAATAACAATAATTTTTTTACAGTAACAAATTTTATCAATTCCCCAAAGTTCACGGGGCAAAACCTCACAGGGCAAGTCAAACATCTTGCTCAAGAATTTCCGAAAACACCGGTCACAGTCGCAAAATGTCAACTCGGATTTTTGCGATTTTAACCCCGATTTTTGGGGAAAATTTTCCGCCAGGGGGGCGCCCCTTGTCCCCCCTTCCCTACGCAACTGTAACAGAGTAGCTCCATAACTGGCGCAAATTTTCTCCTTTTCCAGTCCCTTTTGCACCCCCCCCCTAAAAAAAAAACCTTTTTTTTTCCATAGAAATGTCCAATATAAGGACTCTTCCTGAAATTTTTAGCCGTTTCAAGATAGTATTGTTAGTTTCTAACAATTAATATCGGGAAAATGACGTTATATTTACTTTTTAAAATCAGACTTACAATTTCGCTTACTATAAGGTGCGTTTGTATCTTGTCCGGCATACTTTTTTAGTTCTGTAAGCCACGCACTTCGCGTCCACTCGGTTTGCGTGGCTGTAATATACCCACGAAGTCTGAACTGTGATATCCGGTTGAAGCAAATGTCTGTGCTATCATTCACTGTCATTCGTTTTAGTCAACGCAAATTTTTAGTGTGTACAACATATTGTCATTCGTTATGTGTAACGCAATTGTCATTCGTTTTAGTAACACCCTTTAATACTACTGGACCATGTACAGTATCCAAACAAAAATTTCCCACTAGCATAGAGAGCAATACTCAATACAGTATATACTAAATATTTTGCAAAACTTACATAGGTCAAAGACTACCATTCACAACACTGGGTATGTACCATCATAATTTCGGTCTAACAAATGCTTCAATCGCATGTGATTAAAACATAGCATTTGAAAAGAAGCAAAGGGATTGAATTTTCAGACAATAACAGAAATATTTCTCATTGGCATCGAGTAGTGTAATATCTTCTTTGACAATGGTTTTTTAGATTTGTCAAAATGAGTGGTAGGCTACCGGTACTGTAGGCTAACTAAGTTATTAGTGGTAACTGTCAGTGGTCCATGTAAGGCTGATTTTCACTTGTTGAGGTAGCTTCGACACCTTACGTAAAGATTTCAGAGTCTGAGCGGGAAAATACACTTGTAATTAAATAGGGAGAAAGAGTTCGGTCACTGGTTCAAGTTTTGTTTTATCCTTTTTGATATAAGTACACACTCCAAGAAGATAAGGAGGATTTACAGATCTATGTTAGATTACAAGATTCCTAGCAATATACAGTATGTCTAGATGAGTCTGGGACTACAATAATAACAGACTTTCAAGTTATACTGTACTCCAGACCAAATGCACATAAATCACAAATAGGCACACACAAGCATGCATGACCTGATTGGTCAAAATTGTGCAGTAGCAACTGCATAAATTAAGAAAGCAGACTGGATAGATCAAATATAAGTGCATTAAGTGTGAGCATGTATCTTCTTGACAAACAGATGATAGGCTATGCGTTCTACTCCAATAATAATAACAACTTCAACCTGAAGCTGGCAAAATGCCAGGATTTTAAGCAAAGACATCCGTACAGCTTATAACAGTAGATCTAAAGCAGTAGAAAATTATATAAATCATATGTATGGAAATAGCTCACAGAAAGAAAATATTGTTGTCAGTAACATAGGGAAGGAACGAAAATACATCTCACATTCCGCTTAAGCCAAAAATACTTAAGATGTATGGTGGTGTACGGTAACTTTGCATGTCCCCTAAATTCACGTAGTACTGTGCTTTGCGTATGTAGCTGCACTGATACACACTGTACAGTAGTTGCGGTGCTCGTAAGTAAAATTGTAAGTGCTTTCTCAACCACAACTTTATGCTACAAAGCCTTAACAGAAACGGGCAAAATTGCCACTATAAACACCAGACATCAAGTTTGTATACTGAGACACTTTCGCGGATTATTTAACCTATTTAGAAGAATTACACACTTACTGTAACTTCAATGTATGCGCAAAGGTTAGGGAATTTTTCCCTTGCTTTGAGTAGTTTGATTCCCAACCTTTACAAGTATAATTCTTTCTCTTTCTGGCAGAGTCTGGTAAAACTATCGATTATCACTTAAAAAAACATTCATGCCCTTACTATCACAAATTTAAAGCATACCATAAAGTCATAAGGCTACAACATGTAGGGTGCACATGCACATGGTGCACATGCAGTCACCACTAACTAAAAGTTGGTGCTAATGTAAGATGATGAGTTTTCCTAGGCAATAGACCCAGTAGGCTAACTTCAGGTCTAACCTAGTCTAACTTTTAGGCCTTACGTAGGCCAGTTTTAAATAGGATAGGCCTAACAGAATTTTGAATATGTTATGTTATGGTGTTAAGCTGAAGAAAACACATCTTCATGTATGATAGCCTACATATAGACCTTGGCCTAGGTACCGTTGAAAGTTTGTGAATCAGTTAAGGGTCGCATAGGGTCATGTGCCGAGAGATTTACTAAAATAAATATGAATAAACGATATAGGCCTAGGCTAAGCCTATGACTATACTACGTTTCAACACTTTTTCGTGTATTTAGGCTAGCCGTACCAGGTGCAATGGTATTAGGCCTAGTACTAGTACTAGCAGTAAACATAGGATATTATTGATACTAACATTCATATCAATGATATTACTGTTAGTGTTACTGTGTTAGCGTTGCTGGTTGGTATTGACTATGTTTTTTTACTGAATAGGAAATACATGAACTTGGACTTAAGCTTGTTACACGTAATCTTCCAAGTTTGTTTACCTAAACATCTGTAGGACAGCTTGGCCCAAGTCGCTCATGCATGAACAAAATTACCAGTATAATTTTCAGACAGCCATTGGTAAGTCCAAAATCGAATATGACCTTCACACAGTGCGACATGTACCTAGCAAGGTCGTACTTTATTTTCCTCCATGCAGTACCCGGAGTACTATACAGTTACATACAGAGCTAAGTTACGCAGTCAACCTGCAACTCTCGCGCAGTGCTCAAGACAAAAATAGATTAACCTGAAGTTCAACTCGGCACACATTTGTATGTGTTCTATGTGGTAGATGATAGTATGTTTTCAAATGATTAGTACATGCATGTTCTAGCCTTGGCACATTGTGCCCACCTCATATCGCATGCGGAACTGTAATGGTGAGTTTGTGTTCAATAATGAAGAGTGAAGGCGGTTTTGTGTAGCACTACAACACGGCGATAAGGTTGACGTACCATTGGGGGAGTGGTTGGGGGAGGTGTGGGAGAAAGGTGGTGTGCGTTAGGGTGTGTTTGTGTAAACAAACTAGGGACTTCAAACGTGGGTGAGTGTGTGCTTGAGCACAGGGACTTGCACAGGGACGAAGGGTGTAGTTGCAGGTTCGTTAAATACAACTCTCGTGTAGGGGGTCTTGGGGTGCTCAGAAGACAACTTTAAAGTTCACTTAAGGTCAAATGGTGCATTCTGATGTTTATTTAGACCATGAGTTTGGTCTTTAATTAGGTCTAAACGCAAGATTGTGCTAATAACTACCCAGGGAGCCCGACCCCTCTTACGCACGCAACTGTTTGAGCATGAGATATGTAGTGATGCCATGACATTTACCGTGATATGGTCAAAGGTAGCAGGTCAAAGGTGAAAAACCTAGGCGAGGACGTGAGAGGTGCATCAGAAGACGTCAGAGCCCATATAGTGTCGCAGTGGATCAACGGTAACTTGATGTGAAAGGGTGACAAGCCTCCACGAAAGCAAAAACCAATTGTCAGAGAGAACAAATACTAAGAGAAAAGGGAGGGCGACCGGGTGTATCAACAGCCAGCTCGCACACCAATACCTTCGTAATGATCGTACGATTGAGTCTCGACCTCGATCAGCAATTGACTTCATGGACGTGGGATCGGGAGATGGGGGTGGGGGTGGTTTGTATTGCACCCGTGCCTCATGTATGAACAGTAGAGTGGCCTTTTGCTTGAGTCCCCGCTAATTGTCGTCCAATTTATGCGATTCTTGGCGATATTATAGTGTAGATATATAGATAGAAAAGAAAATTACCAAGAGTATGTTTGATCGACAGATTTAACGAAAAACAACCATCAGCTTTAAGAACTTGAGATTGAAGCAATTTTCCTTAAGGACACACAATCCCAATCATCCTCTTCACCATTACGACAGAGATTATTATGATTAAACGACTTCTTCCACCCCACCCCACCCATCCCCTCCCTCCCACCCATTCTCCAAAAAAAAACCTAGGAAAATCTTTCTCCGCTTGGGAGATTTCCTCGATTAAAATTCGTGTCTGGAGCTGTCGTTTATGCGAAGTCATAGCGCCAGTGACTAGGATCTGAGACCATTTACTTCCTCTTTGCTATGTACTTTTCATATTTCCATGGTGAGTACGTGTTGGCATTGAAACCAATACTATCATGAGGTCATGTTAAGGGCAATATTTTCCATACAGCATTTGAAAACCCATTGCCATTAAAAAATATTATCATTGTAATGAGTAACTTAATAAATGAAAACAGAAGAAATCAGGCATAATGATCGATGATGTCATATTTAGACTTGATCAAGTCTCCAACCTCAGAGTGTGTGTGTGTGTGAAGGAACACTTACATCTGTGATACCTCCTAAATGGTGTACGATTTTTCTTTGCTGTTCAATTAGGACGTTGTTCATGATATTTATCTCTGACAAATAGGCCAAAAGTGATAGTAGCGATTGCGTGTCGGATTTTAAAAATAGTCAATTTCAAAACAAAACTTTCTCCATGTGAGCTTCCTCTCCTGGGCCTGTGGCTTTGGTCAGGCGCGGCGGAACGGGAAAATTATTGGGGGGTTAATGTGTGGAGACTATCTAAGCGGAGCGCCACCATCGGTTGGCCCGGAGCGTACAAGAAAATTTTGGGTTTTTCAAACCCCCAGATGGCCGGAAACGGCACTTCCCGAGTGTTTTATGCTGCGAATACCTAGCCCTAAAATATGGGTCCCAAGCCTGCAATTTCTCAGATTGCACGTAAAAATCTGTAAAAACATTGTAATTTGTATATTCGATGGTGTTTTAAGAGAGTAGCTATTACTCGTAGTGTACTCGCAAAGACGTTTTTGAGTGTAGTAAATTACTACTTGCCCATAAATGCAATAATTAAATAAATGTCATAAGAAAAAACAGAAAGCATTTCTTAATGTCAACAAATGGGTAATTCCAAAACCATATGCAGTTGCCAATAAATTTCTATGAACCAAGAACTTTCACGAATGCATGTACCCTATACAGTACAGGTGAAATGCTAATATTGTGTTTTTGTTCGTTTAATAATTGATTGCGTTTAAACATAGAGCCATGTTCCACGCCTTGCGTGTACTCGTAGTGTAAACGCAAATTTTGATGAGTGTAGCGTTTAGCTTATTACACTCTTATTTAAAACACTAATATTCGATGAGGCATGATACAGACAATCAATGTGGTCTATAGCCAGGGGACGGGCCGAGCAAGGGCGTAGGAACCGGGGGGGGGGGGCTGGGGGGGCGCAAGCCCCCCCAGTGAAAAATGTGGAGGGGCGGAAGTATCATTCCGCCCCCCCCCCGCTTCGCAAGTCAGAAAACCCCTTTTTCATTTCCAAATGAGAAAAAAAATCTCATTTGGAGCACCAAATTGCATCTAAGGCCTGGTGAAAATACAAAATTAAGTTTACAAAATGGAGTGGGTGTTGAAGTGTGCTATATTGCACCAAATTGCATCTGAGGCTACCTGGAAATGCAAAAAATTCCAAAGGGGAGGGGGACACCCCCTCCCCTTAGACCCCTCCCCCAGGCCGGCCATCAGTCTTCAGCCCCCCCCCACTCAAAAGTACCTTCCTACGCCACTGGGGGCGAGAGTCCCCCAGCATTTAGTAAAATTATTACACCTATATAGTATACGTGTGCATCGGACAGATCGACAAGTATGCATTGAAAAATGGGCGTTTCGGAGCCTTGGTAAATACTGGGGGGGCTTATCATGCATTTGCCCCCTCAACTTTTTCATTGGGGGGGGGGCTGAGCCCCCCCCCCCAAGCCCCCCGGTTCCGCCGCCACTGGTTTTGGTCATTAATGTTTCAGTATTTGGTTGCTGAGATATCCATCAAAAACAATATCAATATCCAATAAAAATTAAATTCTAAGTTTTTTTTACAATGACCCTTCAAATTAGCGTCATAATGATGTCATTCTATATTACTTGAAAAACTTGGAAAGTGGCGCTATTTTTTATTAAACCTTATCTAAACAATGTTTTAATTATTTAGATGGATCTTATGAGTTTTCTAGGTGCGTTTTTATAGGAGAATAGTTCCACGTTGGGGTCATGTATGTTCAGTGGACATGGGCTGCACGCATATCGGTCGCAAAAAGTGTTTCGACCCTCATGCAGCTCTGGCCATTGGCAAAGATTCACGCACGCCACATAGGACGCTTTTGTTCGACCTCTGACCAACCGACCCTCCACGCATCCTCCCGGGTTCGTTTACGACAACCAGGGAGACATGGCGCGGGATCCTAGGCCACAAAAAACACCATACCCAGGCGCGTATCCAGGGGGATGTTGGGGGCGCGCGCCCCCCGGGTAGGAAAAAGAGGAGAGAAAAAAAGAGAGAAGAAAAAAGGGAAAGAGAGGGGGGGGGGGAAGAGGAGGAAGGAGAGGAAGGAAGGGAAAAGAAAAAGAAGAAAGAGAAAAGGGAGAAAAAGGAGGGAACAGAAGAAAAACGCCAAGACACCGGGAAGAGAAAGAGGAAGAGTGACATAATTACAGCGCTGATCCCTATTATATACACAGGGTAGCCAGTGAGGGATCGAGGATTTCGGAAGGGGCGTGCGCCTCAACCTACACCTTACACCGACAACTCCATTTTTGACGGTTCCATTTTTCCTCTCTCACTAATGTATATATATATATATAAATATATATATATATATACATATATATATATATATATATATATATATATATATATATATATATATATATATATATATATATATATATATATATATATATATATATATATATATATACTATATATAGTATATCATGACGCGCGTGTGTGTATGGACGCCTTAAACAATTGTAAAATTGTGCTATGAAACCAACTGTGGCTGGTCTTGAACTCGACCGAGTCGTCGGGGAACATGACGCATTTCGGTATTAGCCCAGGATCTATATGCGAACTGCACTTGACATATGTCCTTCGATGCAACACTGTCATCCAGAGATAAAAAAATGTTATACAACGCGAACTGAATGCTAATTGTTACCCCACCCCTAGTACCGTTGTAACTCATACAATGAATCTAAAAATAAAATAAAAAATTCCGCATGCGATTTGAGAATTGAGCACATTTCCTGTGAATATCATGTAGTGGATCCAAAGGTGTATCATTGCCGGCAGGGGGTGGGGCGTGGGGGCGGACGCACACATCACTTCTTGAGATTGTTCCCACCTGTATGAAAACGTGCGCCCCACAACCCTATACGCCCACCCCTCTAATCGCTTCCCGATGAGTTACGAAACCAGACCCATCATATACAAAAGTCTACTTGGATTATTAGTCCCCTGATTTTTTCTGCAGATGCCCATGCATTTCCCCAAACTAAATTTGTAAGCCATGAGATTTAAATCTTAAGGAGGTTTGGGAGCATCATTGGGTCTGGGAAGTGTTATTTCCGGTGATATTGGAGGTATATTTGCCAAACATTTCTTGTACGCTACGCGCAAACCCATGATCGCGCTCCGCTTAGATAGCATCAGACAACAGACACGCGTCCCCACCATTATCCAAGACTGATCTGCGCCCATGCACCAGTAAATTAACTTTGTCTGAATTTTCGAAATTCCCCTGACCAACATTCCTAAACATTCTTCCCTCTTCTCGTGCAATTTGACCGGTCTGTTAGGGGTTGAAAGAGGTTTTCTGTATAAGCTGTCCAGAAATTGTGTGCAACATTATGGGTATGTTTTGAAGTGAATTTATTTCACGAGAAGTGTGAATTTTCAAATTCTGAACGAATAATGGGCTTAAAACTTTGAAAAGTGGGGCTGACGGGTATTGAGGGCCGCGACGTAGAATCATCTACAAAAGCAATGATCCACAGAAGATGCGATGAGGTCGAACATGATGTGTGACTGGTGACAATCTTCAAAAAGGTTATGGATGGAAAAACAAAATATTGGGAAAAATACTTGGTTTACTCAGGCAAAAGTGAACATCTAGTTGGTCATTTTCAAGCCCGAGACGTGCCATTTCCGGTGATCTGGGGGGGGGGGGGTGTCAAAACCAGAAATCAGTTTTCTTGTACGCTGCGCGCCAACCGATGGTGGCGCTCCGCTTAGATAGTCATTCGCGCCCCCCGGGTTAGAAAATCCTGGATACGCCCTGACTACCTACAGCCGTGGTATTATCCCCTCCGACCTGTCTCGAACCCTAACACGGATTACTCGATTAGCTGTGCAAGGTCTTTCGCTTACACCGTCGCGCTAATCAACACGACTGCTGGAAAATTAACTTCAATATCAGTACTTTTAAAGATTCGACCGACGAAATTGTCAGTTAATGAAAAATAATTTGGTTCTTAAACTGTCAGTTGGAATCGAACTCGGAACAGACTACTCATGTTTGTTCGTTGATTCGCTGAGCTATCTATGGACACTGAAACGTGTGACATTGATTTGAAGAAGCAAACTGCAAAATCACCTGAAAACGTCTGAGAAAATGAATCCTCTTTGCATTCCGGATCACAAGTTCCAGTATTTGATTGTTTTCCAACAAACCTCTATGATGTCACTCTCTTTACCCTTTGAGAATACCATTTCAAAGAAAGGAATTCCCCAAAGTTCTTTTCTACAGACTGTTACTTGACAAAATAAAGGTACCCTTCTTGCAATAATATCTTTACAAGGTTTTTCACAATTTGACATCTCATGACCCCAAATGACCTTTGACCTACACCAAAACTATAGGCTTCTTGCACTCAATGTGGTTCATATAATATTAAATACGAGATCTACCTAAGCTCACCTTCTTGAGATATCATGTTTACAAGGTTTTCACAATTTGACCTCTGACGACCCAAATGACCTCCACCAAAATAATATGCTTCTTGAACTCAATGTGGTACTTCTACACAGCAAATATGAGGTCTGCCCAAGCTTTCGTGAAATATTGTGTTTTCAAATTTTGACCCCAAATGACATTTGACCTCCACCAAAAATGATAGGCTTCTTGTACTCAATGTGGTTCATATACATATTGAATATGTGATCTGCTAAAGCTTACCTTCTTGAGATTTTGTGTTTACAAAGTTTTCACAATTTAACCCCTGGTGACCCTAAGTTACCTTTGACCTGCACAAAAACAATAGGCTTCTTGTTCTCAATGTGGTACTTCTACACAACTTATATGAAAATTGGTCAGACCTTCCCTTCTTCAGATATCGTGTTTACAAGCTGGGCGTCACAAACGCACACACAAGCATACATACACCATCATGAATGCAAAGGTTACAATCATCATTGAAACCAAGCTAAATTATGGGGCCAATACTTATGACCTAGATTAAAGAACATAATATTACTGCGTGTCTCTTACTGCGTATCTCTTATATATACAGAAAAGAAGAAAGCATCAACTTTTGCAAAGTTAGTTTATTTATTTCACTGTGTATCAAATATCTCTCATACTAGAATCTGACATGACGTACTCTTCATAAAATATCCCTGCTTCACATTAAAAACCTTTCCCACATCTACATCGACTGGCAAAAAAAAATGCATGTTGTTTGAAAAGATTTAAAACAAAGCTCATATCTGTACATTTCACAAATGTCATTAGTCACCATTCACTGTGGAAGTGAACAATCACCGTATAAAGTACACAACATCCTCAAATCCCCCATTGTACAAGAATAATTCAAAAGGTTTTACTCAACAATCAAATCATGTATAGCAAATGTGTACCACCAGTGGCGTAGGAAGTTACTTTTGAGTGAGGGGGCTGAAGACTGATGGCCGGCCTGGGGGAGGGGTCTAAGGGGAGGTGTCCCCCTCCCCTTTGGAAATTTTTTGCATTTCTAGGTGGCTTTAGATGCAATTTGGTGCAATATAGCACTGCACTTCAAACACCCACTCCATTTTGTAAATAATTTTGCACTTTCACCTGGCCTTAGATGCAATTTGGTGCTCCAAATGAGATTTTTTTTCTCATTTGGAAATGAAAAAGGGGTTTTCTGACTTGCGAAGCGGGGGGCGGAATGATACTTCTGCCCCACCATATTTTTCACTGGGGGGCCCCCAGCCCCCCCGGTTCCTACGCCCTTGTGTACCACCCCACTACCCCCCCCCCCCCCCCCCCCCGGTTCCAACTTCCTCCCACACCTCCGAATAAATTGATAAAAATAAAGCACAGTGCATTTTCTAGATCTTTAAACTGGGAAAAGATCGACTTAAAACAAGGAAATGTTGAAACTGCATTAGGAAAGCAACTGATTATGACTGACTGTTTTGTAACAAGGGCAGTGATAATAAAACTGACCAAAACCACATTCATAATTTCACTTTTGAATGTGAAGAAAAAAAAACCAAAGTTAGTTTTTCAATGCTACTTTTCTTTTTTGTTTCTATTCTTTTTACAATGCTGAGTGTTAGTTTGCTATTAATATATGTTAATTTAATTAAGATGTGTAATGGTCTTATGTACAAAGAATCCTTTCACCACAGAACCTCGTGTGGGAAAGTACCACCCGTACCATGCACATGCACAGCTTCTGCATATACTACATGAGCTTCTATCATGACACATTGAATGTCAAAAATTATTCCCTCCTTGAACCTAGGACCAAAGGGGTTACTTTATGCCAACCGTGCTTTTTCAGTTTCTGGTCCCAAATTGTGGAATTCCCTCCCAAACCATTTAAAATGTATACCTAATAAATCACTTTTCAAATCTAAACTAAAAACCTACCTCTAATGCTAAACATTTTTCAATTTGATTTGTAATGATATTTCATTGTTGCATTATTATTTTTGCTTTTCTTTCTATTCATATTTATATGTATGGCGCTTTTGACAACTATTTTGTTTATAATTAGCGCATTATAAATCTTAGTTATTATTATTATTATTAAGAAACAGACCATTTTGTGACAACATCCTTCGTCAGAGATGGAGCAACAGAATTGTTCACAAGACATTGATCACAGTTGAAAGCAGCAGGTTGTATTTCATAGCTATCACTTTAAAAGTCTGCACCTACTTACCCCAAAATTCAACACTTTTGGAACTCACATAAAATATGTATTTATTGCTCTGCTCAAACGTGATCATGCAGTTTCTCTCTCTCTCTCTCTCTTTCAAGATGGTGTAATCAGTTGGCACTTAGCCTCATAATTTGATGGCAATAACCATCACATCGCCATTTATGTTGATCATACTGGTGTTGGTACAGCAATCTATAAACACTACTACCACAAAACATTATAGGACAGCGCCCTCTATTGAAATGCTGGAGGGTCCCATTGGTGGTAGTGGCAACCTAACTTTCTTAATTTTAGATTAAGAGGTATCTAACTATCGGTGAACATTACATGACCTCGTTAACGCAGGGGCAATGTTATACATCTGGTTTTAGGGGGGTGCCCAATGTTTTTCTAGGGGAACAGGCATGACCTATTTTCTAATAAAATTTGGGGGGCCTGACAGATATTTGGAGGGAGGGAGGGCCCCTGTGTTAACAGCATATCGACAAAGTACAACGCAGCGTTAAATGGAGAACAATGATCTTGTCGTTAAGATACTACAGGAGATGATTTAGAATTTTGATTGAAATATCATAAAATTACCCGGGATTGGTCAAAAACAATAAAAGAAAATCATATTACAAATAGATTGAAAAAGTGATTGAACATGTATAGTGCAACTCTATCCTTACCTAATTCTAGACCAGTAATAAAATCCTTGGAAGTATTACTCAACCCTGTATAGATTTCTCAATAGCAACAAGATATTCTCAATAAATTATATTACAATTATTTCATCAACTGCCCTTTTCTTCTCTTATAACAAATTCTATGTAAACAAAGTCAATTAAAATTCATACCATAATCATAATGCAGGTGTATTAAAATATATTCACTTCTCTGCAAATGTCAGGGAAATAGAGGGAAAAAAGGAAAGAAAGGAAAAAATGGTCACACAATATGTGTAGTTTTAGTAAGTTTTACACCCTATGGCAAACAGATTAACGCAATATTAACATTTGGTTTTTTTTTTTTTTCCATTTTTTTCTCTGAATATTTTGTAAGTTTTCATAATAAACACTGTATATAAACCTTTCATTTGTCAAAATTATATTTTTTAATAAAATAATGAAAGGCGCTGAAAGAGACTAATGCTTTAATAAGTATGAACAAAATAATGTACACTAGGTCTATATAAGTTGAATTTTTAGCATCAATTCAAACTTTTTATGTTAATAAGTAACAAGTGGTCAACCATGAAAACAAAGCCCTGCTACGGTAACATATTTTGTTCATATTAAAGCTTTTAAAACTCTTTTGATCATCGTATTTCGGTTCACGGATTTTTATAGTAGAAGATTTCTATACACCCTGTTAAAGTTCACTTTCAAAGAGCATTGTTTTTCCTCTTTTTCCCACTTATTAATTTTGGTTTAAACAGTTTACTTTGTAAAATATTAATCTACATATATATATTCATATATTTCTGTTTGCATTTGTAATGAAT